>NC_069502.1:338947753-339305253 GCF_027579735.1 Bombina bombina | reverse complement strand
ACCACTTGTGCCCGGCTGGGTGAAAATGGTTCAAGGTAGGGTGATCTTCAAGAGGTTAGTGTTAGGTTTTATCAAGGGGGGATTGGGTGGGTTTTAGAGTAGGGTTGGGTGTGTGGGTGGTGGGTTTTAAGGTTGGGCGGGTATTGTATTTTTTTTTTACAGGTAAAAGAGCTGCTTACTTTCTGGCAATGCCCCGCAAAAAGCCCTTTTAAGGGCTATTTGTAATTTAGTGTAGGGTAGGGATTTTTATTATTTTGGGTGGCTTTTTTATTTTATTAGGGGGATTAGATTAGGTGTATTAGTTTAAAATTCTTGTAATTTTAATATTTTCTGTAATTTAGTGTTTGTTTTTTTGTATTTTCGTTTATTTTATTTAATTGTATTTAATTGTAGTTAGTTTAGGTAATTAATTTAATGATAGTGTAGTGTTAGATGTAATTGTAACGTAGGTTAGGATTTATTTTACAGGTATATTTGTATTTATTTTAACTAGGTAGTTATTATATAGTTAATAACTATTTAATAACTATTGTACCTAGTTAAAATAAATACAAAGTTGCCTGTAAAATAAATATAAACCGTAAGATAGATACAAATGTAACTATTAGTTATATTGTAGCTATCTTAGGGTTTATTTTACAGGTAAGTATTTAGTTTTAAATATGATTAATTTATTTAATGATAGTAATTTTATTTCGTTTTATTTAAATTATATTTAAGTTAGGGGGGTGTTAGACTTAGGTTTAGACTTAGTTTTAGGGGTTAATAAATTTAATATAGTAGCAGCGACGTTGGGGTCGGAAGATTAGGGGTTAATAAATGTAGGTAGGTATAAATAAAAAGAGAGAAGCGCTCAACCTGGAAATGAACAATAGCATAATAGATTATTCTATGGCTAGTTACCACCCAAGAAGCAGCCTCTTTTTGCTCAACATGTGCTTTTCACAGAGAAGAACTTTCCTGAAGCATATCAGTCTGATCCTGACTTCACAGTACAGTCCAGCCCCAAAATACTAGGCAATCCTTCTCTGAACGAGAGAAACAGCAAAACCCCAGACGTACGTTTCGGCCTATTGCGGGCCTCGTCAGTGAGGTGCAGCCATATCCCTCTAGGCACACTGAGCAACCGGTCCACGTCTGGATTCCCGCATCACACTTAGGGAGACTTCCCAAAATGTCATAACTTGCATTAACAAAAAGAGAGAAGCGCTCAACTTGGAAACGAACAATAGCATAATAGCTTGTTCTATGGCTAGTTACCACCCAAGAAGCAACCTCTTTTTGCTCAACATGTGCCTTTCACAGAGAAGAACTTTCCTGAAGCATATCAGTTCTTCTCTGTGAAAGGCACATATTGAGCAAGAAGAGGCTGCTTCTAGGGTGGTAACTACCCATAGAACAAGCTATTATGCTATTGTTCGTTCCAAGGTTGAGCGCTTCTCTCTTTTTATTTATGCAAATGTAGGTAGGCGTCAGCGATGTTAGGGACGGCAGATTAGGGGTTAATAAAATTTAACTAATGTTTGCGAGGCGGGAGTCGGTGGTTTAGGGGTTAATATATTTATTAAAGTGGCGACGATGTCCGGTCGGCAGATTAGGGGTTAAAAAATTATTTTAGTGTTTGCGATGTGGGGGGCCCTCGGTTTAGGGGTTAATAGGTAGTTTATGGGTGTTAGTGAACTTTTTAGCACTTTAGTTAAGAGTTTTATGTTACGGCGTTAGCCCATAAAACTCTTAACTACTGACTTTTAAATGCAATATGAGTCTTGACAGGAGAGGGTCTACCGCTCACTTCTTCCAAGACCGGCGTTAGGCAAATCCCATTAAAATTTACGTAAGGGGATTTGCGGTATGCTTGAGTCGAGGAAAAAAAGTGAGCGGTAGCTGCCAGACTCGTAATACCAGCGGGCGTTAAAAAGCAGTGTTGGGACCTCTCAACACTGCTTTTTAAGGCTAACGCAAGACTCGTAATCTAGGCAATAGATAGTTATATAGATATATATATTGATTGTGTATGTATATATATATATATATATAGTGTATATCTATCTATCTATATATATATATACTAGTCCTAAAGCCCGTTCACACGGGCCGTGTTGTGTTATATTTAATTTAAATTCTCTCTCTCTCTCTCTCTGTCTCTCTCTCTGTCTCTCTCTCTCTCTCTGTCTCTCTGTCTCTCTCTCTCTCTCTCTGTCTCTCTCTCTCTCTCTCTCTCTCTCTCTCTCTCTGTCTCTCTCTCTCTCTCTGTCTCTGTGTCTCTCCCTGTCTCTGTGTCTCTCCCTGTCTCTGTGTCTCTCCCTGTCTCTGTGTCTCTCCCTCTCTCTGTGTCTCTCCCTCTCTCTGTGTCTCTCCCTCTCTCTGTGTCTCTCCCTCTCTCTGTGTCTCTCCCTCTCTCTGTGTCTCTCCCTCTCTCTGTCTCTCTCTCTCTCTCTCTCTCTCTCTCTCTCTCTCTCTCTCTCTCTCACCTCTGGGCATGCAGTACTGACTCCCAGCCTCTTATAATGCTGCCCCCCTTTTTGCCCCAACCTCTTTACCTACTGTCTGTGTACCACTTTCTACCCCATCCTCTCTGCCTGTTGCCCCTAGTTTTCCACTTACTGCCCCATGCGATCAGAATAATGCCCCCCCCATACTCCTCCTATATAAGCCTCACATCCTGCTGCTTTAATTCCACAACCTATTAGCATGCTGCCCCTAGTGCTCCCCTTACTGCCCCAGCCACTCAGTCTGCTGACCTCCAACAGTGCAGCTCTCACTGCGCCAACCTTTCAGCCTACTGCCTTCACCAGTGTACCCCTTACTGCCCCAACGTTAACCCTTTCTATATCAACCTTACATCCTGCTGCCCCGCAGCGTTCCTCTAACTGTTCCCCTTAGTTTCTTTTTTTTCTCCCTCTCCTAATTCACATCCTGCTTATTTCCCTGGTCTGCTTCTCCCTCAATTAACACATCCCCGTATAGATTAGTGCAGTGCCCCCACCAGCGTACTCACCGGGTGCAAATCCTCTCTCCAGCTGTGCTGCCGGGTCCTCGCGCTGCTGTCGGGTGGGTGCGCGTGCGATCAGCTGCAAGAGTTTGTCTGAACTGCGCATGACGGCTTCAGACAAACTCTTGTCTTTTATAATATAGGATATATATATATATATATATCTTTTTTTAAATAAAATTGATTTTTTTTCCTATGTGAAGTACACTGTAATTTCAAGTAATTCTATTCAAAACATGATTAAAAATGATGTTGCATGATCCAAGGTATTTTACTGGAGAGGGCTCAAAGGTGTGTGTGTATATATATATATATATATATATATATATATATATATATATATATATATATATATATATATATATATATATATAAATAAGTGTATATATGTGTACTTATGTGTTTATATGTGTATATATGTATGTATGTGTGAACATACATATTTACACATATAAACGCATAAACACACGTACACACATTGACAGTATATATATATATATATATATATATATATATATATATATATATATATATACACACACATACACACACACATACATATATTAAGACATATCTATATACACTGGAGCCCTTGCCAGTCAAACAATTTGCCATATACTATATCGGTTTAAACGCTTATAAAACTTTTTTATTAATATTTCAATGATACATATTTATTAAAAAGTGTATATATGTGTGTAATAGTTTATTATACTGTGTTTTACATGTGTTTTGTGCCATTTGTTTGAACCCTTACAGTTTAATTCAGGTCTCAAGGTGTGCTAAATATTCTAGTGCAGTTTCTATCATTTTCAACTTTAATACCAGCGCAAATTAGCACGGTCCCGATATCCATTGAAAGTATAGCCTGGGCTCAAATGAAGTCGGGTATAGTAACCCTTCTCCTCAAAGCAGGTAATCTGCAGACCGTTCCCCCAACTGAAGTTGTCCCATACTCTTCAGTTATGTGTGAGAACAGCAATGGACCTTAGTTACAAACCGCTAAGATCATCAACCTCCAGACAGAACTCTTCTTCTAATTTCTGCCTGAGAGTAAAACAGTACAACGCCGGTACCGTTTAAAAACAACAAACTTTTGATTGAAGGTAAAACTACACTAAGTCACCACATATCTCTTGATACTTCCTATCTTGTCGAGAGCTGCAAGAGAATGATTGGGGGTGGCAGTTAGGGGAGGAGCTATATAGACAGCTCTGCTGTGGGTGTCCTCTTGCAGCTTCCTGTTGGGAAGGAGAATATCCCACAAGTAATGGATGAACCCATGGACTGGATACACCTTACAAGAGAAAAATTTTAAGCAAACTTTATCTGCATACAGCTGGTGAGATAAATAAGTGACAAACGCAGCTTTAAATGCTTATCATGAGAACTGTGAGACAGATTCAGACAGACCATGGAAACTTCACTGTTTAGCCCAGGGAACTCCCTTTTCCTTCCACTTTCTGAAATTGAAACGGTCAGGCTTATTTCACATAGAAAAATATAAAGTGAAATGTAATCTGTAAAAGATACATGGAAATATACAAAGTATGAACTTTCAAAGCATACAGTAACAAACATCAAGCAGTTTTCCTGGCCAGGCCTATGTGTTCACCAGCATCAGGTGAAATACTGTTGTCCCATAATAAAACCATCAGGAATCAATGGCTGAGGGATCCAGCTTACCACAAACCCTTACTGGGACACTGAAATTAAACACAACCAAGGAGGGGCTAGAGGTAAAAGAGCAACTAGACCACACTTAGTAGCTGAACTCTGTAACTTAATCAGCACCAACAAAGCAAAAGAACAAAAAAGTACTAGAAAGTAACTGTAACTGAATAATTCTAAATACCAAGGGGAAAAATACCTTGGTGGAAGTTTGGTCTCGCTATCTAGGCGAAGATGAACTTGTGTAGGTTTTATTCAGATCTCCTGAATGCAAAGCCAACTCATGTAATAAACTATAGAACACTGGAGATAGAGGAAACAGTGACTGGGTAGGAAAATAATCAAATTCAAAAAGCAAACAGAAAAGTCACTATGCTTATATAGGGAATAATTAAATTCTAAGTCACACAGTCAAAAACAGCACAAAATCAGTGAATAGATGCTAAACAAAAGCTGAAGTCAAATAACCAAGGAACAAAAATCACTCTCTTTAACACATGCCTGTTATGACACAAAGGGCTAGATTACAAGTGGCGCTCAAGATTAGGGGTTAATAAATGTAGGTAGGTATAAATAAAAAGAGAGAAGCGTTCAACCTGGAAATGAACAATAGCATAATAGATTGTTCTATGGCTAGTTACCACCCAAGAAGCAGCCTCTTTTTGCTCAACATGTGCCTTTCACAGAGAAGAACTTTCCTGAAGCATATCAGTCTGATCCTGACTTCACAGTACAGTCCAGCCCCAAAATACTAGGCAATCCTTCTCTGAACAAGAGAAACAGCAAAACCCCAGACGTACGTTTCGACCTATTGCGGGCCTCGTCAGTGAGGTGCAGCCATATCCCTCTAGGCACACTGAGCAACGGGTCCACGTCTGGATTCCCGCATCACACTTAGGGAGACTTCCCAAAATGTCATAACTTGCATTAACAAAAAGAGAGAAGCGCTCAACTTGGAAACGAACAATAGCATAATAGCTTGTTCTATGGCTAGTTACCACCCAAGAAGCAACCTCTTTTTGCTCAACATGTGCCTTTCACAGAGAAGAACTTTCCTGAAGCATATCAGTTCTTCTCTGTGAAAGGCACATATTGAGCAAGAAGAGGCTGCTTCTAGGGTGGTAACTACCCATAGAACAAGCTATTATGCTATTGTTCGTTCCAAGGTTGAGCGCTTCTCTCTTTTTATTTATGCAAATGTAGGTAGGTGTCAGCGATGTTAGGGACGGCAGATTAGGGGTTAATAAAATTTAACTAATGTTTGCGAGGCAGGAGTCGGTGGTTTAGGGGTTAATATATTTATTAAAGTGGCGACGATGTCCGGTCGGCAGATTAGGGGTTAAAAAAATATTTTAGTGTTTGCGATGTTGGGGGGGCCCTCGGTTTAGGGGTTAATAGGTAGTTTATGGGTGTTAGTGAACTTTTTAGCACTTTAGTTAAGAGTTTTATGTTACGGCGTTAGCCCATAAAACTCTTAACTACTGACTTTTAAATGCAATATGAGTCTTGACAGGAGAGGGTCTACCGCTCACTTCTTCCAAGACTCGTAATACCAGCGTTAGGCAAACCCCATTAAAATTTACGTAAGGGGATTTGCGGTAAGCTCGAGTCGAGGAAAAAAAGTGAGCGGTAGCTGCCAGACTCGTAATACCAGCGGGCGTTAAAAAGCAGTGTTGGGACCTCTCAACACTGCTTTTTAAGGCTAACGCAAGACTCGTAATCTAGGCGATAGATAGTTATATAGATATATATATTGATTGTGTATGTATATATATATATATTGTGTGTGTATATATATATATATATATATATATATATATATATATATATAGTATAAATATATATATATATATTTTTTTTATTTTTTTTAAATAAAATGGATTTTTTTTCCTATGTGAAGTACACTGTAATTTCAAGTAATTCTATTCAAAACATGATTAAAAATTATGTTGCATGATCCAAGGTATTTTACTGGAGAGGGCTCAAAGGTGTGTGTGTATATATATATATATATATATATATATATATATATATATATATAAAAAAGTGTATATATGTGTACTTATGTGTTTATATGTGTATATATGTATGTATGTGTGCACATACATATTTACACATATAAACGCATAAACACACGTACACACATTGACAGTATATATATATATATATATATACACACATACACACACACATACATATATTAAGACATATCTATATACACTGGAGCCCTTGCCAGTCAAACAATTTGCCATATACTATATCGGTTTAAACGCTTATAAAACTTTTTTATTAATATTTCAATGATACATATTTATTAAAAAGTGTATATATGTGTGTAATAGTTTATTATACTGTGTTTTACATGTGTTTTGTGCCATTTGTTTGAACCCTTACAGTTTAATTCAGGTCTCAAGGTGTGCTAAATATTCTAGTGCAGTTTCTATAATTTTCAACTTTAATACCAGCGCAAATTAGCACGGTCCCGATATCCATTGAAAGTATAGCCTGGGCTCAAATGAAGTCGGGTATAGTAACCCTTCTCCTCAAAGCAGGTAATCTGCAGACCGTTCCCCCAACTGAAGTTGTCCCATACTCTTCAGTTATGTGTGAGAACAGCAATGGACCTTAGTTACAAACCGCTAAGATCATCAACCTCCAGACAGAACTCTTCTTCTAATTTCTGCCTGAGAGTAAAACAGTACAACGCCGGTACCGTTTAAAAACAACAAACTTTTGATTGAAGGTAAAACTACACTAAGTCACCACATATCTCTTGATACTTCCTATCTTGTCGAGAGCTGCAAGAGAATGATTGGGGGTGGCAGTTAGGGGAGGAGCTATATAGACAGCTCTGCTGTGGGTGTCCTCTTGCAGCTTCCTGTTGGGAAGGAGAATATCCCACAAGTAATGGATGAACCCATGGACTGGATACACCTTACAAGAGAAAAATTTTAAGCAAACTTTATCTGCATACAGCTGGTGAGATAAATAAGTGACAAACGCAGCTTTAAATGCTTATCATGAGAACTGTGAGACAGATTCAGACAGACCATGGAAACTTCACTGTTTAGCCCAGGGAACTCCCTTTTCCTTCCACTTTCTGAAATTGAAACGGTCAGGCTTATTTCACATAGAAAAATATAAAGTGAAATGTAATCTGTAAAAGATACATGGAAATATACAAAGTATGAACTTTCAAAGCATACAGTAACAAACATCAAGCAGTTTTCCTGGCCAGGCCTATGTGTTCACCAGCATCAGGTGAAATACTGTTGTCCCATAATAAAACCATCAGGAATCAATGGCTGAGGGATCCAGCTTACCACAAACCCTTACTGGGACACTGAAATTAAACACAACCAAGGAGGGGCTAGAGGTAAAAGAGCAACTAGACCACACTTAGTAGCTGAACTCTGTAACTTAATCAGCACCAACAAAGCAAAAGAACAAAAAAGTACTAGAAAGTAACTGTAACTGAATAATTCTAAATACCAAGGGGAAAAATACCTTGGTGGAAGTTTGGTCTCGCTATCTAGGCGAAGATGAACTTGTGTAGGTTTTATTCAGATCTCCTGAATGCAAAGCCAACTCATGTAATAAACTATAGAACACTGGAGATAGAGGAAACAGTGACTGGGTAGGAAAATAATCAAATTCAAAAAGCAAACAGAAAAGTCACTATGCTTATATAGGGAATAATTAAATTCTAAGTCACACAGTCAAAAACAGCACAAAATCAGTGAATAGATGCTAAACAAAAGCTGAAGTCAAATAACCAAGGAACAAAAATCACTCTCTTTAACACATGCCTGTTATGACACAAAGGGCTAGATTACAAGTGGCACTCAAGATTAGGGGTTAATAAATGTAGGTAGGTATAAATAAAAAGAGAGAAGCGTTCAACCTGGAAATGAACAATAGCATAATAGATTGTTCTATGGCTAGTTACCACCCAAGAAGCAGCCTCTTTTTGCTCAACATGTGCCTTTCACAGAGAAGAACTTTCCTGAAGAATATCAGTCTGATCCTGACTTCACAGTACAGTCCAGCCCCAAAATACTAGGCAATCCTTCTCTGAACAAGAGAAACAGCAAAACCCCAGACGTACGTTTTGACCTATTGCGGGCCTCGTCAGTGAGGTGCAGCCATATCCCTCTAGGCACACTGAGCAACGGGTCCACGTCTGGATTCCCGCATTACACTTAGGGAGACTTCCCAAAATGTCATAACTTGCATTAACAAAAAGAGAGAAGCGCTCAACTTGGAAACGAACAATAGCATAATAGCTTGTTCTATGGCTAGTTACCACCCAAGAAGCAACCTCTTTTTGCTCAACATGTGCCTTTCACAGAGAAGAACTTTCCTGAAGCATATCAGTTCTTCTCTGTGAAAGGCACATATTGAGCAAGAAGAGGCTGCTTCTAGGGTTGTAACTACCCATAGAACAAGCTATTATGCTATTGTTCGTTCGAAGGATGAGCGCTTCTCTCTTTTTATTTATGCAAATGTAGGTAGGTGTCAGCGATGTTAGGGACGGCAGATTAGGGGTTAATAAAATTTAACTACCGAAAACGACTATAAATGTTTAAAGAACATTATAGTGCAGCCATTGAATTTCCCTGAATATTCAGAACTAAAATTTTGTCCAACAATTCTGGGCTGTACGCGTCTAATACATATACGGGTAGATTACGAGTTTTTGTCGGTAAGGCTTGTGTTGCTAATGCACAGTTTTTTCTCACCGCTCACTTAAGACAACAATGGTATTACAGTTTTTTTTTTAACCCGGCATTATCCACAAAAAAGTGAGCGGAGAGCAAAATTTAGCTCCACATCTCACTGTAATACCAGCGCTGCTTACGGTAGCGGTGAGCTGGCTAAACGTGCTCGTGCATGATTTCCCCATAGGGCTCAATGGGGCTGAGCCGGCTGAGAAAAAACGTAACACCTGCAAAAAAGCAGCGTTCAGCTTCTAACGCAGCCCCATTGATTCCTATGGGGAAAGAACATTTATGTCTACACCTAACACCCTAACATGAACCCCGAGTCTAAACACCCATAAATATTACACTTATTAACCCCTAATCTGCCACCCCTGACATCGCCGACACCTGCTTTATATTATTAACCCCTAATCTGCCGCTCTGGACACCGCCGTCACCTACAATATCCCTATGAACCCCTAATCTGCTGCCCCCAACATCGCCGACACCTACTTTTTATTTATTAACCCCTAATCTCCTGTCCCCAATGTCGCAGCAACCTACCTATAAATTATTAACCCCTAATCTGCCGCCCCATTGTCACCGCTACTATATTAAATTTATTAACCCCTAAACCTAAGTCTAAACCTAGGATTCTATCAGCCAATCGGAATTAAGGTAGGAAAAATCCTATTGGCTGATCCAATCAGCCAATAGGATTGAGCTTGCATTCTATTGGCTGATTGGAACAGCCAATAGAATGCAAGCTCAATCCTATTGGCTGATCCAATCAGCCAATAGGATTGAACTTCAATCCTATTGGCTGATTGCATCAGCCAATAGGATTTTTCCTACCTTAATTCCGATTGGCTGATAGAATCCTATCAGCCAATCGGAATTCAAGGGATGCCATCTTGGATGATGTCATTTAAAGAAACCTTAATTCGTCGGGAGTCGTTGGAAGAAGAGGATGCTCCGCGTCGGCTGGCTTCAAGATGGACCCGCTCCGGATGGATGAAGATAGAAGATGCCGCCTGGATGAAGACTTCTGCCCCTCTGGAGGTCCTCTTCTGGCCGGATCGGATGAAGACTTCAGACCGTCTGGAGGACCACTTGTGCCCGGCTGGGTGAAAATGGTTCAAGGTAGGGTGATCTTCAAGAGGTTAGTGTTAGGTTTTATCAAGGGGGGATTGGGTGGGTTTTAGAGTAGGGTTGGGTGTGTGGGTGGTGGGTTTTAAGGTTGGGCGGGTATTGTATTTTTTTTTTACAGGTAAAAGAGCTGCTTACTTTCTGGCAATGCCCCGCAAAAAGCCCTTTTAAGGGCTATTTGTAATTTAGTGTAGGGTAGGGATTTTTATTATTTTGGGTGGCTTTTTTATTTTATTAGGGGGATTAGATTAGGTGTATTAGTTTAAAATTCTTGTAATTTTAATATTTTCTGTAATTTAGTGTTTGTTTTTTTGTATTTTCGTTTATTTTATTTAATTGTATTTAATTGTAGTTAGTTTAGGTAATTAATTTAATGATAGTGTAGTGTTAGATGTAATTGTAACGTAGGTTAGGATTTATTTTACAGGTATATTTGTATTTATTTTAACTAGGTAGTTATTATATAGTTAATAACTATTTAATAACTATTGTACCTAGTTAAAATAAATACAAAGTTGCCTGTAAAATAAATATAAACCGTAAGATAGATACAAATGTAACTATTAGTTATATTGTAGCTATCTTAGGGTTTATTTTACAGGTAAGTATTTAGTTTTAAATATGATTAATTTATTTAATGATAGTAATTTTATTTCGTTTTATTTAAATTATATTTAAGTTAGGGGGGTGTTAGACTTAGGTTTAGACTTAGTTTTAGGGGTTAATAAATTTAATATAGTAGCAGCGACGTTGGGGTCGGAAGATTAGGGGTTAATAAATGTAGGTAGGTATAAATAAAAAGAGAGAAGCGCTCAACCTGGAAATGAACAATAGCATAATAGATTATTCTATGGCTAGTTACCACCCAAGAAGCAGCCTCTTTTTGCTCAACATGTGCTTTTCACAGAGAAGAACTTTCCTGAAGCATATCAGTCTGATCCTGACTTCACAGTACAGTCCAGCCCCAAAATACTAGGCAATCCTTCTCTGAACGAGAGAAACAGCAAAACCCCAGACGTACGTTTCGGCCTATTGCGGGCCTCGTCAGTGAGGTGCAGCCATATCCCTCTAGGCACACTGAGCAACCGGTCCACGTCTGGATTCCCGCATCACACTTAGGGAGACTTCCCAAAATGTCATAACTTGCATTAACAAAAAGAGAGAAGCGCTCAACTTGGAAACGAACAATAGCATAATAGCTTGTTCTATGGCTAGTTACCACCCAAGAAGCAACCTCTTTTTGCTCAACATGTGCCTTTCACAGAGAAGAACTTTCCTGAAGCATATCAGTTCTTCTCTGTGAAAGGCACATATTGAGCAAGAAGAGGCTGCTTCTAGGGTGGTAACTACCCATAGAACAAGCTATTATGCTATTGTTCGTTCCAAGGTTGAGCGCTTCTCTCTTTTTATTTATGCAAATGTAGGTAGGCGTCAGCGATGTTAGGGACGGCAGATTAGGGGTTAATAAAATTTAACTAATGTTTGCGAGGCGGGAGTCGGTGGTTTAGGGGTTAATATATTTATTAAAGTGGCGACGATGTCCGGTCGGCAGATTAGGGGTTAAAAAATTATTTTAGTGTTTGCGATGTGGGGGGCCCTCGGTTTAGGGGTTAATAGGTAGTTTATGGGTGTTAGTGAACTTTTTAGCACTTTAGTTAAGAGTTTTATGTTACGGCGTTAGCCCATAAAACTCTTAACTACTGACTTTTAAATGCAATATGAGTCTTGACAGGAGAGGGTCTACCGCTCACTTCTTCCAAGACCGGCGTTAGGCAAATCCCATTAAAATTTACGTAAGGGGATTTGCGGTATGCTTGAGTCGAGGAAAAAAAGTGAGCGGTAGCTGCCAGACTCGTAATACCAGCGGGCGTTAAAAAGCAGTGTTGGGACCTCTCAACACTGCTTTTTAAGGCTAACGCAAGACTCGTAATCTAGGCAATAGATAGTTATATAGATATATATATTGATTGTGTATGTATATATATATATATATATAGTGTATATCTATCTATCTATATATATATATACTAGTCCTAAAGCCCGTTCACACGGGCCGTGTTGTGTTATATTTAATTTAAATTCTCTCTCTCTCTCTCTCTGTCTCTCTCTCTGTCTCTCTCTCTCTCTCTGTCTCTCTGTCTCTCTCTCTCTCTCTCTGTCTCTCTCTCTCTCTCTCTCTCTCTCTCTCTCTCTCTGTCTCTCTCTCTCTCTCTGTCTCTGTGTCTCTCCCTGTCTCTGTGTCTCTCCCTGTCTCTGTGTCTCTCCCTGTCTCTGTGTCTCTCCCTCTCTCTGTGTCTCTCCCTCTCTCTGTGTCTCTCCCTCTCTCTGTGTCTCTCCCTCTCTCTGTGTCTCTCCCTCTCTCTGTGTCTCTCCCTCTCTCTGTCTCTCTCTCTCTCTCTCTCTCTCTCTCTCTCTCTCTCTCTCTCTCTCACCTCTGGGCATGCAGTACTGACTCCCAGCCTCTTATAATGCTGCCCCCCTTTTTGCCCCAACCTCTTTACCTACTGTCTGTGTACCACTTTCTACCCCATCCTCTCTGCCTGTTGCCCCTAGTTTTCCACTTACTGCCCCATGCGATCAGAATAATGCCCCCCCCATACTCCTCCTATATAAGCCTCACATCCTGCTGCTTTAATTCCACAACCTATTAGCATGCTGCCCCTAGTGCTCCCCTTACTGCCCCAGCCACTCAGTCTGCTGACCTCCAACAGTGCAGCTCTCACTGCGCCAACCTTTCAGCCTACTGCCTTCACCAGTGTACCCCTTACTGCCCCAACGTTAACCCTTTCTATATCAACCTTACATCCTGCTGCCCCGCAGCGTTCCTCTAACTGTTCCCCTTAGTTTCTTTTTTTTCTCCCTCTCCTAATTCACATCCTGCTTATTTCCCTGGTCTGCTTCTCCCTCAATTAACACATCCCCGTATAGATTAGTGCAGTGCCCCCACCAGCGTACTCACCGGGTGCAAATCCTCTCTCCAGCTGTGCTGCCCGGTCCTCGCGCTGCTGTCGGGTGGGTGCGCGTGCGATCAGCTGCAAGAGTTTGTCTGAACTGCGCATGACGGCTTCAGACAAACTCTTGTCTTTTATAATATAGGATATATATATAGACGTATATATCTTTTTTTAAATAAAATTGATTTTTTTTCCTATGTGAAGTACACTGTAATTTCAAGTAATTCTATTCAAAACATGATTAAAAATGATGTTGCATGATCCAAGGTATTTTACTGGAGAGGGCTCAAAGGTGTGTGTGTATATATATATATATATATATATATATATATATATATATATATATATATATATATATATATATATATATATATATATATATATATATATATATATAAGTGTATATATGTGTACTTATGTGTTTATATGTGTATATATGTATGTATGTGTGAACATACATATTTACACATATAAACGCATAAACACACGTACACACATTGACAGTATATATATATATATATATATATATATATATATATATATATATACACACACATACACACACACATACATATATTAAGACATATCTATATACACTGGAGCCCTTGCCAGTCAAACAATTTGCCATATACTATATCGGTTTAAACGCTTATAAAACTTTTTTATTAATATTTCAATGATACATATTTATTAAAAAGTGTATATATGTGTGTAATAGTTTATTATACTGTGTTTTACATGTGTTTTGTGCCATTTGTTTGAACCCTTACAGTTTAATTCAGGTCTCAAGGTGTGCTAAATATTCTAGTGCAGTTTCTATCATTTTCAACTTTAATACCAGCGCAAATTAGCACGGTCCCGATATCCATTGAAAGTATAGCCTGGGAAAGTATACATACATATACATCTAGATATATAGATATATATATATGTATTATTATTTTAAATAAAAAGAACATTTTCTTATATGTGAAGAACATTGGAATGTAAATATGCAAATTGTGAATCAGGTTTAGCGATGTAGGTCTAAAGCGGCGCAGCGAAGTTAACGCTATGCGGTGCTAACGAGCAGTTTTCTCTCACCGCTCACTTACCTGCAGCGCTGGTATTACGGGTTTTTACAAACCCGGCGTTAAAAGGCAAGAAGTGAGCGTTGAGCAAAATTGGGCTCATTACCGCACTCCAATACCAGCTCTGCCTAAGTGAGCGGTGAGCTGGTCGCACGTGCTCGTGCACGATTTCCCCATAGGAATCAACAGGGAGAGCCGGCTGAGAAAAAGTCTAACACCTGCAAAAAAGCAGCGTAAAACTCAGTAACGCAGCCCCATTGATTTCTATGGGGAAACTAAAGTTATATTTACACCTAACACCCTAACATGAACCCCGAGTCTAAACACCGCCAATCTTACACTTATTAACCCCTAATCTGCTGCCCCCGACATCGCTGACACCTACATTATACTTATTAACCCCTAATCTGCCGCTCCGGACACCGCCGCCACCTACATTATATTTATTAACCCCTAATCTGCTGCCCCCAACATCGCCGCCACCTACATTATATTTATTAACCCCTAATCTCCCTCCCCTAATGTTGCTGCAACCTACCTACATTTATTAAGCCCTAATCTGCCGCCCCCAACGTCGCCGCCATTATAATAAACATATTAAGCCCTAAACCGCTGCACTCCTGCCTCGCAAACACTATTTAAATATTGTTAACCCCTAATCTGCCGTCCCTAACATCGCCGACACCTACCTACATTTATTAACCACTAATCTGCCTCCCCAATGTCGCCGCCTTTATACTAAATGTATTAACCCCTAAACCTAAGTCTAACCCTAACCCTAACACCCCCTAACTTAAATATAATTACAATAAATCTAGCTAAATATTAATATTATTACCTAAATTATTCCTATTTAAAACTAAATACTTACCTGTAAAATAAACCCTAAGCTAGCTACAATATAACTAATAGTTACATTGTATCTATCTTAGGGTTTATTTTTATTTTACAGGCAAGTTTGTATTTATTTTAACTAGGTAGAATAGTTACTAAATAGTTATTCACTATTTAATACCTACCTAGCTAAAATAAATACAAAAAGTACCTGTAAAATAAAACCTAACCTAAGTTACAATAACACCTAACACTACACTACAATTAAATAAATTAACTAAATTAAAAACAATTAAATAAATTAAAGTAGCTAAATTACAAAAAACAAACAAACACTAAATTACAGAAAATAAAAAACAAATTACAGATCTTTAAACTAATTACACCTAATCTAATAGCCCTATCAAAATAAAAAAGCCCCCCCCCCAAATAAAAAAGACCCCTAGCCTAAACTAAACTATCAATAGCCCTTAAAAGGGGGGCATTGCCCCAAAGTAATCAGCTCTTTTACCTGTAAAAAAAAAATACAAACAACCCCCCCAACAGTAAAACCCACCACCCACACAACCAACCCGCCAAATAAAATACTAACTAAAAAAACCTAAGCTCCCCATTGCCCTGAAAAGGGCATTTGGATGGGCCTTGCACTTTAAAGGGCATTTAGCTCTATTGCAGCCCAAATCCCTAACCTAAAAAATAAACCCACCCAATACACCCTTAAAAAACCTAACACTAACCCCCTCAAGATCGACTTACAGTTCTGAAGACCGGACATCCATCCTCAAGGAAGCGGCAGAAGTCTTCATCCAACCGGGCCGAAGTTCTCAACAAAGCCGGGAGAAGTCTTCATCCAAGCCGGGCAGAAGTCTCCAGACGGGCAGGTCTTCATCCAGACGGCATCTTCTATCTTCATCCATCCGACACGGAGCAGCTCCATCTTCAAGACATCCGATGCGGAGCATCCTCTTCATCCAGAGTCTTCTTACTGAATGACGGTTCCTTTAAACGATGTCATCCAAGATGACGTCCCTTAGATTCCGATTGGCTGATAGAATTCTATCAGCCAATCAGAATTAAGGTAGAAAAAATCCTATTGGCTGATACAATCAGCCAATAGGATTGAAGTTCAATCCTATTGGCTGGTCCAATCAGCCAATAGGATTGAGCTCGCATTCCATTGGCTGTTGTAACTTAGGTTAGGTTTTATTTTACAGGTACTTTTGTATTTATTTTAGCTAGGTAGTTAGTAAATAGTTAATAACTATTTAATAACTATTCTACCTAGTTAAAATAAATAAAAAAACTAACTTGTAAAATAAAAATAAACCCTAAGCCAGCTACAATGTAACTATTAGGTAGGTGGAGGCGATGTTAGGGATGGTAGATTAGGGGTTAATAATATTTAAATAATGTTTGCGAGGCGGGAGTGTGTTGGTTTAGGGGTTAATATGTTTATTATAGTGGCGGCGACATTGGGGGCGGCAGATTAGGGGTTAATATGTGTAGGTAGGTTGCGGCGACATTGGGGGCGGAAGATTAGGGGCTAATAAATATAATGTAGGTGTTGGCGATGTCGGGGGCAGCAGATTAGGGGTTTATAAGAATAATGTAGGTGGCGGCATTGTTAGGGGCGGAAGATTAAGGGTTAATAATATTTTACTAGTGTTTGTGAGGCGGGAGTATGGCGGTTTAGGTGTTAATATGTTTATTCTAGTGGCAGCAATGTCCGGAGCAGCAGATTAGGGGTTAAAAATTTTATTATAGTGTTTGTGATGCGGAAGGGTCTCGGTTTAGGGGTTAATAGGTAGTTTATGGGTGTTAGTGTACTTTTTAGCACTTTAGTTATGAGTTTTATGCTACGGCGTTGTACCATAAAACTCTTAACTACTGACTTTAAAATGTGTTAGGGATCTTGGAGGTAGAGGCTGTACCGCTCACTTTTTGGCCTCCCAGGACAGACTCGTAATATCAGCGCTATGGAAGTCCCATAGAAAAAAGACTTTACGAAGTTTTGCGGTAAGGCCAAAGAAGTGTGCGGTGCCCCTAAACCTGCAAGACTCGTAATAGCAGCGATAGTGAAAAAGCAGTGTTAGGACCTGTTAACGCTGCTTTTTTAGCCTAGCGCACAACTCGTAATCTAGCCGTAAGTGTTTATATCTGTTAATTGACATTTATTTTATGATCACAAATAGCAAAATAGCTTAAAAATAGTTTTAAATTTAGATAAATATGAAAGGATGTTTATTTGAAAGTTTCTAAGTTTTAATGAAACTTAAATATTTAAGAGGGATTTATCTGATAATTGCTATTCTAAGGCAGATAATTCTTAATTGCCTTTCTGTACTCTGAAAATAATTTAATTTGTGAGATTTATGTTGTTTTCAATTACTAAGATTTCCACTGAGTCACTTTATATTTTGACCTTAGATGCAATCTTTCTTTCCCTTGATCTTTCACTTAGAGAAGGATTATCAATAATTATATAAATTCTATAACTATATTGATCCATAATTCATAAATCCATAAAATTCATTTTTACTGTGAAATTAATTTAAAAAAATAAATCTAACGCACTTTCTATTTAGAATGTTATTTTTTCAAGTTTTCATATGTAATTCTTTGGGGCATGCCCCACAAAAGGCCCTTTTAAGGGCTGGTAAGGTAAAAGAGCTTTGAACTTTTTTAATTTAGAATAGGGTAGGGCATTTTTTTATTTTGGGGGGGTTTGTTATTTTATTAGGGGGCTTAGATTAGGTGTAAGTAGCTTAAAATTGTTGTAATATTTTTAAAATGTTTGTAACCTATTTTTTTTATTTTTTGTAACTTAGCTTTTTTTTTTTTGTACTTTAGTTAGTTATGTAATTGTATTTAATTGTAGTTATTTGTAGTTAATTTATTTAATTTATTTAATGATAGTGTAGTGTTAGGTTTAATTGTAACTTAGGTTAGGATTTATTTTACAGGTAATTTTATATTTATTTTAGCTAGGTAGTTATTAAATAGTTAATAACTATTTAATAACCATTCTAACTAGCTAAAATAAAACAAAGTTACCTGTAAAATAAATATAAATCCTAAGATAGCTACAATATAATTAATTATATTGTAGCTAGGTTTTTTTTTATTTTACAGGTAAATTTCTCTTTATTTTAGCTAGGTAAGCTATTAAATAGTTAATAACTATTTAATAGCTATTGTACCTAGTTAAAATAAATTGAAAGATGCCTGTAAAATAAAAATAAATCCTAAGATAGCTACAATATAATTATTATTTATATTGTAGCTATATTAGGGTTTATTTTAAAGGTAAGTATTTAGTTTTAAATAGGATTAATTTAGTTCATAATAGAAATATTATTTAGATTTATTTAATTAATATTTAAGTTAGGGGGGTTTTAGGGTTAGTAAATTTATTACAGTGGCGGCGGTGTAGTGGGGGGCAGGATAGGGGTTAATAAATGTATTATAGGTGGCGACGGTGTAGGGGGGGCAGATTAGGGGTTAATAAATTTAATATAGGTTGCAGCAGGGTCCGGGAGCGGCGGTTTAGGGGTTAAACTATTTATTTAGTTGCGGGGAGGTGCGGGATCAGCAGGATAGGGGTTAATAACTTTATTATAGAGGGCGGCGGTATAGGGGGGACAGGATAGGGGTTACTAGGTATAATGTAGGTGGCGGTTGTCTCCGGGAGCGGCGGTTTAGGGGTTAATACATTTATTATAGTTGCGGTGGGCTCCGGGAGCGGCGGTTTAGGGGTTAATACGTATAGAGTAGCTTGCGGTGGGCTCCGGGAGTGGCGGTTTAGGGGTTAATATGTATAGAGTAGCTTGCGGTGGGCTCCGGGAGCGGCGGTTTAGGGGTTAATATGTATAGAGTAGCTTACGTGGGCTCCGGGAGCGGCGGTTTAGGGGGTAATAACTTTATTTAGTTGCGGCGGTGTAGGGGGGACAGATTAGTGGTGTTTAGACTCGGGGTACATGTTAGGGTGTTAGGTGTAGACAGCTCCCATAGAAATCAATGGGATGTCTGGCAGCAGCGAACTTGTACTTTCTCTATGGTCAGACTCCCATTGATTCCTATGGGATCCGCCGCCTCCAGGGTGGCGGTTTGAAAACCAGGTACGCTGGGCCGGAAAAGTGCCGAGTGTACCTGCTAGTTTTTTGATAACTAGCAAAAGTAGTCAGATTGTGCCGTACTTGTGTGCGGAACATCTGGAGTGACGTAAGAATCGATCTGTGTCAGACTGAGTCCGGCGGATCGAAGTTTACGTCACAAAATTCTACTTTTGCCGGTCTCTTGCCTTTGATAACTAAGGCGAATCAGCCTCGCCACAAATACGCTGCGGAATTCCAGCGTATTTGAGGTTGACGACTTGATAACTAGGCCCCTATAAGCCTACTACTCAAAACTCATGAAAACTGAAGAGGTTATTTGGGGTGTGATGCCCATTCTCTCTTTATTAGCTCTGACAACACTGTAATGGATGCTTATTCAATTATTACATGTAATAAGATCATCATCTGCCATGTGACACCATGCCTCATCAGGTGGGTCATGTTATAGATTTTTTCTTTAAAAAAAATCTTCTGATTACAACAACTTCTCCTGTCCATCATATTGTGTTCTCTTCTTCACTTTTTATGTTTATGATATACTCTGGTTACATACCTATAGGGCGCCATGTACTAAGCTTCGAAGTGACCGTCCGTCTGTATTTCCGCGTCAAAATTCGCTCACGATCTGCTTCTCGTATGTATCAATCTGCGATCTGCTTGAAAAACCACTATTTTTCATCAGCGATCGTAATTTTACTCAACTCATCGTTCCGAAGCCTTTTTCCACTTACTACATGTTCGATCGCACGTAAATTCGCTGTAATCGGAAATTATGAATGTTACAACTAATCCGCCCGCTCCAACTTTCACTGTAACTTCGCGTGATTTGCTTCGCGACCATTTAGGTAGCGAATACAATAGAAAACTATAGGGAGTATCAACCTGACGCCAGGTAGAAGTACTTAAGTGAAAGGACTAGACTACTATTGTAGCATTATTGGTTTTTGGATCAGTGAATGAAGATGGAGACACTTTTACACATGTTTCTTTTCCGATTAATTCAATTACGAGGAAGAAGGGCTATACAGGCACCGGTTAACAACTTGCAGAGAAGGAGAGGTAGAAGAATTAGAGTCCCTAGAGTTTTCCTTCCACGTATGGGTTTGGAAAGCATTTCTGATCGAGAGATTATCCAGAGATTCCGTTTGGATAGAGAAGCTATTATGCAACTTTACAATGAAATAGCAGAATACCTTGAACCAATGACAGCGCGTTCACAAGCCATACCCGGACTATTAAAACTGTTGGCAGCCTTACACATTTTTGCCACCGGTTCATTCCAAGCTGTGTCTAGCGTTATAATTGGCATCAGCCAGTCTGCTTTTTCGAGGCACCTAACCAAAGTTATTGATGCTTTGATGGTCGTCTTTCCAAGGTACGTGTGCCTTCCATCGACTCCAGAAGAGTGGCAATCTGTGAAGTCTAATTTTTATAGAATGGCCGGAATGCCCAATGTACTTGGAGCCATCGATTGCACCCATGTTGCAGTCAAACCATCCAGAGAACGTGAGGAAGTTTTCAGGAACAGAAAACAGTACCATTCCCTCAATGTTCAGATGGTGTTCCCTCAATGTTCAGAGCGCCGAACGAAGCTTCAAAGTTATCAATAATCTGATTGTCTTCGACACACAATAGACGCGAAATTTTACGGCTTGGTTTTTAGTACATTCATGTAACGAAGTGCCATCCACATGGTGCGAATGCCGGCGGGTTATTTCGATACGGTCTGTGCGAAAAAATTGACGCCTTAGTACATGGCACCCACAGTCTGTGTCTGGACTAAGGATCCAAAGATCTCTACTGAGGCTAGATTCTCTGGGAAAAAAAACATCAATACTACCAGGTTCTTCACAGGGTTTTCTGGACAATTTTTATAGTAATAGTTCCGTATGTTGTTAAGGGGAGCAACCAACATTTCTGTATTTAAAGGAGAGACTCATACATTAAAGTACAGTATGAAGTAAAATTAAGTTTAAAAGTGTATTGAAAATACAATGGAAACATTGTAGTCAAAGGGCATATTAAAAATCATGTTAGCAATAAACAGTCGCATTTAAAACTATGCAGCAAAATGTGAGCGAATTTAGGTTATACAGCAATATTCTTGTACACTGTAAAAATTGTATCATGTTCAATGTAAAAATTGTATCATGTTCAATGTAATTTAACCTCTTAGTGACAATAGCACTTTTTCATTTTCTTTTTCCACCGTTTGGTACCAGGGATATTTTTACATTTCTGCTGTGTTTGTGTGTAGCTGTAATTTTCCTCTTACTCATTTACTGTACCCACACATATTATATAACATTTGTCTTGCCATTAAATGGACTTTCTAAAGATACCATTATTTTCATCATATCTTATAATTTACAATAATTTTATTTATAAAATATGATGAAAAAATGGAAAAACACACTTTTTCTAACTTTGACCCCCAAAATCTGTTACACATCTACAACCACCAAAAAACACCCATGCTAAATAGTTTCTAAATTTTGTCCTGAGTTTAGAAATACCCAATGTTTACATGTTCTTTGCTTTTTTCACAAGTTATAGGGCAATAAGTACAAGTAGCACTTTGCTATTTCAAAACCTTTATTTTTTTCAAAATTAGCAATAGTTTCATTGTAACACTGATATCTGTCAGGTATCCCTGAAAAACCCTTCACATGTATATATTTATTAAACTTGGGGTACTTTGACTCTTTTCAAGCAATCATTTTACCACCAATGTATGCCAAATTTAAAAAAAAAAAAAGTGTTGATTTTTTGACAAAATAGCAATTTAAGAATACATTTACTAAGAACGTTAAGGGTAACTGCCAAATAACACCCCAAATATGTGTTCAAAAACATCTCCTGAGTACAGTGATACCCCCCATGAATAGGTTTGTTGGGTTCTCTGGGGGCTAAAAGGCCTTATTTTTAGGGGGTGCAATCCAATTTTCCAACTTGGAATTTTCACATCTGTCATCATGCACCCATGTCCTATTTGGGACATTACTGAAGCTGGCCAATGTAATTTACCCCCATCAAGCCATAAATTTTTAAAATGTAGACACCCTAAGGTATTTGAAATGCTGGCATTTTAACACTTTCTATGCACTAATTCAACCACCAGTCTTTTTCAAACCTTTGGGTAGTAATTTTTTGTGTTATTTTTCACACACATTGTACTTTAGGCATGGATTCTCAGTTCCTGTTATGTGTTACTGACACAAAACCCCTCAATATGTTTTCAACAACATCTCCTGAGTACAGTGATACCACCTATGCATAGGTTTGTTGTCTTGTTTGGGGGTTGCAATGCCAAACTTCTGACACATGTTTGTGATGTTTTTTCACATTTAACATATCTTCTTTGCCTATCTTCTTTTTGGGGGCCTCTTTACATACCCCAATTTATTTGCTTGACATTATGTGCAGATATTTGAAAAGTTGACATATTGTATATGAAGTTTTTGGATGCCTTTGATGCAACTGTTTTATCCAAAAAAATTGGAGAAAGTGTATGGTGGTAATTTTTAATTTTCATTTTTACACACACATTGCTGTTTGACTATGATTTAGGAAAGCCTGAAAGTGTATATATTTGAAACGTTGACACCCCAAGGTATTGTATATGGAGTGTTTTGATGCATTTGATGCAACCGTTTTAGCCAAAAAAATTGGAGAAAGTGTATGGTGGTAATTTTTCAATTTTTCATTTTTACACACACATTGCTATATTATTATGATTTAGGAGAGCCTGTTGTAAGTTATTGCAAGAAAACACTCCAGGTTGTTTTCTGCAAGACCCCCTGATTATACCCATGCCCCCCATGCATAGGTTTGCCAGGATTCTGGGAAAATTCAGTTACAATTGTATGACTTGTAATTTGAGTTGAAAGTGAAAGTATTTATTCTGATAGACCTATATTTAGTTTGGGGCCTATTGGATACCCCAGTGTTATTTATTGCCATGAATGTGTATATATTTAAAACGTTGACACCCCAAGGTATTGTATATGGAGTGCTTTGATGCCTTTGATGCAACCGTTTTAGCCAAAAAAATTGGAGAAAGTGTATGGTGGTAATTTTTAAATTTTCATTTTTACACACACATTGCTTTTTGACTATGATTTAGGAGAGCCAGTCAGGGCCGGACTGGGAAAGAAAAACAAGCCCTGGAAAATTTTGGAGACCAGCCCTATTTTTCATTGAGTCATTAAAATGCGCACACCCCATTTATCTCAAAGGGGATTACTGGGAAACTCCTTCCCTCTATATTTTTTTCAGAATTATATTACATTAGTTTGTATAAAAAAAGTGCCAGATTGTTGTGTTATAAGCACCCTACAACCCAATGCCTTCCATTAATCACCCCTTTAAATTGTAGCTTTCCAGTCCCAGCTGCTGCAGCCCACCGGGAAATATCCAGGCTGTCCAGGGCAATCAGGACAGTAAAAGGTGGTGTCCTTTCTCTGCCCCCTCTTGGTACAGACTCTGCTTTTTTTTCTGAGGATTCTGCTCCGCCGCAGTAGGGGGGGGATTTTGAAAATAAAATGGGTAGCCCCAATTCTGCTCTCTCCCATCAATGCCCTGGGAGCAGGTGCATCTTAGTACAAAATCCCCAAAATGATCTTAGCTGAAACTGTAAAAAAGTCAGTTTCATTCCTTCCAGGTATATAAGCCTCTGCAAACCTGGCAGTAAAGTGGGTAATCAGGGGGCGGATTTTATACAGCCTGTCAAACTGGGGATGCTCCCTAGGGGGGCACAGGCTGTTGTCGCTGAAGTGCATGAAATAGGAGCGGATGGAGGGTTTCTTTATGATGCCCATCAGCATAGTCAATACCCAGAATTTTTTATATTCTGGCACATCGATGGGGGCCCATTGCTGCTAAATTAGTTTGGGCAACAATGTTCCCGAATATATCATCGCCCAGAAACACCCCCATAAAAAAATCAACACAAATTTTAATTTAAATTAACCAAATAGCTCTGGAAAGAGCCTTTGGGTCTCAAAAAATTACTAAAAATAAATGAACCCCTAAAAATTGCACAGAGAGCAAAAAAGTGCTTTTGTGCAAGATCCAGTGATTTATAGTGATCACTGGCAAGCTAGGGGTTAATGGCTCTGAAAAGGGCCTTTGGGTCTCTCAATTTTTTACAAAAATTAATTTAAACTAGCTAAATGGCTCTGAAAAGAGCCTTTGGGTCTCACAAAAATAATTACTAAAAAAATGAACCCCTAAAAAAATGCACAGAGAGCCAAAAAAGGGCTGCTATGCTATTGCCAGTGATTTATAGTGATCACTGGCAAACTAGGGGTTAATGGCTCTGAAAAGAACCTTTGGGTCTCACAATTTTTAACAAATATATGAAATAAATCTCTCTCTCCTAAACACAGATCTCTCTCTCTCCCACAAAAACGCAAGTGAGGAGAGGGAGGGAGATCCAAAGTCAAAATTTACAAATATTGACATCATCAGACAAATTAAATATTTTATCTTTTTTTTTTTATTGTGGCAAGCACAGCTTGGATGACCCTAGCCTGCCCCTATGATGAGGCAAGCTAGGGACACCCCCAGAAGCCCCATGATGCACTGGGCATCGCTATCTTTGAAACTACATGGGGAGGGGGGCTATATGGGGGGCTATTTTAATAAAAAAATATATATATATTTGTATTATTCTTTTTTATGTTATGTTATTTTACTAAGTGTCAGGCACATCCTTGGTCGTTAAGTGACACCCTTTGGAGGATGTGTCAGACACGGCCTCGGTCACCAAGGGGTTAAAAACAAAAATTTTAAATACATCCACTTAATCTTTCTATTGCAAAATGAGTCTTAAAGCAATGCAGAGTGGGCTTAACAGGGGCGTTCATTTGATGTGTGAAGTTTTGTTAGGAGCTCATTGTCACATTCACTCTCCCCTGTGAGACTCTTCATTGCAGGAAGCTTCATTGCTTTTTAGGGGAGGCAGCTGTCATTTGCTGGGATTTCCAGGGTTCATCCCCCTTTTTTAGAAAATTAAGTGAGGGCAGCCCATGTGACGGCCGGATATTACAAATAATTATGATTAATTATTAAATGAAGTTTGGGAGAAAGTCAACTAAATTCAACAACTTTATTAGTCACAGCACCCAAAATCTTAAATCCCCCAACATTTTATGCTTTCCTATGTGGTACCAATTACTTATCAACTAACAATTCACATGTAATACATTACATCAAACACATTAACATACCTAAAAAAAAATTCCTAACACAAACAACCAATAAAACATTATTGCTATAAAATAAGTCACATACACCTAGATTACAAGTTTTGCGTTGCGGCTTTAAACACTGAAAGAATGGCAATTTCAGCATAAATGCAGTAACGCCGCTATTGGGAGTCGTGTCAGTATAGCTATACAGCAAGCATTTTAGCTTGTAACACAGCGTCAATCCCGCACTCAAAAGAATTACGTGGGATTCCATAGCGCCGGTATTAAAGGTTGTGCGGTGAGGCTAAAATGCTTATGTTACAGCCTATACCGACATGATCCATACCGCCATCTAAGACCAGTAGTTATGAGTTTTGCGCCACAAAAATGTTTCACAAAATGTATAACTAAACTGTTACAAAGTACACTAACACCCATAAACTACCTATTAACCCTTAAAGCGCCACCCTCGCGCATCACAAACACTATATTAAACCTATCAACCCCTAATCTGCCGCCAACCCACATTGCGACTATTCAATAAATTTATTAACCCCAAATCTGCCGCCCACCCACATAGCCAAAACTATTTAAATATATTAACCCCTATTCCCCCGCACCCCGACATCGCTGCCACTATAATAAAGTTATTAACCCCTAAACCTCTGGCCTTCCACATCTCCGCCACTAAATAAACCTATTAACCCCTAAACCGCCGGCCACCCACATCGCAAAACACTAAATTAAGCTATTAACCCCTAAACCTAACACCACCCTAGCTTTAAATTAAAATTACAATATAACTCTATTTAAATAAATAAAAACTTACCTGTGAAATAAATGTAAAAAAATTAAAAATCTAAATTACAACTAAAAAAAATTCTTACGAAAAATTTAAAAAATCTAAGTTTAACAAAAATAATTAACACTAAAATCACGAAAAATAAAAAACACTAAGGTTAAAAAAAAATATGAAATTATCAAAAATAAAAACAATTACACCTAATCTAATAGCTCTATAAAAATAAAAAAGCCCCCCCCAAAAAACACCCCCTAGCCTACAATAAACTACCAATAGGCCTTAAAAGGGCCTTTTGTAGGGCATTATCCTAAAGAAAATAGCTCTTTTACCTGTAAAATAATACACAGTCCCCCCAACAGTAAAACCCACGACCCAACCAACCACCCAAAATAAAAAACCTAACTCCTCCTAAAGGGGCATTTGTATTGGCATTGCCCTTAAAAGGGCATTTAGCTCTTTTTCATAGCCCTTAAAAAGGGCATTTAGCTCTTTTTCAAAGCCCAAAGCCCTAATCTAAAAAAAAACACCCCAAAAAATAAAAAAAAACCCTAAACACTAACCCCAGAAGATATACTCACAGTTTTTGAAGTCCAGACATCCATCTTCATCCAGGCGGCGAGGTCTTCATCTATCCCGGGGGTGTCTTTTATCTTCATCCTGGCGGCGTGGAGCAGGGCCATCCTGGAAGCTGATCCCATAGTGCGCGGAGCATCCTCTTCATACGGTCGCCACTGTACACTGAAGTTGAATGAAAGGTAGCCATTTCAAAATGGCGTACCTTGCATTCCTATTGGCTGATTTGATTCTTCAAATTCAAATCAGCCAATAGGATGAGAGCTTCTGAAATCCTTTTGGCTGTTCAAAAAGACCATTAGGATGAGAGCTACTGAAATCCTATTGGCTGATATGAAAAAAAAAATACTGAAAAAAACAATCAACACAAAATTTAAATTATGTTAGGAGATGGATGTCCGGACTTCAGTAACAATGATCTTCTGGGGTTAGTGTTATTTTTTTAAATTTTTGGGGGTGTTTTTTTTTTTAGATTAGGGCTTTGGGCTTTGAAAAAGAGCTAAATGCCCTTTTAAGGGCAATGCCCATACAAATGCCCCTTTGGGTAGCTTAGGTTTTTTTTTAGAGTTAGTTTTTTTATTTTGGGGGGTTGGTTGGGTGGTTAGTTTTACTGTTGGGGGGGACTTTGTATTTTTTTACAGGTAAAATAGCTGATTTCTTTAGGGCAATGCCCTACAAAAGGCAATTTTAAGAGCTATTGGAAGTTTATTGTAGGCTAGGGGGTGTTTTCATTTTGGGGGGCTTTTTTATTTTATAGGGCTATTAGTTTAGGTGCAATTGTTTTTATTTTTGATAATTTCGTTTATTTTTTGTAATCTTAGTGTTTTTTATTTTTCATGATTTTAGTGTTAATTATTCTTGGTAAACTTAGATTTTTTATATTTTTCGTAGGATTTGTTTTTTTAGTTGTAATTTAGAATTGTATTTTTTTTTCTTAGTGTTAGGTTTTTTTAAATTTGTAATTTAGATGTTTTAACTAGTAGTATTTTTTATTTTATTAGATTAGTTATGTTAGGTTAATTTAGATTTTAATGTTAGGTTTATATTTATTTCAAAGATATAAAGAGAAAAGAAGGCGCCACAATAGTGCAGGGACAAATGAGTCAGCTGTTACCCCACTACAATGTCCCGTACTTACAGGACACTAAGCACCGGAATAGTGCTATATAGGCATTCTGGGCTCTTAGCAGTCGCCCAGCTAACTGTTCCAGATATAACTGCACGGCTCTTCTCACAACCAGCACGTTTCTGAGAGCCCCAGCATCAGATCTTGGTGGTCCTTGTACTCCTGGTCAGCTAGCACTGGGAACCAGCAATCCCTCTTTGAGTCAGTCTCAATCACTGACAACCAAATTGGCGATGATAGATATATATTAAATTAAATTAAAAGTACCGTGGCAAGCCAATGTATAAAATATACAGACTTTATTAAAATGCAAACACGACGTTTCACGGTCCCAGACCGTTTTATCAAGTGTCATAAAGTTATATTTATTTCACAGGTAAGTTTTTATTTATTTAAGTTATATTGTAATTTTAATTTAAAGTTAGGGGGTGTTAGGTTTAGGGGTTAATAGTTTAACTTAGTGTTTTGCGATGTGGGGGGCCGATGGTTTAAGGTTTAATAGGTTTATTTAGTGGCAATTCTGACATCACCAGTGCCTCCATTCTCCTCTTACTGCTTGTATACATTGTACTGCGGGATATCCTGTCTCCACCCAGGGTCTGATAATTTTCTTCCGTAGCACCTGTGCTCACTCTTTCTCCCCGACTTACATAGTAGCTTTGCAGAACACACGAATGAGAGGAGCACCAGGCAAATCCAGTGAATAAAAATTAACTTTTATTTAGCTTTGCAGCTTCCATTAAAAAAAGTAATTGGTTTACAACAACAACAACATCTAGTTTACAGATAGAACAGCGTTCTCTAGTTTACGCATTTCGGCGAAAGTCATAGCATGAGAAATATTAACACATTATACTCTTTTAAAAAGCCTACCATATTCTGATAGGTTAATTAAAACCATGTTGCTGACTATCTGATTGGTTGTGTTCTCTATGTGAAATTTCCTTACAAATGCTTGCACAGGTGTGGGATCTTTAACCCTGAAACTTACGCTATCATGAAATAGAAAGTACTCCCATTCTCAACCCCATTAGTATTATGTATCAGATTGCAATACAAATGTGTTATATATATATTAGAGCTATCCTTACTTAAACCATCGTGTTTATTCGTATTTGATTATCAAAACTTGTTCAGGTTCATGTAGGATTTCATACATTACTCCGTGTTAACTTAACCTACAACCTTATAAAAATAAGAACTGATGTAACCGTGTAAAAACAAGAAATGATGTAAGATAGAAAACCCTTTTACTACTTTGATACTGCGTGTATGGGAATAACTTTATTCTTAATATTTGATAGCTTTTAGGATTATGTATAGAGATAGATATAAATATAAAACTGACCTGTTATATGTACTAATACTATCTTTACTCAGACTAACTATTGTGTTTGCTTGTCTCAAATAAATGTTATCCATTTATCCTCTGTATTTTTATTAGAGTATACTTTGTCCCATTTTATGTTATTTAATGATTTCCCTAAATCGTTGAATTTTGCTCTCTTAAAATTAAAAGTCTTAGTTAAACATTTAAAGACACTGCTTATGAAAAGAGATTTCAAATGTGACCATGTTATGATCACTGTTACCCAAATGTTCTTTGACTTCTATGTTTGATATTATGAGGTAGATTTATCATAGTGCGACATGATACGATGTAGCATATCATGTCCTCTGCACATCGATAAATGCCGACAACCTGAAGGCTTGCCCGGAAACAGGGGCATCAAGTTCCATAGGGATCTTGATAAATTGTCCCCTATATCTGTATTGTTTGATAGCACTAAATACAAAATAGCTTTACTCCTAGTTGACTCCTCTATTAATTGTGACAAGAAGTTATCCCTGAGAACATTTAAAAATCTATCCCCCTTAGCTGAATTACTAGTTTCATTGGCCCAGTTTATATCAGGGTAGTTAAAATCTCCCATAATTACAGCACTGTTATTAGCAGCCTTACTTATTTGCATTAGTAGTTGAGTTTCCTTAAGTTCACTAATGTTGGGGTTCTTGTAGCATGTTCCAAGTAATATTTATTTAGGATTTTCCCCCCATTTTTTATTTTAACCCACAGGGTCTCTACATTGTCATCTGTATCATAAATATCTTCCCTTATTGTAGGTTTAAGGTTAGGTTTAATATACATGCAGATTCCTCCACCCCTTTATTATTCCTGTCCTTCCTAAATAAAGGATACCCCTTTAAGTTAACTGCCCATGTGAATCATCCTGATAATATCATAGTCCTCTTCTGCAACTAAGAGCTCCAGCTCCCCCATTTACCTGCCATGCTTCTTGCATTTGTTGTCATACATTTAATTTTCATGTGCTTTCTGCTGCTTCTTGGTGTGCTTTCCTCCATACTTTCTAATGTGACATTTGATAAGTCATCCCTTCCTTGAGATATTATAGGACTGACATATTCACAGACTGATCTCTCTGTTCTATTGTGTTCTAACTGACCCTCCCCCCTTTGCCTAGTTTAAAAGATTCTCTAAATGTGCTACCATCCTTTCCCCCAACACACCGGCACCCATGTCATTTAGGTGCAATCTATCCTTACTGTACCAATTGTACCCAAGTGAAAAGTCAGCCCAGTGCTCTAAAAAATCAAACCCCTCATTTTTACACCATGTTTTTAACCATGAATTAACAGACCTTAGCTCCTTCTGCCTTACTGAGTTAGCACACAGCACTTTTAATATCTCCGAAAATATTACTTTGGAGGGCATTGCTTTAAGCTTGCTACCTAACTCCCTGAAGTCATTTTTTAGGACTCTCCATCTCCTGCTGATTCCTTCACTAGTACCAATATGTACCATGACTGCAGGATCAGACCCACATCCCTCTAACAATCTATCAATACACTCCACAATATGACTAACACGAGCCCCCGGGAGACAACAAACTGTTCTATTTAAAGGGTATGGATGACAAATTACCCTAACAACCTTCCTAATAGTAGAGTCTCCTACCACCAACATCTGCCTCAGGCTCTGACTTGTATGCCCCTCTTCCATGACTGAAGGACTGTTAACTATAGTATGCCCCTCTACCATGTCTGAAGTACTGCCCACCATAGTGTGCTCCTCTTCCACTACTAAAGGACTGTTCACTATACTAGGCAAATCAGCCCTCTCTGAAACTGCCACCCCTGAACTGATATCCCCAATATCTTCACTTAATCTGGCAAATCTGTTGGGGTGTACCAGCTCAGAACTGGCCCGTCTCTTCCACTTACCTTTACATCTCCCTCTAAGTGTGACCCAGCTACATTCTGGAGTCTCCTCATCTGAATCCTCCACATTTCCACTGCTAGAACCATTAACAACCAGCTCAGTCCTATCCATTTCCCTTTCAAGTGTCTGAATTTCATGCAGTTTTGCAATTTGTTCCTCCAGAACTCCAATACGTGTTTCTAAAGAGACAATATGCTCACATTTGCCACAGACATATAATCCCTGAAGTGGCTGCTCCAGTGATGCAAATATGTGGCAAGCTGTACACTGAATGAGATTCTCACACATACTTACTAAAAGGTTTAACTTAAAAATATAAAATAATTATATTACCCCTTGGTTACTCCAAATCCTTGTTTGCCTAACTACTTTGCTTAGCTAACTGCTTACTTAAACAGACAATCTTACTGTAACAGATAATTTAGGTGGCAGACCCTCTCAGAGAAGGTTCACAGAGCTACTGTGCTAGATTTATAGAGTAGGTAGGCCCACACAGGTGAAAAGAATCCCTCCCCTAATTAACCACACAGGAAGCAAAAAAACAAAAAAAATGAAGGGTAGAAACAAAACGAAAACAGTTTTTTTTTAAATCCACCCCTTGCATAGCAAACAATTTAAAAATTAACCTGTTTAGCTAACTGCTTACTTAAACAGACAATCTTACTTTAACAGATAATTAAGGCAGCAGACCCTCTCAGAGCCCGCTCACAGAGTTACTGTGCTAGATTTATAGAGTAGGTAGGCCCACACAGGTAAAAATAATCCCTCCCCTAATTAACCACACAGGAAACAAAAAAATGAAGGCTAGAAACAAACGAAAACAGTTTTTTTGTGTGTTTTTTTAAATCCACCCCTTGCACAGCAAACAATTTAAAAATAACCTGTTTAGTTAAAGGGACAGTCTAGTCAAAATTAAACCTTCATTATTCAGATAGGACATGTAATTTTAATTAACTTTCCAATTTACTTTTATTATCAAATTTGCTTTTTTCTCTTGGTATTCTTAGTTTAAACTAAACCTAGGTAGACTCATATGCTAATTTCTAAACCCTTGAGGGCTGCCTCTTATCACAGGCTTTTTAAATTCCTTTTCAACACAAAGTACACGTGGGCCATATAGATAACACTGTGTACAGGCACAGGGAGTTATTTAAGATTTAGCACATTACAATGCTAAATGCAAGAAAACAGATAATAAACAGTCACAGTCATGTGATCAGGGGGCTGGAAGAAGGTTCCTAGCTACAAGGTAATCACAGAGGTAAAAAATATATTAATATAACTGTGTTGGTTGTGCAAAATGGGGGAATGGGTAATAAAGGGATTATCTATCTTTTAAAACAATAACAATTCTATGGTAGACTGTCCCTTTAACTGCTTACTTGAACAGACAATCTTACTTTAACAGATAATCAAGGCAGCAGACCCTCTTAGAGCAGGCTCACAGAGTTGTTGTGCTAGATTTAAACAAAAAAAATAAAAAATAAATGAAGGGTAGAAACAAATGAAAACAGTTTTTTTTTTTTTAAATCCACCTGCACAGCAAACAATTTAAAATGTAACCTGTTTAGCCAACTGCTTACTAAAACAGACAATCTTACTTTAACAGATAATCAAGGCAGCAGACCCTCTCATTAAAAGAACATAGTTACCTGGGACTCTAGTATCTATATGTCTTATTGCATTCTCCTATCCTTTCCTGGGATTGTGTTTTTCCTCTCCTACTGTTCTCCCCCTTCCATTTTTCTACCCAACATGTTATATACCTAGGGCTGGATTTATCAAAGCCATTCTCCTTTAATTCCGTCCAAAATAGCTCATACAAACTGATCGTCATATTCATCAAAGCACTCAACGCCTATAATTGTGCAAATCTGAAAGAAACTTCTTCGCACTCAGCGTGCATTCGCCTAGGCGCACAAGCGCGCTCCCGAGTGCTACAATTTACATTAGTAATAGGCGTAATTTCACAGCCCGACCTACAAATACGCCCAGTTTCTTATTTATCATTGCTTTGCACCGATAGGGAACTGCAATTTCGGCTTCAATTGCGTGTTGTATATTTCGCCATGAAGACTGAGGCGAACACCATTATAATACATGCTTTTTCATCTTGTAATGCAGTAATTTCTTCTTTTAACTAAGAAGAGACTGTTGTTGCCAGAAATTTGTGCTTCCACTGGCGCATATGGGTACCAACAGTTATATATATAGATCGATATTTTAATATATTTAGTTTTTGCGATCTTAAATTATCAACATATATCGAAAACAGCACTGAAACATTATATAATATAAATATACGCTAAATATTAACTTAAAAACACTTTTTTAATAATCAAAACATGGCGGCGTAAATATTTATAGGGATGTACTGTTATAAATAGGGAGTAAATAGGGAGTAAATGCCGTTTCCGACAGGCGAAAGTTATCATTATTATGCCCCAGCTCGCCTGCACAAACTTACCTCTATTTTTATGATAAATTCAGGCGCACATGTGCGCTTCTCCGGAGGCGAGCTGGGGCGCAGTTACAGGCGAAGCACATACAGAGTTTGCCTAGCCTTTGATAAATCTAGCCCCTAGTCCTATATTACACTTGGTTATTTAAATGATATGAATCTAAGGCAAAGATCTGGGATATCAAAGTAAAGCCTAATGCAGTATGTTGTTACATACTACTACATTGCACAAAGCTGTATAATCTGTTGGTGCTGTGCATACGAATATAAAAGTAAAAAAATAAATAAAACAAAACAACCGGTATAATCAACTTGTTTTTCTTAAGTATCAAGATAGCACAATGTAGATAAATTATACTTTTGAAGCTAAAGTGCTGAACAACCCACCCCAGCAAATTTTAATCTGGTCCTTTCATAAATATGGAATAAAATATACTCCAGGGTCGGTTTCAAGAAAACCTTTGATTTCTTATCATAGAAAACACATTATATACCAAATTCCCTAATTTTTTTTTAGCAAGCCATATACTTAAAAGGTTAAGAATAAACACATTTTCTTAAATTGTATAATTTTATTATATATTGAAAAACAAATGTCCTTGGTTTTTTTGTAGTGTATATTTTTGGCAAAATATAAATCAATTTTTTAATTTACATGTGATTGTACTAGTCAAATTTATTTATTACAAAAAAGAAGAAACTTTTTAAAAGCTGAATGTCTGAGAAAAAATACCGTAAAATTTGGGCTTCCAAGCTTGAAGCTTACCTATTAAAATGGATTATCATTCAGAACTTAGTAACAATCGTTAACATATAAACTTGTTTTCTTCACTAAAACTGATGTAGGAACTGATATAACCAGATGGACAGTTTAATCATCACAAGTGAAGTCTGCATTTTATTTCCCCTCTCTGGTTATCATTTACATTTTCTTTGATGCCGGTTTTGGACTTCACCACAAAATCAGCACCCTCTTCTTTTATCAAGCTAAAAAAGATTTGGATGTCTGCAGTTGAGAGGAAGTCCACTATCAAATCACTGAAATGATATTTTAGTAGTAAAAACATCTGAAAGGCATTACAGATTGTCATTTCAATATTCCTAGATCCATAGTAATGTTGAAGCATACTCCCATTCTTTAGAGAGATAAAAATGAAATTCTATGTAATGTTACAACAGTTCTGATGAGATTTTTTTGCGCATAAGCTGGAAAACATTACTTATGAGCTTCGCCTTTATAACATTCTAATGAAAGCAGTATGTGTCACTAAGAGGAATGTTTACTTAGTGCAGTAGACATATGTCCCTGTTGTTTCCTCTTCTTAGTCTGCTCCCCGTCACAAAAAAGGTAGCATGTGCCAGTCATTTAACTGTCGTCAAATAATGTTGCCAATAATTTAAAGGGATATGAAACCCAAAAGTGTTATTTTGTGTTTCAGACAGAAACTAACATTTTAAAAAAGTTTCCAATTTACTTCTTTTATCAAAATTGCTTCGTTCCCATGATATTCTGTGTTGAAGATATACCTAGGTAGGCATCTGGAGCACTACGTTACAATGAATAAGACAGAAATCTAGTGCTCTAGCAAAAGGATAACATTCTTGCAAAATTGCTGCCATTTAGTGCTCCAGAAATGGGCTAGGTCCTAATCCTATGTTTCAGCTTTTCAACAAAAAATACCAAGAGAAAGAAAAAAAATTAAGAATAGAAGTAAATTTGAAAGTTTATGCTCTATCCGAATCATGAAAGACAAATTTTGGGTTCCATACCCCTTTAAGCTTTGATGATTTGGTAAATGTTACGGAAGAGGATTGACACCTGGTCGTGAAACCTATTATTGGAGAAACGTAAGGATGAGATTATTTTATGCAGCAAGATTTGGGGATTTAGTGCCTTCTGCCTCCTGAAGAAGGGGCTGAGTACATGAAACATGAGTGCATTAAACATTGTAATCATACAAGTGCATTCACCAGGAAAGTTTCAGCACTGGGATTGCTTCACTAAGCTCTTTTGACATGATTACAGAAGGTAATTAAACTCATTTCCTTTTCTAAGGACCTAACAGGAGCATTTGCAAGAGCACTATTTGAACCACTAGCAGCATCTTACGAATATAATTAATATTAAGTGTTAATTGACATATAACTCATACATGTGCAAGGATCTTACCCTTGAAATAATATATATATAGGGCTAGATTACAAGTGGCACACTAACATTTGCGCACAAGTATTTGAATATTGTAGGCGCGTTAATTTGTGCACGTATTACAGGTTGAAAGCAAACGCGTTCACTTGAGCACAATATAATCTATCTAAATACATACATACATATATATATATATATATATATATATATATATATATATATATATATATCTTCCATGTGTTTCAGCACTCACAATGCAATAGGGACATCAACCAGGGTGCCAAGTCAGGTATATCAATAATCCATTATAGAAGAGGACTGCACTCACTGGATTTGGTATATAAAATAAAATTTTTATTAAGGTGACGTTTCGGGGTACGCAGACCCCTTCCTCAGACCAGGCAACAGTACAAATGAACAGTGTGCAATATAAAGCAACATAGCCCCTCCCATCAAACAATTAGTGAAATTGCGCCAAAACCTATGTAACCATGACAACAGGTGAATCACCTAATTAACAATATTCCTACCTTTACTAATGTGATAGTTAAAAACAGTATAATTGTGCAAACCATATAAGTGTATCTTAAAACTATTCTCAAACAATAAATGACATGACATATGAGTAGCACCTAAAACACTCAAGGTGCACCCAAAGAAATAAAATGTCTCCCTACAATGTGATGTGTGACATACTGAAATAGCTACCACAAAGAAACAACTTAACATCAATAAAGACAGTCTATAGGAAACAGCGCTCAATAAATGATAGTTGCAGGACCTAGGCAGTATATCAGCATTTAAACATTAGTGCATCAGTATCTCTCAGTAAAACATACTTCTCAGTAAACAAAGGACAAGTAGAGAAAAAGGACAAGTAGAGAAAAAGGGCTCATAGCCAGAAAAACACGTATGTCAAGATTTAGGCAAGCATGTAGATGTGTGTGTCAACTGTTGAACATCAGTAGGTATATCGTATAGCATCCATAGACTAATCTTAGAGAGAAAGAGGGTGTCATCACACCATCACCGACTACTGAGCCTAAGGGGTAATATAGATAATTTCAAAGCAGTGTGATTGCAATACATACAAAGAGTCAGCAACGTAAGATCGCTATTTATATCTCAAAGGGGAAAATATATATATATCTCTACCAGCCAGCAATGTCTCTAGTTCAGGTAACTTACTTGGCATGAGATGTGATAGATACTGTCAAAGTGATTGCAGCGTGTTGCAGAGAGGGAGCTGGAGAAGTCAGTTAGAAGTTTCAAAAACAGGCGCGGATCAACACAGTCCGTCTGTGTCAATGGTGTCAGCGAGCATGGCTAATTTGCATAGCCGTCTGACGTCATCAGGGGGGTGTGTATGAAGCAGTCAGAAAACATAGATGACAGCTAACCGATGTTAGCCGCAACTGCTGGGGCAAGCCAAAAAATGATTGTACATACCTACACTTGTAGGAAAGGGGCGAATTGTCTAAACATCTGAGTATATATAACAAAAACAACAGCATAACATGGGTCTATATTGCTTGTATACTTCTATCATATCCCAAAAAAGGCTAAGAGAAGCCGTCTAACTTGCAGATAGTTGTATGGATCTGAGAGCCCTAGTCTGCCTAAAATGTGCTAATGTATGTTATGAGTACCATATCTATCCAGAGAGCCATATGTGTACGAAACAGTATAGGTATAGGGTTAGTAAATGTACTTAAAGAGAGCATAGTCTACCAGAATGTTGGTGCTAGAGTTAATTATGATACAAAATAAACAACCAAAAATCCTATACTGGTAAAACATATGCCAGAGTCTTGTGCCTGAGTAACATGTTACTCTTACAGTGGGATCTCAGTGTTACAATCAGAGTTCCCCTGTTACAATTGGCAATCAAGTGTGGTTATATGCAAAAGATAAAATCAGGGTTATATTAACAGCGAGCCATGGTATCCAGATAAATCAATAAAGCATATGCATAGTCAGTGGGCAAATTTTGGAAGTAAAAGTAAAACATCCTATCACTATGCAAACAGATATTGATGATATGGCTAATGTATGTTCTTGCCTAAATCAGGAAACCTTGCAATGTAGGGTAAGGTATCATGCACAGTCCGAGGAAGGACCATTGCTGGTTACACAGATATTATAGGAAACAGTGCCAGTCATTGGACATATTAAGTCCCCTCGGGTATAGGGTGTCAAGTCTGTGTATCCACTTGGTCTCCCTCTGCAGGAGTATTCTATCCCGATTACCTCCCCGCCGTAGCGGTGGGACGTGGTCAATGAGGATAAAACGTATGTCTGTTACCTTATGCTTGGCCTGTAGGAAGTGTCTAGCCACTGGTTGGTCTGCTGTTCCCTTATTCAAAGCAGTACGAATTGCTGAACGGTGATTTGTCATTCTTATCTGTGTGTTGTCAGATGTTTTACCAACGTAATATTTTCCACAACAGCAGCTTAGAAGGTATACAACGTGACTTGTTGTGCATGTGATGAAGTGCCTTATGGTGTACTTCTGTGTGGTATGTGGGTGTCGAAGCACCTTGCAGGGGATCATGCCACTGCAGGTGGTGCACCCCAGGCATCTGAAGCAACCTGTTTTAGTGGATTTTAGCCACTTCTTTGTGTAGCTTTGCTCGGGGTCCGCCTGCATCAATAGATCCCTGAGGCTTCTGCCACGTCTGTATCCCATGATTGGTGCGTCCAAGTGTCCAAAGGGGAGCGTTTGGTCGGTGCCAAGGATTTCCCATCTGTTTTTGATAGAATCAGCCAAGACCTTTTTCCCTTTGTTATAGGTGGTTGTAAAAACCATTCTTGGTTTCTTGTCAGCAGGGTTTGTTCGTTCGTTTTCAGACATTAATTCTTGTCTTACTTCCTCTATCAGTTCAGGTGAGTAGACCCTCTGCAGGAATTTGTTGGACATTTCATCCATTTGGGTTAACCTGTTGGTTGCCTCAGTATTGTTCCTCATTACCTTGATCATTTGGGATTTCAAAATAGCCCTCCTGGTATGTGGTGGGTGGTTACTTGTTGCCTCAAGTAAAGAATTCCGATCTGTGGGTTTTGTGTATAAAGTTGTAGATAGTTTCCCTTCCTTCTTGTAGATTCTTAGATCCAGAAAATCTATCTGGTCTAGGTCAAATTTTAGTTCGAACTTGATGGGACAAGTTAGAGCATTAAGTTTAGTTACCCATTCAGTGAGTAAATCAACAGGGCCACACCATATTAGGAAGACATTGTCGATGTACCGTCTGTAGTGTTTAACCATTTCATGGTTATATACCTTCATGGTGTTCCTTTCATACTGCTCCATGTAGAGATTCGCGTAGGAAGGGGCTACGTTAGATCCCATCGCCATTCCGGTTAATTGCTGGTAGAAGATGTTCTCAAAACAAAAATAGTTAAGTTTCAAACACTTGTCAAGAATGTCAAGAATAAAGGTCATTGCAGGGCCCACATAGGGGTATCTGTCAAGTGCTGTAGAAATGGCATCTATTCCCCCGTCGTGCGGGATCACTGTGTATAGACTCCTCACGTCCATTGTCACAAGTATGTCCTCACTTGTGATACCTTCCACAGAATTCAGAATCCTAATGAGGTCACCAGAGTCTTTAATGTAGGAATCCATAGATCTCACAATAGGTTGCAGGATTGCGTCCACATACTGGGCCAAAGGTTGTAGCAGCGAGCCCCTGGCGGATACAATGGGGTGAGTGCAACTCAGGAAGTCAAACTCATCTTGGTCAATCCATTTCTGTTGTACAGCATTTGTAAGTGTCACATCAATTTCTTTCTTGAATTTTGTAGTGGGGTCCCAGGTGAGTTTTTTGTAAGTCAAGTTGTCATGGTTACATAGGTTTTGGCGTAATTTCACTAATTGTTTGATGGGAGGGGCTATGTTGCTTTATATTGCACACTGTTCATTTGCACTGTTGCCTGGTCTGAGGAAGGGGTCTGCGTACCCCGAAACCTCACCTTAATAAAAATTTTTATTTTATATACCAAATCCAGTGAGTGCAGTCCTCTTCTATAATGGATTATATATATATATATATATATATATATATATATATATATATATATCAGGCAAGAAATCCCCAAAGACGGGAAGGATTGAGACCGAAGCTACATCCAAAGTCAGTTCAAAACCAGTTTATTGGCAGAGTGCAGGTACAAAAGGTGAAGCCAGAGCAAAAACACCTGACGCGTTTCGCGCATGCGCTTCATCACCTCTGATGAAGCGCATGTGCGCATGCGCGAAACGCGTCATGTGTTTTTGCTCTGGCTTCACCTTTTGTACCTGCACTCTGCCAATAAACTGGTTTTGAACTGACTTTGGATGTAGCTTCGGTCTCAATCCTTCCCGTCTTTGGGGATTTCTTGCCTGTTGTATACAGCGGATGAGATACCGCTCTGACCGTGAGCCACTTGGAAACCGCATCTAGACCTAGGAGCCTTCTAACTTTGGGACCCAGTGGACGCCTGGTACGTTCCTGCGGATCTTCTGTGCGACGCTGCACATATTCCTTACACATACTTCACGTCTGACACGGTTCAGCGTACCTGATGTGCGACGCAGCACATCATCTTGACGTCAGAGCTTCAGACCATTGAGGACGACAAGAGACGTGGATACAGACGGTACATTCTTCCCCCGTCGGAACTGGTGAGCTTTTGCCCTACTGGGATCTTCGGAGGAGGCTGTTTGGTTCTGTATGCCTACTTAAAGCATTGGTTTGATCCGCTAAATTTGAAGGTACTTTACAGCTTTTTACTTAGCACACCTGGATAGTGCCGGCTCTGAGGTTGCATTAAGGGAACTTTATTCTCACTACGGTCCATTACTTTGGAACTTTCCACAGCGCTGGGATTATACACAAACTAAGCGCTATATATTGGAACTTAAAAATTATTACATATGGACACTATGTGGACAAATACTTGACATATATAATTTTCTCCTGATATGTTGAGATCCATACCCTATACATAGAGTATTGGAGTTCATTGTACAATTGTACCAGTTTTCTATACTTAACCTACTATTTTAAGCCAACAGTCAGATTTATATTAGTAGGAGTCCACATGTGTTTAAAGTTTCCCACAGATGAATCAGCTATTGTTTTCTTTTGATTGCTCTTGATAGATATATATATATATATATACATATATATATATATATATATATACATACATACATACATATATATATATATATATATATATATATATATATATATATATATATATATATATATATATATATATATTACATTAACATTATCAGATATATATAGAAATATACCAAACAACAAAGGAAGGCACCCGGTCTCCAACAATCACAGGATACTTGGAACAGGACCAGGACACTTGTATCAAGTAAAAGCAATAGTAGTTTATTGGACATCAGTAGGTAAGAAACACATCACATCCAAAAACATGGTCAGTCAGGCTTGGTCAAAAAACCTGACTGACCATGTTTTTGGATGTGATGTGTTTCTTACCTACTGATGTCCAATAAACTACTATTGCTTTTACTTGCTGCAAGTGTCCTGGTCCTATTCCAAGTGTCCTGTGATTGTTGGAGACTGGGTGCCTTCCTTTGTTATTTGGTGTATTTTGGAGAAGGGCGTTTGATGGAGCGCTCAGGAGTGGCACCAGATGATGACGTCATCAGCAGGAGACCAGTCGAGCAGCGATTTAGTCAGCGTGAAGGAGGCTGATCTGACTGTGCAAACATTTCGTTTGGTGTGAGTGGTATCCTGAGCACTGCCTTTCCTTGTTGTCGGTCATATATAGAAATATATATTTAATAATAATAATAAAAATCTATGTGAAGAACATAGGAATGTAAAATATGTGTAGCACACTTCAGGTTAGGACTTTAAGACTAACACAGTGTTGGGTTAGCGCACATGCAGAATTAGTTATCCTAAGGCATATTATTGAAATATTAATACGTTATTATATATACTGTAAAATATACATATATATTATTTATATATATATATATATATATATATATATATATATATATATATATATATATATATATATATATATTAGCACATCTATAATAAATATTTACATCACTTATTTTCAATATTTTATATTTAATAACTATATAACGCACCTTAAGATCACTCCTGTCGGGTTAACCCATGAGTGATAAGTGTTGTCTATGTATCTATCTATATCTCTTTCTCTCTCTCTCTGTCTATAGTAATGTCCTTGATCCTATGCCACATAATAAGGATTGTACAAATTTAGCTTTTTGAAATCTATCTATCTACACACAAATTGCAGTGATCCGGGTATGCAAATCAGCACACATAGTTTACTCACTCTTAAATTCTGTAATCATGGAAATATAGCCTTATTGTGGAGTGTCAATGTTTCACAGACTTTATCTGGAGATGTCTAGTAGCACAGGCTGGCTGTAGACTTGCTAGATATCACAGGCTTGGTATAGAGAGGATAATTAGCACAGCCTTGCTGTCATGAAGACAAGAAGCACAGACATGGTGTAAAAAGGACAAAGTAGCACAGACTTGATGCAGATAGGACAAGTAGCACAGGTTTGGTGTAGAGATGAGAAATAGCACAGTTTGGTAAAGAGAGGAAAAGTAGCACAGACTTATTGTAGAGAGAATAAGTAGCCCAGGCTTGGTGTAGAACTGTAACATACAGCAAAACGCTTTCCTGTCTGAGCATGCATCTTCTCAGTGTCAAGTGGAGTCAATGGGTCCAATTTATTAAACATCGAATGCTGCTCATTCCGCGCTCGCCGGAATCAGGAGTTAAGAGGCAGCGATCATAAGACCGCTGCTCTTTAACTCGTGCTCCACCTTTGAGGTGGCGGACTGCAATCATCCCGATCGGATACGATCGGGATGATTGACACCCCCTGCTAGCGGTCAACTGGCTGTGAATGTGCAGGGGGCGGCATTGCACAAGCATTTCACAAGAATGCTGTCTGCATTTAACAGCGAATCATGTTTGCCGGCTGCTTAATAAATCTACCCCCATGGATGAGAGGCCCAGCTCCCCACAAGCCCTTACTAGGGCACTGGAATTAAACACATTGTTCAGAAAAAGGCTAGGGGTGGGAGAGCAATGAAACTAAACTTAGTAGCTGAACTCTCTCTAGTACTGTAATCAGCGTCTACAAAACAAACAATACTTAAGTACTAGAAAGTAACTGTAAGTTTAACAATTCAAATATCAAAGGAAGGGCTTAGGTAATCTAAGTCAGAATATCCAGGTAAAGGCCTCACAGGGAAAACACCTTCCAATAAATTTTAGATATGTATGTATTGGGTACTTGTAAAGCTAATCACCCATAAGGGTCTCAAGGCGCTGCTCATTTTATCGACTTTGGAAGGATGAAAGGCTGAGTGGACCTTGCCGGGGATTGAACCTGCAACCCTTGGGAGAGCTCAGCCACAGTGCATTTGCATGCTGAGCTATCTGTCCGGCCCTAGATACTGAGGAGCATTTGAAATACAATGTAGTGTTTATTCACATCTTCGTTAAAATGTTATAGTGTACAAACGAACAGCAGTACCATGACATGGTATACACCAGCTAGCAACTGTAGCGTCACCAGGTCAGCTAGAGCACAAAAAAATAAAAAGAGCACAAAATCATTTAACAGATGCAAAGTACACAAACAAGCTAAACTCATAAATCCAGTCAGTCCAAACAAAGGGTTAAACAGAAGCATAGTCAGCGGAAGTAGAAGTCGAAAGTATATCCAAATAGTAATTGCCTGAGCAGAGGAATTAACTAAATACACAGGCAACCGTATACTGAAAACAAAGAGCTTTTACAGACTATTACAATTAGAGCCTTATTGATCCTCTAGGCCTCTTAAAGGTACAGTATGCCTTACTGCAGCAGGAACAGAAATCACTCTCCTAGCCAAGTGCCTGTTATGACAAGAGCAGATATGTAGCACGGCCTTGGTGTAGAGAGGACATATAGCACAAGCTTGATGTATAATGGACATGTAGTATGGACTTGGTGTAGCGATTACAAGTAGAACATGCTTGATGTAGAGAGGAAAATAAGCATAGGCTTGGTGTACAGAGCACAAGTAGCACAGGCTTGGTGTAGAAAGGACAGGTATCATAGGCTTGGTGTAGAGAGGACATGTAGTACAGGCTTGGTGTAGTAAGGACATGTAGCACAGGCTTGGTGTAGTAAGGACAAGTAGCATAGGCTTGGTGTAGAGAGGACATGTAGCACAGGCTTGGTGTAGTAAGGACATGTAGCACAGGCTTGGTGTAGAGGACATGTAGCATAGGCTTGGTGTAGAGGACATGTAGCATAGGCTTGGTGTAGAGGACAAGTAGCATAGGCTTGGTGTAGAGGACATGTAGCACAGTCTTGGTGTATAGAGGACAAGTAGCACAGGCTTGGTGTAGAGAGGACATGTAGCACAGGCTTGGTGTAGTAAGGACATGTAGCACAGGCTTGGTGTAGAGGACAAGTAGCATAGGCTTGGTGTAGAGGACAAGTAGCATAGGCTTGGTGTAGAGGACATGTAGCACAGGCTTGGTGTAGTAAGGACATGTAGCACAGGCTTGGTGTATAGAGGACATGTAGCACAGGCTTGGTGTAGAGAGGACATGTAGCACAGGCTTGGTGTAGTAAGGACATGTAGCACAGGCTTGGTGTAGAGGACAAGTAGCATAGGCTTGGTGTAGAGGACAAGTAGCAAAGGCTTGGTGTAGAGGACAAGTAGCATAGGCTTGGTGTAGAGAACATGTAGCACAGGCTTGGTGTAGTAAGGACATGTAGCACAGGCTTGGTGTATAGAGGACATGTAGCACAGGCTTGGTGTAGAGAGGACATGTAGCACAGGCTCGGTGTAGTAAGGACATGTAGTACAGGCTTGGTGTAGAGGACAAGTAGCATAGGCTTGGTGTAGAGGACATGTAGCACAGGCTTGGTGTAGTAAGGACATGTAGCACAGGCTTGGTGTAGAGGACAAGTAGCATAGGCTTGGTGTAGAGGACATGTAGCACACGCTTGGTGTAGTAAGGACATGTAGCACAGGCTTGGTGTACAGAGGGCATGTAGCATATGCTTGGTATGGAAAGGACAGGAAGCACAGATTGGTGTAGAGAGGACATGTAACACAGCAGGCTTGGTATAGAAAGAACACATAGCACAGGCGTGGTGTAGAGAGGACAAGTAGCATAGGCTTGATGTAGAGAGGACAAGTATCACAAGCTTGGTGTAGAGAGGACATGTAGCACATGATTGGTATAGAAAGAACCGGAAGCACAGGTTGGTGTAGAGAGGACATGTATCACATGCTTGGTATAGAAAGAACCGGAAGCACAGGTTGGTGTAGAGAGGACATGTAGCACATGCTTGGTATAGAAAGGACAGGAAGCACAGGTTGGTGTAGAGAGGACATGTAGCATATGTTTGGTATATAAAGGACAGGAAGCACAGGTTGGTGTCGAGAGGACATGTAGCACAAGCTTGGTGTAGAGAGGACATGTAGCATATGCTTGGTATATAAAGGACAGGAAGCACAGGTTGGTGTCAAGAGGACATGTAGCACAAGCTTGGTGTACAGAGGGCATGTAGCATATGCTTGGTATAGAAAGGACAGGAAACACAGGTTGGTGTAGAGAGGACATTTAGCATAGGCTTGGTATAGAAAGGACAGGAAACACAGGTTGGTGTAGAGAGGGCATATAGCACAGGCTTGGTACAGAAAGGACAGGAAGCACAGGTTGGTGTAGAGAGGACAAATATCACAAGCTTGATGTAGAGAGGGCATGTAGCATATGCTTGGTATAGAAAGAACCGGAAGCACAGGTTGGTGTAGAGAGGACATGTAGCACATGCATGGTATAGAAAGAACCCAAAGCACAGGTTGGTGCAGAGAGGACATGCAGCACATGCTTGGTATAGAAAGGACAGGAAGCACAGGTTGGTGTAGAGAGGACATGTAGCATATGCTTGGTATATAAAGGACAGGAAGCACAGGTTGGTGTCAAGAGGACATGTAGCACAAGCTTGGTGTAGAGAGGACATGTAGCATATGCTTGGTATATAAAGGACAGGAAGCACAGGTTGGTGTCAAGAGGACATGTAGCACAAGCTTGGTGTAGAGAGGACAAGTAGCACATGATTGGTATAGAACGGACAGGAAGCACAGGTTGGTGTAGAGAGGACAAGTATCGCAAGCTTGGTGTAGAGAGGGCATGTAGCATATGCTTGGTATACAAAGAACAGGAAACACAGGTTGAGGTAGAGAGGACATTTAGCATAGGCTTGGTGTAGAGAGGGCATGTAGCACATATGTGGTACAGAAAGGACAGGAAGCACAGGTTGGTGTAGAGAGGACATGTAGCATATGCTTGGTATAGAAAGGACAGGAAGCACAGGTTGGTGTAGAGAGGACATTTAGCATAGGCTTGGTGTAGAGAGGACATGTAGCGCATGTTCCGTGTAAAGAGGATATGTAGCACATGCTTGGTGTAGAGAGGACATTTAGCACATGCTTGGTATAGAAAAGACAGGAAGCACAGGTTGGTGTAGAGAGGACAAGTATCACAAGCTTGGTGTAGAGAGGGCATGTAGCACAAGCTTGGTGTAGAGAGGACATGTAGCACAAGCTTGGTGTAGAGAGGACATGTAGCACATGCTTGGTGTAGAGAGGACATGTAGCACATGCTTGGTGTAGAGAGGACAGGAAGCAAAGGTTGGTGTAGAGAGGATATTTAGCATAGGCTTGGTATAGAAAGGACAGGAAACACAGGTTGGTGTAGAGAGGACATTTAGCATAGGCTTGGTGTAGAGAGGGTATGTAGCATATGCTTGGTATAGAAAGGACAGGAAACACAGGTTAGTGTAGAGAGGACATTTAGCACATGCTTGGTATAGAAAGAACAGGAAGCACAGGTTGGTGTAGAGAGGATATTTAGCATAGGCTCGGTGTAGAGAGGGCATGTAGCACATGCTTGGTATAGAAAGGACAGTAAGCACAGGTTGGTGTTGAGAGGGCATGTAGCACAAGCTTGGTGTAGAGAGGACAAGTAGCACATGCTTGGTATAGAAAGGAGAGGAAGCACAGGTTGGTGTAGAGAGGACACATATCACAAGCTTGGTGTAGAGAGGGCATGTAGCATATTCTTGGTATAGAAAGGACAGGAAGCACAGGTTGGTGTCGAGAGGACATGTAGCACAAGCTCGGTGTAGAGAGGGCATGTAGCATATGCTTGGTATAGAAAGGACAGGAAGCACAGGTTGGTGTCGAGAGGACATGTAGCACATGTTCGGTGTAGAGAGGATATGTAGATTACTTCTATTATCTAATTTGTTTCATTCTTTTGGTATTCTTTGTTGCAAAGCACATCTAGATAGGTTAAGGAGCTGCTGATTGGTGGCTGCACATATATGCCTCATTATTGGCTCACCTATGTGCATTGCTGTTTTTCCTACAAAGGAAACCAAGAGAATAAAGCAAATTAGATAATAGAAGTAAATTGGAAAGTTGTTTAAAACTTCATGTTTTATCTGAATCGTGAAATAAAAAAATTAGTTTCATGTCACTTTAACCTGTTCCAAACTGTAGAGATGAATGTTCATGTCTTTCAAGGGATTTGAACAGAGGCATTATCAGTATCGTGGGCATGTGTGTTTGTTGGATTATCGATTTTGCTCATTTTTATTAGTCTAAAAGTGCTATTTTTTTTTACTTGAATTGATCAAGCAGAAAGCATTTTTCTCTGCTTGATTGATCATTGTTATCCAGATTTCTGTGTGTTTTGTCAAAGCGCATTTGAAGCTTCAGGGTACACAATAATAAGTTGAAAGTGTTGTCGCTGGTTTTTTATAACGTCCTTTTAGCTGTTTAATTTGATTAGTAAAAAAAAATATCTTGTAAATATGTTGTTCAGTATTAATTTTCCACCAAAACAATAATAAAAAAGCGCCACCCATAAACATTGAAAAAGACTGATTGTGATCATGCAGTCATCAAGAACATATGGTCACAGATAACTTATGTTATGCAGAATATATCAAGACTTGTAACCCTTTAATTAGCAATCAGTCTTTCTTAGCATCCCTATCACGTGAGATTAATTACCAACAAATCAATATATGACAAACATGTTAAGAAACATATGAGAAAACAAATACCTGTGAGGTTTATCAGCCTTCCAAGTATATGACCAAAGTAAGCTTTTTTGTGGTACACATTTGGCCTTTTATGTTTGTTAAGAAACATACCTGCATGTGAGATCTATGTTTTTAAAATAGTAAAAATGTTACATTAATTAAAGGGACATAAAATTATGCATATAAATGAACACTATCTAGACATGTTAAAATATATAAAAACCAAAATAAGGATGTTTTTTATGTTCATTTTCAAGCTAACCTAATTTGAAACTGGATCTCATTACATTTGTTAAAGCATGTCCTTTTATCACTTTTAACCCTGAAAATCTATGGGCTCCATGTACTAAAGGGCGGACAACTTCTCAACTCGCGAAGCTGTCCGCCCGCCTTCGCTACACACGGGCAGTGGATCTTTTAATCGGCTGGCCCGTATGTATCATTACACACTCATCATAGTGTGTAATGCCTGCCCCTTCATTCGCGCAACCAATTGCGCCACTGAGGGGGCTGTCAATTACCGAGAGCGAGCTCTCTGTGATTTTCCCTCGCCACCTCCGAGGTGACGTAAGGTGTAAGAAGCACGGTCTAATGACCGCTGCTTCTTACATTGCAGGAAGCCAGCTCACATATGCGGACCTGCCCCACAAGGGCTCCAGAGCAGCTTTCGCTGCTTCGTACATGGAGCCCAATATGTTTAACACCTGCAAAGGGGAGCTGCAGAGAACTTCTAGTCCTAATTGGAAATCAGCAGCATTAGTCACAAAATGCAGCTCAGTAGCAGTTTCTGCTCAGGACTAACAAGTAGATAGAAGTTAACATCACTATCTATCTATCTATCTATCTATCTATCTATCTATCTATTTATCTATCAGACAGTAGAGCACATTTGAGAGGAGAACCCACTAGTTAGCTGCCCTGATGGCCTAATAAGAGCTACAGTTCTGTAGTAGTGGGACCAATGTTTAACTTTTTTTGTGTGTGTGTGAAATCTCTGTATTAAAAGCCTCTGGTCTTGCTATCTCCATTTTGTTTGTGGGTTTTTATTGCACGTTGCTTTGGCAACAGGATAATTGAGCCTTTCATGGACCTGATGCCTTGCTCAAAATATTAATTTCTTAAAACAAAATGGTCTTCAAAATGAGGGTTCAAACACAATCTATTGTCTAATCTTTTTCAGCCTGTTTTAAGTGCAGGTCCCGGGACCTGAGCGCATTACGCCTGCTGTTAGTGCGCCGGGGCCCTAGCAAGAAGAGGATAAGGTTACCTCGCTCTCCAGTGCGCAAAAGGTACTTTTTCACCTGTAGCTTTAAACATTTACATTTGTTTTAATGAAAACAAATGTAACTGTTTAAATAAAATTCAGTATACGTTGCGTTTTAAACGAAATGAATACCAAATGGTGCTGCCAACAAATATTCCGGAAAATGAATTTCCCCAAATACTGGATAATTTCTTAGCTACACGAGTCTAGGAAGCATTATACAGAACATAGGACAGTCTTTTTAAAGTTGATCAAAAATCATTTTCTTAATACTTTTTAATAGATTTTTAGCCCTTTTTTTATTTATTGATTTAGACAGCTAAAGGTACTTGATAAAATGCCCATCCGGCCTGTTTTTAAATATTTGTGACTATTCCAAAATGTTTTGGAATTAAAGTTATTTTGCACATAGGTAATACACACTGAAACTATCCATTTTGTATGTACATGTGAATACATGTTAAAATCCCATTATAGGAGATGATATAAGTTCTGGCCACTTTATTCTATGATAATCTCTCATACTTTTATTCTTGATTAAAGATGTTTAAAACCAATATTTCCTTTTAAATTAATGATCGTTTAAAAACAATAAAAAAAATGAATTGAGCAATAATGTTCAGTATGCCCATTATGCCCATATTCTATGTGTTAATATTGTTTCATAGATTTCACAATGGTTTTAAAAACAAGCTATAAAATTGTACAAATATGAATGGGACATTCTCATCTGTAAGAGCATATAATTTTTCCTTTAGTGACTCAACCTTACAACATGTTTAACACCTACTGCTAAGCAGAACATAGCAAATGATTGGCTAATGATGCTCATAATTAGCTGACTGGCCGTCCTGCTCATGAGTTACAAAGGTGCAGCTCCTGAGGGGAACTTTACCTACGTGTTTAATCCATTTAAAGGGGGTTAATACACAGTCCTTTAGAATATGTTGGTGCTCTACAAATAAATAATAATAATAGTAAAACTGAAATTATCAAAATATTACATGCCCTAATAAATTAGAGAATTGAATTAGTGCATTAGAATGTCTTTTTAAATAAAGTTTAGCTACTTAAAGCTTTTGGTAGCGCTGGGGTTAAAATCTTAGGCCTGCTTCTTCAGTAAAGCACAGTTTATTCACCAATAACTAGACTAATTCAATGATAATGAAAAATGTAATATCAGAAAATAATAAAGAGAAATAAATACCACAAAAATTGCAGTAAAGCTTTTCAAGCAAATCTGCTCTCAGACGGTATAAGACATGTGTACATAAAACCTGAAATCACAAAGGGCTTACACAAAGAGTCTGTCACGCTTTGATGTTTAAGTACCACAGTGGACTAGATATGAACAATGCCGTGTTTCAGGAACACTTCTCAGACTTCAATATTTAACATTTGTTTCCAATTTCAGCAGTTAAATTGTATGCTTTCATTTTTCAATTGTTTAAAAAATTGCATGGGCCGTAACATTTGTAATTTATCTTTTGTATTATATAATTTGCAGCAGCCTGGGCCAGATAGAACATCTGTATAGAAAGACCAATATCTATACACTTTTATAGTTCTACACGGGGATGCATTATAAGGTCAGTTTCCTCATAAACTTCATTTTCACTGTTAGTTTTATTCATTACATTTGACATATTAAGCTTCTGTACTTTGGCATAAAGGACACAATATTGCAGCATATTGGGAAGCTGATTTGCTTTTCACAGCTAGTCTTGTGTCCAAATATCAACCCCCAGGGATAAACACGTGTATATAGACTGCGGGGGAATGAGCCCCTGCAGCAGGTGGCCTTTTGCAGCCTAATGAACACAGCAATCTGTTACTATCACTGCTATGCTTTTCACCAGACAATTAGGCAACTAAGCATGTAATTATTCAGTCCAACAAGAAGAGGCTCTTCTCTAATTTCATCTTTTCATTGCTGTTTACTCACCCACACTCCCCTCATTAATGAGAGATTTTCCAGTCCATGCTAATTGGTTTCAATAACATTCATTTCAGTTGAAAGGGAATGATTCTGTTAATTGAGAATCGAAAGCATCTTTTCATTTCAAGTGCGTCCTGCTATGGAAATCTGAATACTCTCAACAGATTCAAGCTAATGAAATTAAGTTACACTGTCACTGGTAGTGTGAGAGACATAAACTAATTTATTTTCATTGAAGCATGCGGTGTAGGTCCTAAACAATTAATACAGCTTGTTTAAGAAAGCAATTTGATGCCGTATAAATAAGGTTATCGTGCTTAGATCTGTTGTTTTTTTTTAGCAGCAATAACCATTTGTCTGCCAGAAAGGGCTGAAAGGTAGTACATAGAAATACCCTGTCATTCTCTCCGGCACCCATAAGGGTTAAACAGCTTATTTATTGGTGGTTTTAAAGATTTGCACTGGCACTAATATTATCATATAGGGCCTTGTGTATTTTTGTTTCACTTTCTCTGTGTTGAAAATAATGTTTAGAGTAGATCTGAAAATAATGATATCTATAAAAAATAAATATATTGAACATATTTTATTAAAATTATATTTCTATAATTTGGGTCAATTCTGATTCATTGTAAGAGCACTGTAAATTGATTGACAGGCTTTTTTAAAAAAAAATTGTATTTGAAGCTGTTCCAGTCTATAAGAACTCCCAAATTTCACAGTTGTTAATTTTATTTTGCTCTTGTTTTTATTTTTTTTTTTTTTATTTTTTTTGGGGGGGGGGGGGATTTATATAATTTGACCTCCTGAATAATATGAAAACCCATTTCAGCCTCTTTACAAAAGCATTTTTTGCATGTTAACACAACATTCTTTGCACAAACACATTTCACATTTAAAGGGACAGTCTACACTAGACTTATTATTGTTTTAAAAGATAGATAATTCCTTTATTAGCCATTCCGCAGTTTTGCATAACCAACACAGTTATATTGATATACTTTTTACCTCTGTGATTACCTTGTATCTAAGCATTTTCTGACAGCCCCCTGATCACAACTTTTTGTTTATTATCTATTGACTTGCATTTTATCCAATTAGTGCTGTGTTGTGCTAAATCTTAACCCTTTCGTGACAGGGTTAAAGTGCCTACATCGGAACAACTTTTCCGATGTAGACAAATTGAAACTACGCGATCGTGCATACGATCGCGAGATTTCAATTATTGGATCACATCTGGGGGGTGTCCCTACAATCCTAGGAACGCCCTCCAGACCGCGATCAAATCCTAGAAGCACAGAAGGCTTCAGGACAGCCGTTAGCTATGACGTTCTATTTCGTCATATGACGGAATAGAACGGCATAACGACATTAAAAGGTTAAATAACTCCCTAAGCATCAGCACAATGTTATATATATATGGCTCACATGAACTAGCACTCCCCTGTTGTGAAATGCAAATAAATAAAGCATGTGATAAGAGGCAGCTCAGAAATTAGCATATGAGTCTACCTTGGTTTTGCTTTCAACTAAGAATACCAAGAGAACAAAGCACATTTGATGATCAAAGTAAATTGGAAAGTTGTTTAAAATTACATGTCCTATCTGAATAATGAAAGTTTAATTTTGACTAGACTGTCCCTTTAAATAAACATAATCAGTATTGTTTAAATCACTGCTTTGAATTAGCAAATATGTTCCCAACTAAAATATTATTATTTTACATAGATATTGACATTGACGGCAGATAAAAGGCATAGGCCCAGCAAGTCTGCCCGATATTACCTAAAAGTATAAACTTATCTAGTTCCTAGCATAGCCTTATGCTTGTCCCAGGCAGTCCCCCACAGTGTTTATCATTATTACTGTTCAGTTATGATTGCAATTATGTGTTTAAGAGTATACCGATTTTAATTATAAACTTACTTAAAGGAACATTCTAATGTAAAAAATGAGGCAAACAGAGAATATTCTCAGACTGGGAACTTGTTAATCGACATTTAAGGGACAGTTTACTCAAAAAAATTCTCCCCTTTAATGTGTTCCCAATGATCCACTTTACCTGCTGGAGTGTATTAAATTGTTTACAAGTAGCTCCTTTACCCTTATATTGGCATTTGAAATTGTTGATTTAGCATGTGGTATCCCCACCTATTCAGAAAGTTTGTGGCCGCGCGTACCAGCTATAGATAAGCTTTGTAAACACAGCCAGCAGAAGAAATTACACTCCCAGTCGGATATAGCAGAGATAAGGTAATACAATGTTGATTTTCCATTGTTTTCTCAAAGTACTGGTGATTGTTTTAAGGACAGATATAAGATAAAGAAGCAAGTATATGGGCACAATGTGATACAGTAATGAGATCTGATTATACCTACAAGCTCAACCCATTTTATTAGGTTGTGGCTTCAAAACACAAAATCAGAGCTTTAATATTCACAAATAAACCTTAAAAAGCTAATTTTCATACATTTTTACTCTACAATTGCTTTTTTTACCAACTGCAAACACATTAAGGGAAAAACTATTTTACAGTATACTGTCCCTTTTAGGACTTTTGAGGCAGTAATCACTTACTGCATTTATAAACTTGTGCAGCCCCTCCCCCTGTTTTTGTGCAACCAGTTGCTTGACAGTAGGGCTTGTCAATCACCCTGGATAATCTAAACAAACAAGCCTGCACTGCAAGGGCACAAAAGCTGCATTTGCCGCTTCATATATAGAGCCCTATGTGTTTAACCCATACAAAGGTGTTAAACACATATGTAAAATCCTCCCTGTGGGCCTTCAGGATTAACAATCTCATAACCTGTCAATCACTGGCTGTGTACCTGCAATACTTGTGGTTCATTAGTCAGACTTTACCTATATGTTTATCTCCAATGGAGGGGTTGAACACAATCCTTTAGAAAACATCAAAATATCAAATTATTTATTTATGAAAATCCCAATTTACTTTAATGGTGATTTTCTGTTGAAAACATTAGATATGTTTAATCATTTCTGATATATTAGAATGGCACTATTGAATAATAGATTAATGTAGATCATTTACATCAGAAATAAGCAAGCAATAAGTAAGACATTGGGGCCACAACAATATACTTTGTATCTGTTCTTATTCTCAAGATAGTATATATATCTTTTCTACAGTTGGCACATTTCTATATGCCTTGGGGGCAGTCAATCTAATTGTTTCTGTATATGTGTATTTAAACATTTTGGAGTATTTTGGGAAGCATAAGCAATTTTTGCATATCTCAGCAAAGCATTTCTGTTTAATGTATTTTTTACATAACAGAAAATATTTTGTTTGACAAACATAGTTTTGACATTTGTACACCAAGCCTACAGGAAAATCTAGCCCCCCCCCAGCTACAAATTAAGGAATGGACAACCATTATCTACAGCTAACTTTACTTCATTTTCCGCTCACCATGGAGCACAATAAAAAGGTGCAGAACTGTGAGTTCCCTTAAAGGGACACTGAACCAAAAAAATTTCTTTTGTGATTCAGAGAGAGCATGCAATTTTAAGCAACTTTCTAATTTACTCCTATTATCAATTTGTCTTTGTTCTCTGGCTATCTTTATTTGAAAAAGAAGGCATCTAAGCTTTTTTTTTATATTCAGATCTCTGGATAGCACTTTTTTATTGGTGGATGAATTTATCCACCAATCAGCAACAACAACCCAGGTTGTTCACCAAAAATGGGCCGGCATCTAAACTTACATTCTTGCATTTGAAATAAAGATACCAAGAGAATGAAGGAAATTTGATAATAGGAGTAAATTAGAAAGTTGCTTAAAATTCCATGCTCTATCTGAATCACGAAAGAAATTTTTTTTGGGTTCAGTGTCCCTTTAACATAACTGGGTTCTGCTTTCATGGGAATTACATGGCAGCACCTGACACCACTAAAACCTCTACTCTTAAACTAAATAAAATAACATGTGATGTTCTCAGTGCAGTTTAAAGGGATATGAAACCCGGAAGTTCTTTTGTGATTCAGACAGAGCATACAAGTAAAAAAAAAAGTTTCCAATTTACTTCTATAATAAAATGTGCTTTGTTCCCATGGTATTCTTTGTTGAAGGGCTACCTAGATAGGTATCTGGAGCACTACATGGCAGGAAATAGTACTGCCATCTAGTGATTTATCAAATAGAGACATTTCTTGCAAAACTGCTGCCATATAGTGCTCCAGAAATGGGCAGGTGTTCTGTTATGTTTCCCTACACGTTACATTTTCCTACCTATGGCCACGCCTACAATAAACTTGTAAATACCCTTTGCACGCATGCGCTCACTGCCGCAGTCGGCAAACATTATAGAACTCCGTCCGCAAGTTTGGCACTAGCTGGGGACATCTTTGTAAGCGGGGCCGTAGTTAGAAAAACATAACGCGGTAGAAAAACATAACGCGGTAGAAAAACATAACACGGTAGAAAAACATAACAGCACACCAGGCTTCTAAGCTTACATCCCTGCTTTTTAACAAAAGATACTAAAAAAAATGATAATAGAACTAAATTAGAAAGTTGTTTAAAATTGTATGCTTTATCTGAATTATGAAAGAAACAATTTGGGTTTTATATCCCTTTAAGTTTTTTTGGTCATAGCTTCAAATACAATATCATAAGCATTGCAATTCTGACTTAGACCTATGAGAGCTGTAATGAAAAGGGGAATTCTAGTGTTAAACTATTTTTTTTCATAAATGCCCATCAAGGTGTTGGCTATAACTGACAATGAGCATTATCTGTATATATATATATACACACACCTATAAACACATATATACACACACATATTTATACTTGTAATCTAGCCCTTAATGTGTTCCCAGCGATCCATTTTACATGCTGGATTGTAATATTATTATTATTTTTTAATACAAATAGCTCCTTTACCTTTATTTTGTTATTTGAAAAGCTATATTGCCTATTGAAACAACCACCTATCCTGTTGTGTTTTTCTGATAGTGGACACATGAACAAAGACTTTTCACAAGTTGTAGAGTTTTCTGGAGGTCTGTTGCTGTTACACTTGGTTTCTTTCTCACCTTTTTCAGGATTGCCCATTGCGCTTCTGGCCTGATCTTTACAGGATACCAACTCTTAGGGATAGTAGTAAAATTCCTGAATTTTCTTCCTTTATAGACAATTTATCTTACAATGGATTTATAAACACCCATGTGTTAAGCAATGCTTTTGTGACCTTTCCAGCATTGTGCATCTTTATAATGCATCTTCTAGGATCCTGTGAAAGTTTGAATTGAGGCCTAGTTCACACTAAGCAATCTTTCTTGAGAAGTACAGATTTGTTAGTAATGATGCTTTAGGAGCTTGTATTTAAAGGCCAGGGCACCTGGGCAACTCACACTTCCAATCTCATCTCTTTAAAGGGATAGTAAACCCCAAAATTTCCTTCTATGATTCAGAGCATACAATTTTAAACAACTTTCTAATTTAATTCTATTATAAAATTTTCTTCATTCTCTTGTTATCCATTGCTAAAGGGATAACATTGTACTACTGACAGGGAGCTGAAAATATCTATTTAGCCAATCACAAGAGACAAATGTGTGCAGGCACCAATTAGCAGCAGCTCCCACTAGTGTATGATATGTGCATATTCATTTTTTAACAATAGAGAACGAAGCACATTTGAAAATACAAGTAAATTTAAAAGTGTATTAAAATGACATGCTCTATCTAAATCATGCAAGTTTAATTTTGAATTTTCTATCCCTTTACCTGAAACACCTAACTCCAAATAGATTTTTTTTTTTTTTTTTACACATCGGTTGACTTACTTTTTTCAGCCTGCACGGTGAATGATTACTTAACATCTTCAATAAAACAAGTTTTTGTGTGTTATTAGTTTAGCCAAGTTGTGTTTGTCTATAATTGATACTTAGATGAAGAAAAGACCACATTTATATAAACAAGTGGAGTTTATATAAAGTCTTTCAATTTTTAAGCTACATTAAAAACTTCCATTTCTTTTTAAGGCTTGAAATAAATTTGGAATTATTACATAGATGGTATCTCACTCCCCGAAGACTTCTCTGTTTGTTTCATACTAAGTCAAATAGATGTTGGTGTTGAGGTAATTTGTGCAGTTGAATGGTCCATATGTGGTGGTGGCGGTGCTCTGCGATTCAAACTTTCTGGAGGACGATTATCAAAGAAATTAAGGAGATCATAGAAATACAGTGTGCACTGAATCCATTAATGTGGCTCTTAAACAAACCCCACAAGATAAAATCTAAGCCATGGGCTCCATGTACTAAGAGGCAGACGGACAGCTTCTCAACTCGCAAAGCTGTCCGCTGGCCTTCGCTACACATGGGCAGCGGATCTGTTGATCCACTGGTCTGTAATGTATCATTACACACACATCGGAGTGTGTAATACCCACCCTTTCATTCGCGCGACTGAAGGGGCTGTCAATCACCTGTGATTTTCCCTTGCCACCTCAGAGGTGGCGTAGGGTGTAAGAAGTAGTGGTCTAATGACTGCTGCTTCTTACATTGCGAGAAGCAGGCTCACATATGTGAACCTGCCCTGCAAGGGCTCCGGAGCAGCTTTCACTGCTTCATACATGGAGCCCTAGGTCTGAAACTATTTATATTATTACTAATAGTGTCAAATTCCTGATTGTTAATAACAGGAGGAGTAGAGAGATCCCTAATAAATTATTATGGGTTAAACAATATTTTTGGAATTACAAGAGTATTATTATTTGAAAAATGGTAACATGATGATTTATTTGGAATTTTCATGTATTTGGGAAACTTATTTAAAAACCATAAAATACCACTTGAGGTACTGAGGGATAATGAAGATGTTTTCTTTAATTTTATGAGTTAGGCTATAGTAAATCCAGAACATATAATTATAAGAGTCTCCTATAGGATATGTGTAATGTTTGATATTACCCAATAACTTTTTCATTTATTTATTTTCATTCTCCCTCTTTTATTATTCTTTTTCATTTTTTTTTATTTTGTTGCTGGAAACTGATCTAGATGGTACAATTGCTTAATGAAGCTGTGTCTCCTCATTTTGTAACTTTAATTATATTTAAGAAGTAAAGCTAGATTAAAAAACAAAACTATACATATGAAGAAGCAAGAAATAGTGGACCAAAAGTTCTTAGACAAATCAGGAGGATGCTGGGAGCTAAAACCAGGGTCGTTACCTTTGCAACCAGCAGCTAGCAATAGAGACCAATCGTAACCAACTCCAAATTCAAATACATAAAGCGCTGTAGACAGACATCAAGCGGTATTATAATTAAAGTAAACTATCAAGCTTTATGCAGTTCAACGATAGCTGGCAGTGTGTAGTAAGAGCTTAAGTGTGCTTAAACTTAGTTCACCTCATTGAAACAATAGCAGTACTTGCGAAAAGCCGTGTCAAACTTGAGCATTGCACACACAAATAAGCACATCATAAACTGCCTTCAGCTATCAATATAGAGCCACAATTAAAGAAAGATGTTGTCATATACCGTACTTGGTTTCACCGCCACTGCTCCGGATCCTAGGCGTCCCTCTGATGGGTAGCGCTGTTCGCGGTTCCTCCTTCCTGTTGAAAAAACAAGGATCGTCTTGCAATACTTGCGTTCCGATGTTAGTGCCGTTGATCACGGCTCCTCTCCTTGGATCTCTCACGATAACTACAGTGCTTACTCTAGGAGATTGGGGCCGTCTCAGCCGGTCTTTCGGTAGTTTGTATAGAGGTCTCGTAGCTAGCTGCACAAACCCTGTTGTTCCTCCCTCCAAGCTGGGGGTAAGGTATAAGCCAGCAGTCCAATGTAAACCAGGGAATAAAAGGCAGAATGGAGTCCCAGTACTCCACGATGAGAAATCAAAAAAAGATAAAGTATATTCCTTGGTGTTTAGCTTAAGAATGACACCAGAGCTGAGTAAAAAATGAAAAACTTTATTGTGATTCCATAAGATAGACGAGTGCTCCTTATAAAAGTTAAAAAATAGGAATAAAAGTTTGACCGGTTTCGGTCTCTGGGACCGTAGTCATAAACTTAAAAACTACCTGCTGTGCAGGACATTTAAATGGAATGGTATCCTCCTATTGGAGGATCCAAACCTCCCATTTTCTTTAACTATTTGTTACCATGAGCAAACAAAAAGACACATTTATGTGAATATTAGAAGTTTAAAGCAGAACATTACATATTTCTTGTGCAAACCTGATACAAAACATGGTCTACTCTTTTGTAGAATTCATCTTACATATGTATTATTATTACCATGTAAACAAAAAATACACATATATAAAAAATATACCTAAATGGTAAACCCAGCACTAGATTACAACATGGCTATTTATATCTATATGGTACACATGAAACTGTTAGTTAATAGACTATGCCAATTAGCATGTTTATCTATTTGTTTCCCAATATTGATTTAATATTCACCTAAAATCTAGGACCAGACATAGATCAAGAGTATAATAAACTTCTTAATCTTGATCTATTTTAGGGACGCAACCAAGAGGTAAATAATTCTATTGTACAAGTCTAGTACTACTTACAAAGATTATAGTGCTATATCAGGGTATATAATGCTTTAGACACTAGGACCAGTAATTTCACCTATTCCAATAGTTTATAATGTCGAACTCAGAGTTGAATCCAACAGGCAGCAGGCTACCCAATTTGTGTATCCAGTAAATTTCCTGTCGTGCCAAAATCTGGAACCTATATCCCCCCCTAGGGGGTTTTTGGATCAATTCAATAGCCTGCCACCTGAAGGAGCCAACTTCGCCATTATGTTCCTCCAAAAAATGTCTTGATAGGGCAGAAACTGCTCTTTCCTTACTGATGTGAGCCAGATGTTCTTTTACCCTTGTGCCCACCTCTCTCGTGGTTCTGCCAACATACTGTCTATTACAAGAGACACATTCAACCAGATAGACCACGTATTTGCTCTTACTCTTAATGCAGCCTCTTGTTTCAAATGTTTCTCCAGTAGTTGCAGAAACAAAATTTCTAGAGACATGGATATACTCACAGGACCTACAGGAACGTTTACCGCACCTGTAGGTACCTTTAAAGTGTAACCATGAGCTCTCTCTCTGTTTGGTCCTTAGAAGGCTTGGAGAAAGAATATTGCCCAATGTCATATTGCGTTTATAGACAAATTGGCAACCTTCACTTATGGTACTTCTCAATTGTCTATCCCCTCTAAGGATTGACAAGTTCTTCCGTATAACATTGCAGACTTGGTAGTACTGGTTAGAGTACGCCGTCACGAACAGAGGCTTCTGATGGGCACCCTGTTTATCAGTGAGACTTTCTCTTTTTCTTGGTACCAGTAGATTACTCCTATCAACTGTTTGTACTTCTCTAAAAGCTCTATTAACAACCTTCTTAGGGTAGTGTCTAGCTCTTAGTCTCTTATTTAGTTTCTCACTCTCTCTCCTGAAATTCTCATCAAGGGTACAATTACGTTTCACACGCAAAAATTGTCTCTTTGCTATTCCTTTAAAAACATGCCTAGGATGATTACTTTGGGCATGTAAAATGGAATTACCAGATATTGGTTTACGGAAGAGAGAGGAGACAACCCTTCTGTTCAAACAATCTGAGGTCATTGTGACATCCAAGTAATTAATACTAGTTCTGTGCCATTCGTAGGTGAACCTCAGCTCGACAGAATTGAGGTTCAGATACTCCACAAAATCTTTTGCTAGTATTGGACCTCCAGACCAAATTATAAGGATGTCATCAATGAATCTCATGTACCTAATGACATTTTTGGAATAAACGTTTCCATCTCCAAAGACGTGGAACCGCTCCCACCAACCCATAAAAATATTGGCGTAGGATGGAACAAATTTTGCCCCCATCGCGGTTCCACGCCTTTGGAGATAGAAATTATTAGCAAACTTAAAAAAGTTATGCTTTAAGAGAAATTCAATGACCCTTATTATATACTCTTGATGTTCATCAGTAAGACCTGTATATCTCTTAAGGTAGAATCTGACAGCATATAGCCCATACTCATGAGGTATGAAGGTATATAGGGAGACCACATCTATGGTCAACCAACTATATCCCTCCTCCCACACCACTTCCTCCATTATGGATAGAGTGTGTGTGGTATCTCTCAAATAGCTGGGTAGTTTTTTTACCAGAGGCTGTAAGAATTGGTCAACCCACCTCGATAGTGGTTCTGTCAAGGAGCCGATACCGGCCACTATAGGTGGAAAATCCAGTAATGCCCATCTTCCACCATCTCCCGAAGGTCCACAAGAGTCTCGAGGATGTTAGGGGTCGCCCTATAGTGGCAGGTATCGGCTCCTTGACAGAACCACTATCGAGGTGGGTTGACCAATTCTTACAGCCTCTGGTAAAAAAACTACCCAGCTATTTGAGAGATACCACACACACTCTATCCATAATGGAGGAAGTGGTGTGGGAGGAGGGATATAGTTGGTTGACCATAGATGTGGTCTCCCTATATTCCTCCATACCTCATGAGTATGGGCTGGAGGCTGTCAGATTCTACCTTATGAGATATACAGGTCTTACTGATGAACATCAAGAGTATATAATAAGGGTCATTGAATTTCTCTTAAAGCATAACTTTTTTAAGTTTGCTAATGATTTCTATCTCCAAAGGCGTGGAACCACGATGGGGGCAAAATTTGTTCCATCCTACGCCAATATTTTTATGGGGTGGTGGGAGCGGTTCCACGTCTTTGGAGATGGAAACGTTTATTCCCAAAATGTCATTAGGTACATGAGATTCATTGATGACATCCTTATAATTTGGTCTGGAGGTCCAATACTAGCAAAAGATTTTGTGGAGTATCTGAACCTCAATTCTGTCGAGCTGAGGTTCACCTACGAATGGCACAGAACTAGTATTAATTACTTGGATGTCACATTGACCTCAGATTGTTTGAACAGAAGGGTTGTCTCCTCTCTCTTCCGTAAACCAATATCTGGTAATTCCATTTTACATGCCCAAAGTAATCATCCTGGGCATGTTTTTAAAGGAATAGCAAAGGGACAATTTTTGCGTGTGAAACGTAATTGTACCCTTGATGAGGATTTCAGGAGAGAGAGTGAGAAACTAAACAAGAGACTAAGAGCTAGACACTACCCTAAGAAGGTTGTTAATAGAGCTTTCAGAGAAGTACAAACAGTTGATAGGAGTAATCTACTGGTACCAAGAAAAAGAGAAAGTCTCACTGATAAACAGGGTGCCCATCAGAAGCCTCTGTTCGTGACGGCATACTCTAACCAGTACTACCAAGTCTGCAATGTTATACGGAAGAACTTGTCAATCCTTAGAGGGGATAGACAATTGAGAAGTACCATAAGTGAAGGTTGCCAATTTGTCTATAAACGCAATATGACATTGGGCAATATTCTTTCTCCAAGCCTTCTAAGGACCAAACAGAGAGAGAGCTCATGGTTACACTTTAAAGGTACCTACAGGTGTGGTAAACATTCCTGTAGGTCCTGTGAGTATATCAATGTCTCTAGAAATTTTGTTTCTGCAACTACTGGAGTAACATTTGAAACAAGAGGCTGGATTAGGTGTAAGAGCAAATACGTGGTCTATCTGGTTGAATGTGTCTCTTGTAATAGACAGTATGTTGGCAGAACCATGAGAGAGGTGGGCACAAGGGTAAAAGAACATCTGGCTCACATCAGTAAGGAAAGAGCAGTTTCTGCCCTATCAAGACATTTTTTGGAGGAACATAATGGCGAAGTTGGCTCCTTCAGGTGGCAGGCTATTGAATTGATCCAAAAAACCCCTAGGGGGGGAGATAAGTTCCAGATTTTTGGCACAACAGGAAATTTACTGGATACACAAATTGGGTAGCCTGCTGCCTGTTGGATTCAACTCTGAGTTCGACATTATAAACTATTGGAATAGTTGAAATTACTGGTCCTAGTGTCTAAAGCATTATATGGTCTGATATAGCACTATAATCTTTGTAAGTAGTACTAGACTTGTACAATAGAATTATTTACCTATTGGTTGCGTCCCTAAAATAGATCAAGATTAAGAAGTTTATTATACTCTTGATCTATGTCTGGTCCTAGATTTTAGGTGAATATTAAATCAATATTGGGAAACAAATAGATAAACATGCTAATTGGCATAGTCTATTAACTAACAGTTTCATGTGTACCATATAGATATAAATAGCCATGTTGTAATCTAGTGCTGGGTTTACCATTTAGGTATATTTCTTATATATGTGTATTTTTTGTATACATGGTAATAATAATACATATGTAAGATGAATTCTACAAAAGAGTAGACCATGTTTTGTATCAGGTTTGCACAAGAAATATGTAATGTTCTGCTTTAAACTTCTAATATTCACATAAATGTGTCTTTTTGTTTGCACATGGTAACAAATAGTTAAAGAAAATGGGAGGTTTGAATCCTCCAATAGGAGGATACCATTCCATTTAAATGTCCTGCACAGCAGGTAGTTTTTAAAGGGACACTGTACCCTAAAAATTTCTTTTGTGATTCAGATAGAGCATGCAATTTTAAGCAACTTTCTAATTTACTCCTATTATCAATTTTTCTTCATTTTCTTGCTATCTTTATATGAAAAAGAAGGCATCTAAGCTTTTTTTCTTGGTTCAGTACTCTGGACAGCAGTTTTTGATTGGTGGATTAATTTATCCACCAATCAGCAAGGACAACCTAGGTTGTTCACCAAAAATGGGCCGGCATCTAAACTTACATTCTTGCATTTCAAATAAAGATACCAAGAGAATAAAGAACATTTGATAATAGGACTAAATTAGAAAGTTACTTAAAATTGCATGCTCTATCTGAATCACGAAAGAAATTTTTTGGGTACAGTGTCCCTTTAAGTTTATGACTACGGTCCCAGAGACCGAAACCGGTCAAACTTTTATTCCTATTTTTTAACTTTTATAAGGAGCACTCGTCTATCTTATGGAATCACTATAAAGTTTTTCATTTTTTACTCAGCTCTGGTGTCATTCTTAAGCTAAACACCAAGGAATATACTTTTTCTTTTTTTGATTATACATATGAAGAAATGCTTTAAAATAATTGACAAAATAATTTGCAGGACTTTGCTATTTTAGAGCAATCCAGGAATATAGCATTTAAAAAAATCTGGTGGAATTAATGTTCCTGGTCAGGGCTTTCCTATTCAAACAAATCCCCAAGACCCCCTATTAGGTCATATTTTCTGTTTGTCTGAAGTATTGTACAGGTGTTATAATTAGCTGCTCAGCTAAATGATTCTATGATTCTAGAGATTTGTCTTTTTAGTACATTTTTTTAGTACACTAGATTTTTGTTTGCACAAATCTTTTGTAGATGATCCATTTATATAACCCATCTGGGGATGTTTTTGTAACAATATTTAGTTATTTTTTGATAACATTGTGCTGATTTTCAGATTCCTAACCAAGCCCCAAAGTATCAGATGTAGACCCAAGTCTACAGATTTCTGCTGCTATTGTTTGTGTAATCTATCTGTTCATATGCAGGGAAGGGGGTAGGTTGAGAGTGTCTGCTTCTCTGCTTTCTGAGACCCTTTCACTGCGTGTCCCAGCCTAACCTTATCAACAGTGCTAAAATGGGAGTTTCTAAGCAAGTTTTTTAAAGGTTTTGTACTGGATTTCTAGATCAGTATCTGTGCATACTCTTCTTATATTATATTATTATATTAGTGTCTGTTACATGCAGTTGTATGAAAATTGACACTATCCCTTTAAGGTCTGGAAAGGTGGAACTGGGCTTGGGCTGAGAAATGGGAATATTATTAAATAGCAGGCAAAATAACAAATGTTTATTGCATTCATTTTTTATATTTTTATTTTATTTGTTACTGTGCTTAATTAAAATGGAAATAATTAATGTTGTATTTAATCACCATTTAAGTTAAAGGGACAGTCTACACCAGAATTTCTATTGTTTAAAAAGATAGACAATCCCTTTATTACTCAATCCCCTAGTTTTGCACAACCAACACTTTTATATTATTATACTTTTTACCACTGTGATTACCTTGTAGCTAAGCCTCTGCAGAATGCCCCTTATCTCAGTGCTTTTGACAGGCATGCAGTTAACTGATCAATGCAATCCAATCAATGCAGACTCCTAAATAACTCCACGAGAGTGAGCACAATGTTATCTATATGACACACATGAACTAGTACTGTCTAACTGTAAAAAAACTTTCAAAATGCTCTGAGCTAAGAGGCGGTTTTCAACGATTTAGAAATCAGTTTGAGCCTACTTAGGTTTAGCTTTTCAAAAAATACCACAAAGGGAACAAAGCAAATTTGATGATAAAAGTAAATTGGAAACTTGTTTAAAATAGCATGCCCTATCTGAATCATGAACTTTTAATTTTGACTAGACTGTCCCTTTAAAACTGCATGTTTCTTTAGGGCCCTTCTTCAATACTGAAATGAAAGCAGCACATGCTGGATGAAATATAGCCAATACCATACTCCAATCCTGGAAATCACTATATATTAGTTATAAAGGAGTTTTTATGGCCTCTGATATTGTTAGTCTAGCAGGAAATGGTTAGTAAAGAGCTTATAGACATGTCCGGATATGAGATTTTTTTTAATCAGCAAAAAAGTCTCTACTCAATTTGTAAACTTCAAAAATAAAAAACAAATTTATAGCATATAATAATTTAGTTTTAAAGTTTCAGCTTTATTTAAGCTTAAGAAATACCAATTGTACATGGAATGTTTAGAATCCCCTATATTAATTACTACATGCTATCACTATCCTATCCACAGTTATATTTCCCATATCACCATATTATAGATGTTTCTATCTTTTACATAGAGCATTGTTTTTATTTTAACAGTGGCAAGTAAAAGTTACTGTTCAAAGTTTGGTGGTGTCTTGTAAGTAGCAAAGTTGGCACATTGTAGTTGCATAATGTACACTCCTATTGCAGCACTGACAAACACACATTCTAGGCTATTTGCTAAAAATGTTATCTAATGGGATATTATCTATCCATCAAAGGGCAAGGATATGTTATTCCTCTAGGGCTGTAAGGACCTCCTTAGTGCTTAGACTGTTACTTCTGAGAAGGGTAAACAGGGGAGAGTGTTAGATTGAAAAGAAAAAGGGAAAGGGGAGAACGAGGTAGAGTTAAGATAGAGTGGAGAAACAAAAAGAGAGTGAAGAGATAGGAGAGAAAGGGAAAGAAAAGGGTAAAGCGAAGATATGTGCTGAGAGAGAAGGGAGAGTTTTAAAAAAGAGAGACTGAATAGAGAAGGGAGTGGAGAAAGAAAGTTAATAGAGAAGGGATAGATGACAATTATTAAAAAAAAAAAAAAATCTCTGGTCTGCTATGACCTTCCATGACTCTCAGCCTTCTATCAGTTCAACAACTTCCTTTTTCTATCCAACTGTTGTCTTCCACAGAACCTAGTTGATGTTGCTAACTGCTATACTTATTTTTGTTAATGTATTACTGTATGTAGCATTATTTAATCTGTTATGGTATAAAATAATATGAACAATTACTGCACAATAAAGTGTTTCACAATGGCTAAACATATGCAAAGAGGGGTGGAGTAATGGATGTGGTGTGGATGGGATGAGAACTAACAATGTGGTCTGACTAGTAGTTTAGGACTTTTCAACTCATGAGTGAGGGGATAATCCCCCCCCCTTTTTTTTCTCCCACACTCCGGAGCTAAAGGTATTTTTGATTTGTGTTAATGTGTTAACTTTTTGAAGTAAAGGGATATTCAGATGTGGTTTAGTGCTGTCTCCTCTGTAACCCTTTTGAGATGACCAAACTGACATATCAGAGCTTCTGTTTATTTACAAATGTTGAAGTTTCACTCTGTTTAGTTGCTGTACTTCAGCTATTGAATGTTTTTATAGCTTTGATTCTGGTAATTATGTTTATTGTTTTTCATTGTTTAAAAATCAATAAAACTCCAACATAAAATCCAAGAAATTCTGAACTTTAACTCACAGAATTATTTTGTAGCTACTAATAAAATCACATGTGATATCATCTGCATTATCAATGACGTATTTGCTTAAATAACAGATCATTCATATAAAAAAGACAATATTAAAATGAAGAGTGCCATTGCATTTACACATTCAATGTGAAAAAAAATAAAGAATCAGCAATAAATGACATCCAGGAAAACTTGTTAAAAATTATCTTATTTTAATAGATGATACAAAATAAATGAAAGTTTAAAAGACTAAGCAACATAATTATAGGGACAGTGCACATTAAAATTGATTTCCTCATAATGTGTTTCCAATGACTTGTTATACTAGCTGCAGAGTTTAAAATGCATTTGAAATCACTCTGGTTTACCTTTGTATATGAAATAGCTGTTTTAGTTCATTAATGCCACAGCCCATTCAAATGGGCTGAGCTTGCAGAGAGTGTAGACCTTCTTAACTTATCTCTATGGTTAAATACAAAGAAATCCTGCAAAATCTTAGATAAAGAGCTCCCAATGTGAAATGAACCTTTATAAACCTGTTTGAGGATCCTCATAGTACTGACAAGACTTCATAGGCAATCCTGCAAGACCAGAAAGATTTAGATCATTGGGTCCTTAGAGAAAACAAAGGAGAATGAACATTTTAGTGACTCTCTATCCACTCACAATTGAGAGTGATTTCTTCTAAACCTTCTTGTTTACATAGCTTTTCTATAATCAGTACTTATGTAGTGAAATTGTCAGTATAGGTGGGGATACAACAATCAAAAGCAGCAATTTGTAAAAAAAAATAATACACTCCAGCAATAAAATGGATCATTGGGAACATGTTAAAGGGGAGAAAAAAATCATATAACACTGTCCCTTTAACTAAACAATCAGCATCAATTATATCTGTATTATTTATGATATCTGTAGTGCAGATTATATTTCATCATAATAGTAGAATAATAGTAGAATAATTTTTTATTGAAATATTTTGATGCAAATACAATAAATAATTAAATAAATATAGAAGCAACAACAAATCATTCATAACATATCTTTAAAGGGACAGTCTAGTCAAAATTAAACTTTCATGATTCAGATAGGGCATACATTTTTAAACAACTTTCTAATTTACTGTTATTATGAGATTTGGTTTGTTCTGTTGGTACTCTTTGATAAAAGCTACATCTAGGTAGGCTCATAAACTGTTATCTAAGCTGTTGAATCGCCTCTTATCTCAGTGCATTTAATTTTTTTTCACAATTAGACACTGCTAGTTCATGTGTGTCATACAGATAACATTGTGCTCACTCCTGTGGAGTTATTTATGAGTCAGCTCTAATTTGTCTAAACTGCAAGTCTGTCAAAAGAACTAAGATAAGGGGACAGTCTGCAGAGGCTTAGATACAAGTAATCACAGAGGCACAAAGTGTATTAATATAACCGTGTTAGTTATGCAAAGCTGGGGAATGGGTAATAAAGGGATTATCTATCTTTTTAAATAATGAAAATTCTGGAATAGACTGTCCCTTTAAATACATAAAATCGTAATCATTATGGCCAGTGAGTTTATTCATATATAACACAGGAAAAGCTATATTTCTTCTGCTAACATCTTTTCATATAACATCTTTCTATAGATCTCTCTGATATTAAAGATGATTCTCGTGCAAGTTATTTTCTGTTGGGGGCTGGGATAGGGGCACACAATAACCGTTAACAATAACTAATGAGGGTTGGAGGCAAATGAAGGAGAGTGACGCACAAGAGGGATAGAGATAAACATGTTACAACTATTTTATGCCAAATATTGAGACAAAATTGTGCTGATATAATAATGTGAAAATACATTATTTTCTCTTATAACTGTCACATTTAGTTTTGTGAAAAAACAACATAAATATAATAGTGAAAAATATATATCTCTTTATATTCCCCTGCTGTCTGTTTCTTTTTCATATCTTCTTCCTCTGTTTCCTATACATATTAAACATTTCCATTTTTCTAAATCCCTTATCTAAGATAAAATAATAATAGTAATAATAATAATTATTATTATCATTATTTTTAATAGTTATAATAATAATAATAATCTACTTTATTGCCTTTGAAAAACGTTAAAGAATTGACCACAAAACATCCTTTATAGACATCTGACATCATGTTCCTTATACGTACTGTATAATGCAATATATTTCAATATATTATCTTATTCCACATGTACAATTTTTTTGTAATATTCATCTATATTTTATCTTTTGTTGTAAATCAGTTCCTCAATTTTTAAATCATTATTTACTTTTTTCCTATCCGTTTAGTTTAGTGTCAGTTTTTTTCTTCAGATTGTACTATTAGAAGTTTTGTGGTTTAAACCATTACGTTTAAAATATTCCTCTACTTTTATTGTCTAATTTGATAGGTTTGTTCAGTAAAATCCCATATGGATCTAATCAGATTAGTTCATTCAAAACTATATTCATTTTTTCCCTTAGTTTTTCTAGTATTTCTTTACGTTAATACAATATCCACCAAATGTAACCCAGTGTACCCTATTTGTCCACAACCTGTCCAACAAGTATTGCTTGTAATTACATATATCCTTTGTATACGTATCAACGTCATGTACCATCTGACCAAAATATGTAACTGTTTACTTTAATAAAAAATAAAAAAATATCAGTAAACTATATACCCATTTAGTATTTAATCACGGCATTAGGTTTTTCTTACACTTGTATTGAGTAACCATGCAAACTACTATTAAAAACAGGCTTGCAAATAATAACTTTATTGTTTTAACAAGTAGAATGAATAATTCTCTATGTTTATCACATATTTAAACTTGTATTGGAATGGTAAAGTTTTAATCTTGTTTTTCCCTTTGTAATACAGTGTATACATTTATCCTTTTCATTTACTTTTTTAAAAAGTAACTATTGGTAAAGAGACATGAAATTGATAGGTTAACTTTAATGCATCTTTTCAATTGTACAATTTATCTATTTATTTTGTTTAGGAAAAAGTAAAAGTGTCTTCAATTTTTTTTTCTTTTCTTTCAACATTACTATTAACATTAAACTGCATTTTGTAGAAAGTCTAAACAAAAAGCATCCATTTAACTTGCTATTTTTTTCACATCGGATTTTGCATAGTTAAAAAAAAAGTATAGATGATGACAGGGTCCATTAAAAAGGAATAATATAGACAAATAGCTGCTGTATTTTGTGTAATATAATAAGAATTCATATGACTTAGTCAATAATTCCATTCACAGACATTTGTTAAGCTTTGACACAGAACATTAATTTAACATATGTTCCCCAGAAAAAAAATCAATAGCTACATATTGTATTCAGTTGTTCATTTGTGTTATTATATTCTGATCAATAAATTCATATTTTGATGCATATGAAACTATACAATTTTTATGAAAAAAATAAAGGAATAAGTTGTATAACTGGCAAATGTCATTGGTCGCTGTTTATGATGATGTCATTCAAACCTGTAATAGAAATGAACATAACATATTTGCTGTAATTTATGAAAGAGAAATACGGTGAAAGAGCTGGAGTGGTTAGATGGAATACCTCACTCTTGTGCTGGAAACACATTAAAAGCTTCCTTAAAATTAGATGAAACCCACTATCAATTAAACAGCATTTTGTAGAATCAATGACTAGTCAGTAGCCAGTGATATCAAGTTACTTTTTGTCTAACGCAACTCTGAAACAAGAAACCTATTGATCATTTAATTGCAGAATGAGCCACATGGCAACTGACTCTTTTGCCACACACACAGACATTATATAAAACTCAGGCAACATATTCCACCCAACACAAACTATAGCTTGCAGCCAAACTTCAGCAGGAAGCCTGTGTATAAGTGTTGTGCAAACCAGAAAAAAAAGTCATTTCAGTTTTAGTACAACTATGAATACAATAGGACGGTGCTAAAAATATTGTATGATCCAAACCATATAAAGTAAAAAATGCACCATATAAATAGTGCACCATACATGTTTCAGGATTATTCCCCGTCCTGATGTATCAATAGTGAGTGTCCAATAAATGGCCAAAACCAATCTCCTCTTATCCAATACAAACTATCTAACAGTAAACCAATCATTTTTATGCAGTTTCTAATTGGCAGATTTGTCATCAAATCACTGTCAAATATTTTCTAATTGACTGTTTGTTATTTCGATCAAGTGTTGTGTGTATACATAACAATTATTTTAGCCTAATACTATAAATAGACATATTTTTAATCTTACCTTTAAAGGAACAGTCTACTCCAAAATTGTTATTGTTTAAAAAGACAGATAATGCCTTTACTATCCATTTCCCAGCTTTGCACAACCAACATTATTTTATTAATATACTTTATAAACTTAAAACCTCTAAATGTCTGCCTGTTTCTAAGCCTATGCAGGCAACCTTTATCTCAGTTCATTTTTATAGCTTTTCATAGCAAGATACTGCTAGTTCATGTGTGCCATATAGATAACATTGTGCTCACACCGCACGAGATTACATATGCGGCGACTCTCGCAAAAGTCGGCAACGCAGTTTTACGCGGTTTTGGTATCACATACTGCGTAACATACAAGTTACATGCCTATATTTTACCCGTCGCCCGCATTTTTTACTCCTATAAACTAACATAGAACTGGCGTGCAATTCGGTATCTAATATACAGCGCAAGGACTTACGCACGCAGAATTGAGAATATCTTCCCCATTTTCATCTCGCCACACATGTCAGGTGCAGCAACCCTTGCACTGACTAAAAAAGCAACGTAACTCCATGAAAGCCTTAACAAACACATACATTGAGGCAGCATTTTAAATAGTTAAAGGGACAGTCTACACCAGAATTTTTTGTTTAATCTTTTTATTTATGTCAAATTTTACAATGCAATAAAAATTGCAATACAACAATACAACAATAACGGGACTTCAGCAGAGCACAAAACTACAACAGACATAGCCTAATATACGGTGACTTCCGTGACACTTTTATAAAACTTACAAGTAAAAGGAAGCACATGACATCTTCCCCATTCCAAAAGTGATGATCCCACATGTGTGCAGACTTCAGTATGGTGAAACATTTCCCACCCACCCGGCCTGTGAAGACCTATAAAACAAGCTATGGACTCCATGCTAAAAGCCAAAAGGTCTACTTCCTTAATACTCTGTATAGGTGACTATCCCAGCAATATCATCCTCTATTCATATTGTCGTTCTCGTCATCCCAGGTCAAGGTGAGTTTCACTAGGGGTGCGTATGTGCCCTCAATTGTCAAGGAGTGTCATCTCTCACCATTGTACTAGCGGTAAGCCCTAAGTCCCTCTCTAACTGGTTCCATGCTAAACTCCCCAATTATATAAGCCTCGGGTGCCCGTCTAAGGGGGCTCACCTCTGTCTGGGGCAGTGATAGGATTCCCAAAAGAACATCATTTCAGCATAGAAATCCAGTTTGCCTGTAGTATAATAAAAGTGCCTCTCCAGTGACAGGTTTATTTCCATTTGTGATCTCCACATCTGTAAAGTGGGTGTGGTTTCAGATTTCCATAGTCTAGGGAGTATTTGTTTGGCACTACAGATAGCTAACTGAAGGAGGGATGAGTAGTGTTTAAATGGGAGTTTAGGCAAGACATGAAATAGGTATATTAAAGGGTCTAGAGGAAGATCGTGGTTCAATAACCTGCTCAGCTCCTGATTTACCTCTATCCAAAACTTCTGAACCTTAGGGCATTCCCACCAGATATGGTAAGGCATGCCCTCTCCTGAGCACTTCCTCCAGCATCTGTCCGATGCTTCCGGGAAAATATGTTTTAACCTATGGGGGGTGAGGTACCAACGAAGTAGAAATTTATAGTTAGTTTCTAATAATGTGGCCGAGTGTGCGGATTTGCTGGTATGCAGAAATATAGCGTACCATTCGTCTTCCGAGAGTGTATAAGGGATTTCTTTATGCCAGGATAGTATAGTCGAGGTTTGTTTGAATTCAGAGGGTGTGATTAGTAATTGGTATAAGGTGGAGATAGTATGCGGTGGGGGCGAGTCATGGGTACATAATCTTTCTAATGGAGAACGTTCCCTAGTGGTTAGGTGTCTTAGTTTATGGGTATGTACAAAGTGCTTAAGTTGCAAATATCCAAACCAGTTAGTGAATTGTGTGATTCCCAAATCTGATAGCTGCTGTCTAGGCATCAGTTTGCCTGAATCAAGTATTGTATATAGTGGGAGAAATCTATCCAAACAGCACTGTACTTTAGGTGTAACCAACATCCCACTTATGAAGTCAGGATTGGCGAGGGCTGTTGTCAAAGGGGTGGGGACTGTTGAAAGATGTAGATACGTAGTTAGAACCTTGGACCACACATCAAACGTCTCCTTAATTATAGGATAAATTTTTATTATGGCCGGCTGATTTCCTTTAGGTTGCAAGCAATATACACCAAGTTGGGCCTGGTTAGTCAAATCGTGTTCTAACATCATCCATGTTTTGTCGTGTTCCAAGGGGAGTGTGCACCAGTCCACTATTCTACGTAGAAAGACTGCTGTACGATATCTACTCAGATCTGGGACTCCCAAACCTCCATACTTTTTGGATAGAAAAAGAGTGGACCTGGCTATTCTGGGAGGTCTTTTCCTCCAGATGTACGAATTCATCACTGATTGCAATTTTCTAAGGTAAGTGTCAGATAATGGTATGGGGAGTGCTTGAAATACATATAAGATCTTAGGGAGGATGGTCATTTTATCTACCCCTATCCTTCCCAGCCAGAAAATATTTTTATTTAGTCTTTGGTGATAGTTGTCAAGAGTGGCTCATAATTCAATTCATGTAACTGTTGTATGCTGTTTGCTAGGTTAATGCCCAAATATTTTAGTGAGGACTTCTGTATCGAGTATGGAACCTGTGTGCTAAGTGTGTGAATCTCAGCTTCGTTTAGATTGATGGGAAGTAATTCGGATTTAGTTTTGTTAACTAAGTAATTAGAATGCAAGCCAAATTCTTCCAGGTTGCTCTGCGCCGCAGAGAGAGATGAAGTCGGGTGAGTCAGAGTCAATAGTAAATCGTCAGCATAAAGTGCTAATTTATGGTGCGTGTTGTTTACAGGAAGTCCAGTTATGGCAGGGTTATCGCGTAGTTTAGCGGCTTCCATTGAGAGTACGAATAACAGGGGTGATAGAGGGCATCCTTGTCTGGTGCCATTTAATATGCAAAAGGGGCTGGATAATGCACTATTAACCTTAATTTTAGCAGTGGGTCTTGTGTAAAGAGTTAGTTTTTTCTGTATAAAACCATCGGGGAAGCCAAATTTCTGTAGGGTAAGTTTAAAAAAGGTCCAGTCAAGTCTGTCGAAAGCTTTTTCAGCATCAGTCGATAGTAAAACTAGGGGTATGTCATGTGTGGTCGCGTACTGTAGTAGGTGAAGAACTTTTACTGTGTTGTCTTTGGCTTCTCTCTGCGGCACAAAGCCCACCTGGTCCGGATGGATCAATCCGGGTAAAATTTTGTTAATTCTCGTGGCCAAGATTTTTGCATAGATTTTTATATCTACGTTCAATAGAGAAATTGGGCGATAATTTGATGGGACCGTTGGATCTTTGCCCGGTTTCGGTATGACTGTAATGATGGCTTCAAGCATAGATGGGGGCAGACTATGGGACTCATCAATACAGTTAAAAACTGAGAGCAAATGGGGTAAGAGGAGGTGTTTAAATTTTTTATAATAACCGCTAGTAAGGCCATCCGGACCAGGGCTTTTCCCTTGCTTAAGTGAGTGTATGGCATTTCCTATCTCTTCAGCCGTTATCGCAGAGTTAAAGGAGTCTAACTCCTCTCTGGGTATCTTAGGTAATTTTATAGTGTCTAGATATCATTGACAATGCAATTGATGTGTTGTCTTGTTTCTATGTGGCGCCAAACTATATAGAGCAGCATAGTACCTTCTAAATATCTCTGCCATTTTCTGAGTTTCCACCGTGGGTTTATTAGGGGGGCCTTGTAGCATGGCGTGTAGCATGTGGACTGCCTTGTTTTGAGTGCTCTAGCCAAGAGTCTGCCAGGCTTATTACTCTCTATGAAAAATACGCAATTTCAGCGCCTGTTTCTACACCAGAATTTTTATTGTTTTAAAATATATATAATCCCTTTATTACCCATTTCCTAGTTTTTGCATAACCAACACAGTTATAATAATATACTTTTAACCTCTGTAATTATCTTGTATCTAAGCTTCTGCAAACTGCACCTTTTTTCAGTTCTTTTGACAGACTTCCAGTCTAGCCAATCAGTGCCTGCTCCCAGATAACTTCTTGTGCACGAGCACAGTGTTATCTATATGAAATACGTGAACTAACACCCTCTAGTGGTGAAAAACTGTTAAAATGCAATCTGAAAGAGGTGGGCTTCAAGGTCTAAGAAATTAGCATATGAACATCCTAGGTTAAGCTTTCAACTAAGAATACCAAGAGAACAAAGCAAAATTGGTGATAAAAGTAAATTGGAAAATTGTTTAAAATTACATGCTCTATCTGAATCATGAAAGTTTATTTTGGCCTAGACTGTCCCTTTAAAGGGACAGTATACTATAAAATTGTTTTTCTCTTTCCAATTACTTCTTTTACTAGCTGCAGAGTACAAAATGTATGAGATTTGCTTTTTTTAATTTTTTTTTTGTGTATTTGAAATAGCTGATTTTGGGTTTTGAAGTCACAACATGGGTTGAGCTTGTATGTATAACAGATCTCATTACTTTATCACATTGTGTACATATACATGCTTCTTTATTTTATATCTGTGCATAAACCAATCACTAATACTTGAAGAGAACAATGGACAATTATCATTTTATTACCTTATCTCTTCTAGAACTTACTGGGAGTGTAATTTATTCTACTGGCTGTGCTAACACAGCTTGGCCTTGAGGCCAAAATATTTAAAGGGACAGTCAAGTCCAAAAAAAACTTTCATGTTTCAAATAGTGCATGTAATTTTAAACAACTTTCCAATTTACTTTTAACACCAATTTTGCTTTGTTCTCTTGGTATTCTAGCTGAAAGCTAAACCTAGAAAGGCTCAAATGATAATTTCTAAGCCCTTCAAGGCTGCCTCTTATCACATGCTTTTTTATTTGCTTTTCACAACAGAGGAGAACTAGTTCATGTAAACCATATAGATAACATTGTGTTCACGCCCATGGATTGTGGCAGACACTGCACTAATTGGCTAAAATTAAAGTCAATAGATAATTAATAAAATGTCATGTGATCAGGGGGCTGTCAAAAGATGCTTAAATACAAGTTACTCACAGAGGTAAAAAGCATATTAATATAACAGTCGGCTAGATTACGAGTTTTGTGTTATGACTCATAACGCTGCTGTTTCACTACCGCTGCTATTACGAGTCCTGTAGGTATAGGTGTACCGCTCACTTTTTTGGCCAACGTAACTACCGCACCTTTCAAAAAGTCTTTTTTCAATGGGACTTTCATAGCGCCGGTATTACAAGTTTTGCCAGGGAGGCCAAAAAGTGAGCGGTACAGCCCATACCAACAAGATTCGTACCGCCATCTAAAATTAGTAGTTATGGGTTTTGCGCTAGAAAGTTGTAGCATAAAACTCATAACTAATGTGTTAAAAAGTACACTAACACCCATAAACTACCTAACAAACACTATAATAAAAATATTAACCCCTAATCTGCCACTCTGGACATCGCCGCCACTATAATTAACACATTAACCCCTAAACCGCTGCACTCCCGCATCGCAAACACTAGTTAAATATTATTAACCCCTAATCTGCCGCCCCCAACGTCACCGCCACCACTATACTAAAGTTATTGGCTGATTGGAACATTCTATTGGCTGATTGATAATTTCTTTTTTATTTTAGTGTAATGTTAGGTGTTAGTGTAACTCAGGTTAGGTTTTATTTTACATGTAAATTTGTATTTGTTTTAACTAGATAGTTAGTAAATAGTTAATAACTATTTACTAACTAGTCTACCTAGTTAAAATAAATACAAACTTAGCTGTGAAATAAAAATAAAACCACAGATAGCTACAATGTAACTATTAGTTATATTGTAGCTAGATTAGGGTTTATTTTGCAGGTAAGTATTTAGTTTTAAATAGGAATTATTTAGTTAATGATAGTAATTTTTATTTAGATTTATTTTAATTATATTAAAGTTAGGGGTGTTAGGGTTAGGGTTAGGCTTTAATATATTTATTTAGTGTTAGTGATGTGGGAGGCCAGGGGTTTAGGGGTTAATAACTTTAGTATAGTCATGGCGGCGACATTGAGGGCAGCAGATAAGGGGTTAATAACTGTAATGTAGGTGGCGGCGATGTTAGGGGCGGCATATTAGGGGTTAATAAGTGTAGGTAGGTGTCGGCGATGTTGGAGGCAGCAGATTAGGGGTTAATAAGTATAATATAGGTGTCGGCGATGTCGGGGGTGGCAGATTAGGGGGGTTTTATGTTAGGGTGTTAGGTTTAAACATAAATTTTCTTTTCCCATAGAAATTTTCTTTTCCCATAGGAATCAATGGGGCTGCATTACGGAGCTTTACGCTCCTTTATTGCAGGTGTTAGGCTTTTTTTTCAGCCGCCTCTCCCCATTGATTTCTATGGGGAAATCGTGCACGAGCACGTAAAACCAGCTCAAAGCAGCGCTGGTATTTGTGTGTGGTATGGAGCTCAACGCAACCATATTGCCCGCTAACCCAGGTTTTTGAAAAACCTGTAATAGCAGCACTATTAAAGGTGAGCAGTGGAAATAACTTGCAAGTTATTACCGAGCCAGCCATAACGCAAAATTTGTAATCTGGCCGAGTGTTAGTTATGCAAAACTGGGAATTGGGTAATAAAGGGATTATCTATATTTTAAAACAACACAAATTCTGGTGTTGATGACTGTCCCTTTAAGGATGGGTGAGGATACCACAGGCTAAATAAAATATTTCAAATTCAATCATAAGAGTAAATGAAATACTTGTAAACAATTTAATACACTCCAGCTGCCAGCAGGTAAAGTGAATCATTACGAACAAATTAAAGGGAAGAACATTTTTGAGTAAACTGTCCCTTTAAAACCTTGCTGCTCACTTAATTATTAAAATCAATATTCATCCTCTGCAATTGTGTCAAACCAATCACAAACAGCACAACCTCTCACCTGCAGCCTTAAAACACCTGACAATGCACACCCTATCAGTAATATCAGTATTATATATACCCATGTTTTAATTTATATTGGATGTGAGATACATTGATTTACATCTTATGAGTGAATATTACTATATGTACCCTTTATACACAACTATTTGGATGTGAGTTATAGTACAATAATATGTCATAAACATGATATTATTACCTGATTTTTATTGCCATTTCAACACAGGTCATATTATAGGTTTTAACAATATTAGTGTACTAAAACACACCTCACATGGATGTGTATAACAATTACATGTTAATAACAGAGGACAAGGTTTATGGTGAACTATAATAATTTTTTATTTTTTTTGGCTTCTTGGATGAGGGAGCTGAGATGCCTGTAGTGGATTACCTTGTTCTCCTTGTTCTAGCAGATTCTGGTGTTTCTGCTGGTGTGTAAAGTGCTCAACCAACACACCTAAAAGCTGATTTTGTTCTCTCCATCTATTGTCCATCTGCATCTGCATATCAGACAGAATTCCCATCATCTGTGACTGGTTTTGAACACTTGCACTTAACGATGCTGCAATGTCCCTCTGCAGCTCTATGCTACATTTGTGTAACCCCTCTTGGCCCTTGAAGAACCTCGCTTGGCCTCTTTGTATGCTCTCAGTGCTTGTGACAGCCTCCTCTGGAGTCTAATGTATTCCTCACCCAGGGGAGAATACAATGCATCCACAGGTTCTTGAGCAACAGGCTGGCAGTTGCTTGAGGGCCACGATGTTGGAGAAGAGGAGATGCTTGTTGATGTGCTTCTGTTGCTTGAGGGGCAGCTGTAGTTTCTGTTGCTTGAGGGGTAGCTGTAGTTTCTGTTGCTTGAGGGGCAGCTGTAGTTTCTGCTACTTGAGGGGCAGCTGTAGTTTCTGCTGCTTGAGGGGCAGCTGTAGTTTCTGCTGTATTTTCATCTGCAGATGTTGGAGCTCATCCCAGGCAAGAGGATGGTAGAGCTTGTCCCATGGAAGATGACGGTGGATAAGATGGTGTGGCTCGTGCCAGTGAATAAGATGGTGGAGCTCTCATAGATTATTGAGATTCCCACTGATGACCAGTGTGTGACCACTCATCCTCTACAATAAGCACATCCTGTGACATAGTCTGTGGATAATATCCATGACTGACATGAGACTGTGATGGTAGTGGTGGTGGTTGTGGTGGTGGCATGGCTGTTTGTATCCTTGTGACAGGAGGTTCTGTGGAGGAGTTAAAGGATGAGAGGGACTAGTACAGTCAAATATAGGTCCATGTGGGCATACAATGTACATTGATACATACTAGGGCCTATACTAATTCACATGTCAAACTCTATAACATGCAGGTGCACATTGTGAGTTGGTCTATGAGGGATTTGAATATGAGCAGTACCTGCTTTATTTAGCTAAATGTATTGGGATAGTTATATATCTTTTTTTTGGTTTACAAAAAGCTTTATTATATCAAGTTGAAGTATACATTACACAATATCAAAACAATATTATCGGGGGGGCGGAGCTAGCCAACAGCCGGAGCAGACGTGTGGATTAGTAGCTCTCTGCACTAAATGACCAAAAAAGCATATTAAGCTCAAGATTTTACCTAAATTTAAGTTAAAAAAGAAGTCTCATGTCTGTGGACCTGCTGCGATCTGATTTGGAACGAATAGCATGTGAAAAGTACTGAAAATAGTGATAATAGTGAGCAGTGGATGCGACACTCTGACGGGCGCCATTTTGCCGAGCTACAAGATCAATACAGGGAGCTTCAATCTAGAGATTTTAAGACACGCTCCAGAGCTCTATAAACGGACTATTGCTCAATTGACTGCTCTGGTTCCCAGCGGCACTGACTTGGTTATGCTGCCGACAATGGAGAGATGGGAACGCAGTTTACAGGAACGACTCTCTACTTGTTTTAGAGCCTTCAGAAGCGATCTGGAAACAATCTTTGCCTCTCTGAACCAAAACCCCATACTACCGGTTACCTCTGGCTGCGAGCCGATAGAGAAAATGGCTCTCGCTCCGGACACTAAAAATGGCTCATCAGTTGTGCCCTTACCTACAATGGGAGTACCGACTTCCATGACGGCTCTGGAGTGGCGGTGCGTATCCTTCCAGACGGCTTTCCCTCTGCAGCAGCCGGCAGGCCTCGGGGATTGCGAGTGCTGGGTGGTGGCAGACCGGGACTTGTGCTTGGCGAGGACCTCCGGCATAATGAAATGTATGCTCTTAGGGGATAGTGCATGGTCACCGGAGCATGTGGAAGAGGGGCTCCACAGAACTGGATATACTCTATGGCAGCGATATAAAAATATAATGCCCTGCAAACTAAGCTGTGGAGTGGGCTAATAGACTTAAGCTTGGCAAGCACCTACTCAAGTCAGATCAGAGACCTCCGTAAAATGGCCAACACGCTATAACAAGTTAAATATTTATTTGTTTTACCCTCTTGTGTTTCATTACTTGTTTTTCTGCTATGCAGCCAAGTTACAAGCTGCAACCGTTAATTTTAATGATAATGTGTTTGTTCACTTTGCATAAGAACTGGGCTCTGTGTTATTTGAATCTAGGGACCTGCTTTTGCAGTATGTTTCATATGAGAGAGTTCACAGACTCTCCTGTTGCCGTTACTTCTATATGTTTTTTACTGCTGTGAAAGCCTCTGCCCCACATGGAAGTGACTACATCATTTCTGGACTATGGTGACTCACTACATGGTATACTATGCCGGACATATTGGCCTCTTAGTTAATTCACAACTGGGACTTACATAGTATATGTGCCACTATCTGATATGAAACAATGCCCTGACATGCTTTATTTTTTAATATTATTACTTTCCTCTATGGGTATTTAGGGTTTTTGATACTAGCTCTTAAAATTAATGACTATGTGTAGATGTGATATGCTTGATGCTCTATTTAAAGGGATACTACCTGCCCATAGCACTGTTCTGTATATTTGCATGTCCAAAAATATAGCTAGATCTCCAGAAGATAATGACACCACATCTGAGCTTCTCATTATGTGCTATGTAATATGGCCTAAGATGGAAGAAAGGGTTGCCTCTCTAAAATATTTTTCATTTAACTCTTCAACATAAGTCCCTATAGACAAGGTCACATAGTGAGCTAAAGCCACTAAGCTTCACTTACAAAATCTTACAATTTAGATTTCCGCCCAGGTGACTCCATACTTTTCAACTCCATCAATATACAGTCTTCGGGCTACTTACCATTCAGAGGATACATGTAAGGTTTCTCTCTCTATATACTGTAGTTAATTTCCTTGTCTAATGCCTTTGTGGTTGCCGTGTTTGAAATGTGCTATATGTGACGTGGAACAATAGAGACCATTGTGAGTTGTGTATACCATATACGCCTAACATTATATTTGCCTGGCCGTGCGACATAGGGCCCGTGTCCGCACGTCTGGGTTGGCTTGGATAGTGATGCAGCTAGCTTGCATAGCGAAGGTCCCGATGTCTTAAGCTATAGACCTCCCAAAGGTTCTGTGTTATATACAAATTACCATTAACAAAGATATTCCTGTTTGATATTAGATACAGAAGCTAGTCAGTTTTTGTTGTATGTGTTTTCGTCATTTTATTGTTCTCATGTTCATTTTATACTCATCAAGGATAACATTACGTTCTACCCCCACAGTCACATTTACCTAATTGTATATTATAAATCGGTTGGCTCCGTTTCCCCCCCTAGGGCCCCCTCCCTAGTAGTTTACTGAGTAAGCTAAGGAACACAGATTCCATCGCAAATCCCCCTATTGATTATTATATTTAGGATATATGATAGCGGCCTTTAGGGGCTTAGACCCCATATGAAAATCCCTAAACTTTGGTTAAAACTCATTATACATAGCAGTTGTTGAGATAATCCCCCCTACCCTTTATGCGGCATGATTATAAATATTTACATGATCTATCTGGTATAGTCATGTTTTATTAGTTTCAACAGCACCCAAAAGGTCCATAGGGGACCTTATATTCTTGTAAACCTCCTTACATTCGCTATAATAGCTGTGTTAATGGTCCGTAAGAAACCTTATTTTTGGTTAGGAGGCAAAAAACTGAGGATTACCACTAGATAGCATTCCTATATTTCTTTTGGTTGTATCAAGGAGTTGTTGCTTAGATAGTTGGTAACAATGTTGTACTAATCATATTTTCTCTTGTCCACATATTTGTGCCTTCATGCTCTAATGTCTTTTCTATGCTAAGGAATATATTATATGTAAATGTTATACTGTTTGATTTGCTATAGTGGATTGTCTGTATGTATATTATAATCCTCAATAAAAATATTTAAAAAAACAAAACAAAAAAAAAAAACAAAAAAAAAAAACAATATTATCATTTACGGGGAATCATGCAATAACCTGATCACAGAGCAGAGTACCTAAGGAAATGAAATTACTTCTCGTAGTTCAAAGATGATAAAAAACACTCAACATTAAACATTACTTAACGCTTCAGTTTGAAAAAGCACTCTGTAGTATATATACAACTTGACATGTCTTAGTATAACTTACAAACGGTCAAAACAAATAACAAATCTAAAAACATCTATGTAGCTGTGAATGACAAAAAAGTATTTTGTAATAACTAATCTGTAAATCTATGTGCAGATTATGTAAGAAAAGGGTATGAATATTGATAAATGTAAATTCATAAATTCATAAAGAGGTCTGTGATGTTATGTATATCTCCTCGTAGTTATTGTTGTAAGTGGAGGAAAAGGGAAGGGTGGTGGGTCTTAATGATGAATATTTGGAAAAGCAGTGTGTTTTGAGGAGTACAGGTATTCCTCCCAAAGCAGACGGATGGAGAATAAATCCTCTGTTTTATGTAGTTTAGTGTAATGGTATTGCTCTAACTCTATGGCAGTGGACACTCTATCACGCCAAAATTGTAAAGTTGGTAGAGTAGATTGTTTCCAGTAGTATGGGATATATCTTTTGGCCATGTTAATCATTATAGTGAGGAGTTTAAGTCTTAGTGAGCAGGTTATCTGTGGGATAAAGTTAAAAAGAAAGGTCCATGGGGTGTGTGGGAGAGAAGTTCCTATCACCAACTTTATTTCTTCTCTAATATCTGCCCAATATGTTTGTGCGACAGGGCATGACCACCATAAGTGGGTAAAGGTACCTCGTTTTGTGTGCATCCTCTCCAGCAATTGGTGTTAGAGCTTGGGAATAACCTGCCTAGTCTGTCTGGGGTATAATGCCATCTACTAAGGAGTTTCATGTTCATTTCCGCTATGTTCATAGAGGAAGCAGAGGATCCCATTTGTTTATATATTATTTTCCATGTTTTAGGTGGTTGTTGGTCGTTAAGCTCCTTCTCCCAGCTAGTGGTATAGGATTCTAAAAAGGGAAGTTCTGGGTATCCCCGTTCACGTTTTGTTGTAAACCTACATCTACCCCCCAGCTGGCCTCCCGTGTGAGTTCATGTTCTAAACCTATCCTTTCCTTGTGATGAGCATGTCTACACCAGTCTACAATTCTGGTCATAAAGGTAGCATAACGATACAGTAATATGTTCAGGACTCCAAGTCCTCCTTCTAGTTTAGTGTGGTATAAGGTTTGTGTAGTGATCCGATGGCGTTTATGATCCCAGATGTATGAATTAATAAGTTTCTGTAGAGAATAAATGGTGGAATCAGGAATGGAGATGGGTAATGCTTGAAGAACATAAAGGATTTTAGGAAGTATTACCATTTTAATGGCATTCACCCTTCCCAACCAGGAGATTGGTTTATTGGACCATGAGTGTAAGGTAGCAATAATATGGTTTTTCAAAGGGCCAAAATTTAGGGGGGCCAGCTCTTGTAGGCGTGGTGAGATCATAATCCCTAGATATTTGAGTGCTATGGGTTGGTGTTTACGTAAGTCTTTGAGAGGAGTTTCTAAGTTACTCTGATTTTGTGTTATTAATACGAAAGTTAGACAACGTCCCATACCTTTGAAAAAGGAGTAATAGGGAGGGGATAGAGGTAGAGAGATTCGTGAGTGTAAGAATAACATTGTCCGCATATAAGGATATCTTATACTCCTGCTGTCCTATGGTAATACCAGTGATCGAAGGTGTGGTTTTAATGTAAGTTGCCAAGACTTCCATTGTCAAGATAATCAGTGTTGGGCACCCTTGTCTGGTGCCGTTATTTATGTGGAAGGAGGGAGACAAGGAATCATTTAATTTTATTTTAGCCGTGGGAATATTGTACAATGCGAAAATCTTATGGATAAATTGGTCATCAAACCAAAATTTTCTCAAAGTCTGAGTCAGAAAAGACCAACTAAGGCGGTCAAATGCCTTTTCGACATCCAGTGATAGGATTATTGAAGGGATATGGTTAGTTGTAGCATATTCTATAATATTTAGTATTTTGGGGGTATTATCTCGGGCTTCCCTGCGAGGAGTAAAACCTACTTGATTGGTATGTATAATATCTGGGATAATATTGTTCAATCAAATGGCAAGGATTTTAGCATATAGTTTAATGTCTAAATTTAGCAATGAAATTGGACGGAAGTTAGAGGGTGTTGTAGCTGGTTTTCCAGGTTTTGGTGCCTCCAGCATAGAAGAAGGAAATTGTGATCCATCCGCTATGGAATTAAATAATCTCGTTAAATGAGGCACTAGGGTGTCTTTAAACGTCTGATAGTATCTTGCAGAGAATCCATCGGGGCCTGGGCTTTTCCCTGGTTTTAACTCCTGTATTGCAAGTATAACTTCCTGTGGGGTAATGTATGAATTGAGCTCTTTTAATTGCGTGCTAGTGATAGATGGAAGTTGACAATCTTGAAGGAATTGTGAGGCATCTTGCGAAAGTTGAGCTAAGGGGATCTCAGAGTGTATATTGTATAGGTTTGAATAGTAGGTGTGGAATAACTGGAGAATATCTGGGGTGGTTTTCTAAGGGGGTCTACCTGGGGTTTGTATTTCATATATGTGTGATTTAAGTTTTCTTTTCCTAAGGGTCCTGGCCAGATATTTACCTGCTCTGTTTCCTTCATAATGAAACAAGTTGTTTGTTTTCCTTTTTAAAGTTTGGTATTCTATCTGAAGGAAGTCATCTAATGCCTTCCGTATGACTGTTATCTCAGAGAGGATATAAGAGTTTGTTGGAGATAATTTATGTTGGAGGTTTAAGTGTGAGAGTTCAGAGGTGAGGTTGTGATATTTCTGTCGCTATATTTTGTTAACCTGAGATTTCAATTTGATAAATTCACCCCTAAGGAAGCATTTATGTGCTTCCCAAACAGAGAACTGATTGGGTGTTGAGGGATCATTAATAAGAAAGTATTCCTTCAGAGTTTCATTTAACTTTATAACATTGTCAACATTACTCAGAAGAGTGTCATCTAGCATCCAGTGATATTGATTTGTTGTACGTTCCGGCCAATTAATATGTAATTGAACCGCAGAGTGGTCAGACCATGGAGTAGGCGTGATAGCACATTTGGTAATTTGAGATAAGCCCAGTTGGTTAGTAAAAATATAGTCTATACGACTATAAGACTGATTGGGGTAGGTGTAAAACATGTAGTCTCTTGCACCAGGGTGCAGATAACGCCACATATCATATAAATTATGTTTCCAGAAATATGTAAGGAATTTAGTACTAGGTTTTGTGAGGGGATTGGTGCTGTCTATTTGTGGTTGGAGTGGAAAATTAAAATCCCCTCCTAGGTAAACTGGACCTTTGGAGTCTTCTAGCAATCTGTTGAACAGTTTGATAAAAAATGGTTTTGGGGTAGTGTTAGGCTCGTATACAGTAACAAGGGTTATGTGTTTACCATAAAGGAGGCCTATCAATCCTAAAAACCTACCCTCTGCATCAGCTATCTTATTCAAAAGTGTAAACGGTAGTGTCTTCTTCAGTAAAATACTGACACCACATTTTTTGGTAGGACCTGAATTGTGGAAGTGTTGGGTATATGTGAGACCAAAATACTTTGGCCAACAATTTTTTTTAAAATGAGTTTCCTGTAGATAAATAATATCTGCTCCCCTTTTTTCTAGATCTGAGAGCGCCTTAGAGCGCTTGCAGGGGGAATTCAATCCCTTTGCGTTTTGTGATAAGATAATCAGAGGGCGAGGCTCCTTATAATATCGGGAAGCCATAGTTTAAATGTATGCGTGTATAGGTTGAAGTAAGTGGAGTATACATTATGTTAGTAATATAATAGCTATACGAAGAGACCTCTTTTGCACATAAAATAAACAGTTTTTCACAGCATGCATACCTTACAAAAAAACACAGTATAGTAAACATTGTAAACATAGTTTGAAATCAATAATATGAAAAAAAAATAAACACATCTCTAAGTCTAATGATAGACATAAATTAGAGTAAGAGTTCTTAAGGGGGTAAATAAGAAAGAACGGATCTCCTAATGATTTAATGTGGTATCTCCAACCCTCTACCTAATTAGGTTTTTTTTTGTTGGGTGGAGAATCGTCTCTCTTAAATCCTGGGGAAAATGTCAAAATATAGGTAGGTGACCTGGAGTATTGCAGGATTAAGTATGGCTATGGAAGGGGGAAAAAAAGGGAGGGGACTGTTCTGCAACAGTACCATTACTATGGTAGGAAATAAATGTAGTCAGCATTACCTGACCGAATGTCATACCCTCCGGGTTGTATGCACTCAATGGGTAGGTTCACAGTGGCAATTTAAACTGCAGAAGTATCTTGTCAGTCCAAAGAGTATCGGAATCAACCCTCTTCAGGGCTGGGGTGGTGGGGAGACTTCTGTGAAGTTGTGTCTCTATTCTCTCTGGTTTGTCTGTGGTAAGGGGTTTTGCGTGGCATTTTGGTTTGCCACTTCAAGAGATTTGTCTTCATTCTTTTAGGTAATACTTGAGGAGAAGAAGGGACAGGAGGTTCCATCGAAGGTTGGTCTATACCCAAATCCTTGCAAAAGGATGGGATATCTACAGGCTTGTGGCAGGTGTAACGTCTGTCATTCTGTATCACCATTAAATGGACGGGGAAGCCCCACCTATAAGGGATCTTCTTGTTTCGGAGTAAAGATGTGAGTGGGAGGAATTCCTTTCTTATCTGCAGGGTCCTTGTAGAAAGATCCTGGTAAAATTGTACCACTTTGCCTCGAAATTTAATGGGTTGGTATCTTCTTGATTGATTAAGCAACATCTCCTTTTCAAGAAAGTACTTAAATCTAATAATAATATCTCTGGGTGGGGCATTGTCAGGGGGTTTAGGCCTGAGGGCTCGATGGGCTCTTACCCATTGGTTTAACCCAGGTTTAATTGTGAATACACCTATGTAGAATTCTCCTATCTCTCAGCTGGGTTATGCATGAAACAGAGATGATATATGTTGCTCTTAAACTTGAAGTAAAAAAAAAGGGGAACAGTCATCCAAAGATCATTGCATATGCTGGGTTTATTGCTAGTAGAAAAGCTGTTTAATATTAGTTATTTTGTCTCCTATATGTGAAGCCTGATCCGCCTTCCCAAAGTCTTATTTTCAGTGACAGCTCCCTTAGTTACGGTGTCGAGGGTGTGTACAATTTTCTTTATGTGCACTATGTGCAACGAAAGTGTAAAAGAAATGCAGTTATTTCTAGGCCTGAAACCCTCCCTCTCCTGTCTCCCGCACTGAATGATGTATAGCTTCAAAGCAATATCTCAGCGGATAAGAACAGGAGAAGTGGACCGAGCGCTACACCCAGGGCCTTAAGCTTACTAACTATATAGCCTCCTAGTAGGCTAACAATACAAAAGTTAAAATGGGGAGAGAGTAAGCGCTAAAAAGCTTAAAAGGCTAGTAAAAGGTACATTTTAATACATATAAAAATTTACAAATGGCAATCAGACGCATGGATCCATGTCTGACTTAACAAAAAAAAAATATATATATATATAATAAACAAATCTAAAAATATCTAAAAATATCCAATGGAGTATAGCATGTGACGCTGACTTAGTGAGCCAGTGATGAGGAGTTAGGACATGTACATTCAATAATATAAACAACCTAAGTGAGTGATTGAGTGCACACAATAGCTTTCAACAAAGAAAAATAGCATTCACAAAAAATAGTGTTCACAAAAATTGGCGTACAATGTTCAAATGTTCAACCGGTTATATGTAAGTGAATCCAGTAGTGTTTCCTCCAAAGTGACGTGTAGAAATATAACGTGAAGTCAATAATAGTAGAATGTAAACGTTGAGTGGGTCAAATTATTGTGGTTCAGCTGCTAAATTAAAAAATTGTAAATCCGTGAGGTGTATAAAAATAAAAATAAAAATAACTTGTGAAAAAATCCACGTGGAAAACTTGAATTCAAATGATAAACAAAGGTCAAAAATCAAAAGACAAAAATCAAAAGACAAAAATATCAAAAGACAAAAATAGAAAATCAGTGATAATATTAAAAAGCACCAAAGATCTAGTGAAAACAAATCCTTAATTCAGATGTTAAAAATCCTTGGTAAGATCCATAACAAACAAATACATCGATAAAATACCTAAAAGGGAACAAAAGAGAAACAAATAGTGCAACACTGTATATGATATATAATATAGGTAATTAAAACCAAGCTCACCAGTATGCCAACGCGTTTCGGCCTAGACTAGGCCTTTCTCATATCTCAGCGGATATGAGAAGCCCCAGTCAGTAGGCAGTCAGCCGGACAGTATCTCCTATTACCTTTATGTGATGTCCTGGGAAAGTCCCAGTGAGTTCCACCTAGGATGTCTGTGAGCGGCTCACATATCTCGTCAGCTCTGCAGTAGGCCGTAAATATGGCGTCTGATTTGGCGCCGTTTCAAGATGCGTGTAGCGGTCATTCCCCCAATTCTGTCCGTATCACAGAGGCAAGGTAAGAGGTGTGATATGTGTTGCGGAGGTGGATATGGGGTTAATACATTGGCAGCAAGATATGGGATTATCAGTAGCGCAACCAAAGCTTCCAGTGGCTCGAGGTGCGGCCTGTCCTCAGATTGATGTTAGCTCAGTGCTCTGATCATAAGAGGACTGGAAGGATGATACAAATGCTCCGTATTAGGTATCTGTAGGCCAGCTGCGCTGTGTGTAGCGAAGATATCTGTGAGCAAGCAAATGCCGCCCTGTGTTCCCTCTCGTTACTCTGGAGGCTGTATGTCAGTGTAGGTGGACGAGAGAAGGTCGATATTTACACTGCAGGGTCTTCACTCATTAGAGCTGCTCCAGGTCACTTATGATTTATATTTGGCTCAGTGCAATAGCCCAAGATTAGTGATCACAGAGATCCATTTTACAGAGCACCGGAGTTATACAGCCATCTTAGCTGCAGCCAGGCTCTGCCCCCCTGGGTAGCTATATTTAATTAAAACTCTACATGTGGCTTGGGGCCTGTGTTACTCTGAGACATGTTAGTATTGCACTATTCCACCTCACATCATGAATTGCACTGAGTTATGTAGCAGTAATGTCAAGTATAATTGTAGATGTTTTTGTTAGTACTCCAAATACCATGCTCCTCATCATGCCCATGAATGTATGATATTAAAGGATGTTGTATTGCAATTACATATAATACAGGTGTGTGGGATGTTACTCACCAGCATGATGTACTGTGGTTGCAACCCCTGAGTCACTAGCCCCTGGAAGTCCACAGACTGCTGTGACATTCAGGGACCTGCATAACATCTCCTGCCAGGTGTTGTACTCCATTTCCAGGGCTGCCCCACCACCTGTTCCCTTCTGGTGGATAGCTGCCCCATCTTCTCTTTGACCCGCCTCTTACAGTCATTTCCCCTGTTTTTCAGGCCCTCTACAGTGCTGGGTCACGCTGTTGACGGCATCCTCTACCGCCATCCATGCAGTCTTTCTATTTTTGGCACTGCCTTTGCCCTTCTCCTGCCCAAAGAGGTCACTGTAGTTGTCCATGATGACCTGGACTAGAACAACATTTTCATCAAATGAGAAGTTGGGACATCTCAGCCTCTCATCCTCCATGGCAACTTGGCTTCCTCCCTGTGATGTCCCTGGCAGTGTGGGTTCCTCCCTATCCTCTCCCTCCTCCCCCCTTCTGTCCCCATGTGCACCTTCTGTCCCTCTCCTGGATGTGCCTGGTATCTGGGGCTCTCTGGCATCTCTCCTCCCATCATCCCTTCTGGCTCACTCTCTCCCCACTCCACTTACTCCCTGTTGGGGGGCCCACTGCTCCTCATGTCCTCTCCTATCCTCCTCTCCCTGCCACTCCTCTCCCCTCCTCCCCTCCTCAATACCTCTCCCTGCCATTCTCACACTAATCACACTACACACACTCCCACTCACTTCCAGTTCAGTCACACACAATCACAACAAAACACTCAGCCTATCACACTGTAAAAATAAAATAAAATATGTGAGGTGTTAGAAAAAAAAGTGTGGTGTATTTGTGTATGTATGTATGCAATGTGTGCAACATGTCAGAATATGTGTAAGTGTACAAGTTTACTCAATCCACAAATGCGACCTAACTATTTATTCTGTTTGTGCCTCTCTCTCTACTCTCACTAATCCTCCACTCCTGGGCCGTGTGTTGTAGCTCAACAAACAATCCAAACACACGCAAGAAAATGGTGACTGTGCATGGGTTTATGTATGGAATTTGAATAGTGTAATTATGTGTCGCATTTTTATTTTAATTCCGGTTTTGTTTTTACACGTGCTATCCTCATTTGCATAAAACTACTCTTTATTGACACTTTGCACGGACATAATACTGGCGTAAGTTACTTACGACAACAGAAATGTGTATTGTGCACATTTCTGAAGATCGCCAGTTTGTCCTACTTACGCCAGTCTAGCATCTGACGGCGCCGTATATATAATACCCCGATGTGGGAGGTGAAATTACAGACGGCGCGTGTTTCAGTGCTTGCGATGAAGCCTGCATCGTATATGTAATCTCCCCCTCCCATGGAGTTATTCATGAGTCAGCTCTAATTGGCTAAAATGCAAGTCTGTAAATAGAACTGAAATAAGGGGACAGCCTGAAGAGGCTTAGATATAAGGTAATCACAGAGATAAAAGTCGTTATGCAAAACTGGGGAATAGGTAATAAAGGTATTATCTATATTTTTAAACAGTAACATTTTTGGAGTAGACTGTCTCTTTAATACAAATATTTGATGACTGTATAATTATATAGAACTGCTTATGACCCATATCACCAATATCATCAAATGCAATACCCATGATATTTTCCTACAAAATAGTGTTGTAACATTGTATGTTCCCTGCAATCTGCACAAATCAGGAGCTACATATCATGGCCAATCCAAAGCCATCATTTGTGATTGGCACTAATATGAAAAGCATAAGTGCCAAGGAAAAGCATTGAATAAAAAATCTTATACATAAGGAAAACTAATCAATTGAAAACAACTGCAATACATTTTAAAGTAGATTACAAGTGAATGGTCAAAAATGTTAAACAAAGCATCTTAGTGCAGCCAAAACTTTTTAGCGCTTAGACTACTTCTAAAGAATAGAGCAGAGCGCTATTAGCAGTGCACTCATCTTTCAAGCTGTGAATTTAGTGTTGTGAAAACTCAAAATACTACTTTAAAATGTAGTGCTTTTTAAAACCTGAATGATTATCTCTTGTTAGTTTGCATTGCAAAACACACAAACTATGCTATGGAAATAAAGGATTTAAGTTATATTTAGACTTAATACTTAGGAAACAAAGGCTTATTCATAAGAATAAGGTTTTGTGCCAGAATTAAAGGGATATGAGGCTGGACTGAGAAGGAGGTCAAAGGTGTATGTGTTTGTATATATTTATGTGTGTACACAAAAGTAATCCAAGTGGATTATTTATACTACATCTGCTTAGCGTTCGGTAGCTATACAAGATGGATTTAAGTGAGTGCCCTCATAAAAGTCTATTACATGAGGAAATGAATGCATCACTCAGACACACAGCTGTTAGCTTGCACTTGGCTTTTGCTTGAGCACAAAATGGAAGCAGTATGGATAGTGCTTGAGCATTGTTAATGCACCATTAACGCACCATTGAGATAACATTTTTGTGTTCAACTTGTTATCTAAATTGAATATGATTTTCCTTGCAATGATGACATTACATTTTTTTTTCTTAAAAATTACAGTGGTGTCCTAGTTTTTTAAATGTTACAATGCTTTACATTTGTAAACTTATTCAAAAAGCATTTACACTGTACACGTTTGATTACCTGAAGATCCTATAATTCTTAAAAAATAAGTAGCTTTTAGCTTTGTTTACAACAGTCAAATGCCATATAAACCCCAACTTTTTCTTTTTTTTACAGGACACGTTATCTTCTCCAAATTGTCCTTTGGTGACAATGAAGAAAATGTTCCTACATATATCTTTAAAAAGTAAGTAACTCTTTTTATAATACATTCTAGCTTCATTTTATTGTAACATAAACGGATATCACAAATATATATAATTGTATACAAGGTCTCTCTTTGATGGATCGTCATGTTTACAATGAAGAGACCAATGGTATTGCTTGTAGAAAAACATATCTTTTGCAACCTTTTATCAGCACTAATCCTATCTTATATTATGAAGCACAACATCACTGTTCAATTACATTACTTCATTTGTAGTAAGTGTTTATTCTGTAAGGAACAACTTTAACAAACAAAAGTGACCTTAGGCAAATAGAAAATAATGTATGGAAGGTATGAAAATAGTGCTAATGTAACCCATTAACCTATGCCTGAGCACATTAACTGCTACTGACTTTATTCTAGAGGAATCATTTTATTATATTACACCACCTCTAAAAAAGTGTCAATCTTAACCCACTTGCAGGAATAATTAATGTTCACACTTTCACAAGTAAGTTAAAATCTTAAATTTTTTAAAATGTACAGTAAATATTTAGCAAAATATTAATAGTCCATTGTCCACAGTTCATACCGATCACATGATTAATATGTATTGAATATATACGAAATATATATTATATAGGAACGCAACAAAAATCTAACTTAAAAGGGACAGTGTAAAAACAGCAATTGGAAATATATCAATTGTAGGAATTTTGTTTACAAATAAAATAATCTAATAAAAAATAACTTTTCCTTAGATCTAGAATTTATATGTTAACATTTAAAGGAACATGTTACCCAAGTACTTTAAAGTGATGTAGCACATCAGTAAAAGCATACACAAAAAGATAGAAGAGCTCAACCAGGTAATGAACAATAGCTTAATAGCTTGTTCTATGGCTAGTTACCACCCCAAAGGAAGCCTCTTGTGCCATACACAAAGAAGAACTTTTCTGTAGTATGTCTTCCTGCTCTTGCCTCCCTGACTGCTTTTAAATGCCCCTTTAATGTCTGCTAGATTCCTTTGGTAATCATTTCCTCTGTCCCCATTTGTCTACCTGTAATTATTTTATCAGATACTGTCTAACTTTCATCCATCCTGCCCCCCTCTAATTTGCAAGTGTGTAACTCCTGGCTAGCTAGACTGCTTGTAACAGTTGCCTAGAATCAGTTCTTTACTCTCACTGCTACATACAGCAGGCCTAAGGCTCATTTGAGCCATGACTCTCTGATTCTAAGTGGCTCTGTTAAAAGTGGCAGAGTTACTCACTGGAGGTGGAAACTGCAGTCCCACTAACAGGTAATCTTAATAACTATACATCTACACAATGCTCTCTATGTCTTTTCTGCTCACTCTGCCTGCCCTTCTCCTAAAACTCACTTCATGTCCCTATAACAACAATCCCCACACTATCCATATCTCACCCTCCCTTCTCTCATCCCCTATGCTGTCCTCTCATGAACTACTGCAAGCTACTACTGCATGCTGCTGGTGATGTCTCTCCTAACCCTGGTCCTGCAGCAATCACCACACTTTTACACTCTCGCTCTGACTCCCACTGCAAAAACTCTATGTAACGCAATACCAACAATCTCATCTCCTTTAACCCACAGCACCTATTCTCTCCCTTCTCTTGTGCCCTCTGGAATGCTCGCTCAGTCGGTAACAAACTTACAACTGTTTACGACCTGTTTGTTTCCAATGCTTTCAACCTTTTAGCAATTACTGAAACCTGGCTATCTTCCTCTGACACTGCTTCCATTGCTGCTCTCACACACGGGGGTTTCCACTTTAGCCTCACTCCTAGGCCAGATGAGAGACATGGTGGTGGTGCTGGCATCTTACTCTCCCCCTCCTGCTCCTATCAGTACCTGTCTCCATTTCTATCTCTCTCCGTTTCTTTCTTTGAAGTCCACTGCATTTGCCTGTTCTCCCCCCTCTCTCTCAGAGTGGCAGTTATCTATCGCCCCCCCTGGACCAACCTCCCAATTTCTTGATAACTTTGCTGCCTGGCTTCCTTACTTTCTCTCTACAAATACACCTACTCTAATTCTCGGAGAACTCAACATCCCTATTGACAACCCATCTGCCCCTGCTGCCTCCAAACTTCTCTCCCTCACTAACTCCTTCGGCCTTTCACAATCCACCCTATTCCCTACACACCGTGATGGACACTCTATTGATCTGGTATTCTCCTCTCTCTGCTCTCTCTCTGATGTTGCATGTCATCCATTTCCCATCTCAGACCACCTTCTGCTCACCTTTAATCTTAATATACAGACTACACCTACTTCTCCCCCTTGCCCTCACACCTGTAGAAATCTGCACACTGTAGACCCTCCTCCACTCTCCAACCCTATTCAAATACGCCTCCCCCACACTTCCACAATATCTTGCCCTGACCTTGCTATAACCCACTATAACAATACCCTCTCCTCTGAACTTGACACTCTTGCTCCGCTTCAACTTCGCAAAGCCCCACGTTGTCAGCTCCAGCCCTGAACGTGTCTGGAGGAAATCCCGCTCTGAACCTGATTTCATGCACTTTAAGTTCATTCTTCACTCTTATACCTCTGCCCTTCACCTAGCTAAGCAAATCTACTTCTCTTCTCTTATATCCACTCAATCCTCAAACCCTAAAAGACTCTTCTCCATTTTCAAATCTCTCCTCTACCCACCTGCACTACCCCCCTCATCGGCATTCAGTGCTCAAGACCTGGCTGACTACTTTTTCAATAAAACACTTACCATCCGAAGAAACATCCCAACACAAGCCTGCAATCTCCCAACTTCGCTCCCAGTCACCCCCTCTGCCACTCTCTGCACCCTCCTCCAAACCACTAAGAGTGAGGTGGCTTCCCTATTGTCTTCATCACACCTCACTACCTGCCCACTTGGCCCTTTTCCTTCACATCTAATACCTTCTCTGTCTCCCACCCTCACTCCGGCTCTTACTCATATATTCGACCTATCCCTTTCTACTGGGTCATTCCCTGCCTCCTTCAAACATGCAAAGGTCACCCCCATTCTCAAAAAACCCTCCCTTGACCCTAACTCCCCTGCAAACTACCGCCCCATACCATTGCTCCTGCTAGCTTTTGATCGCCTAACCCACTTCTTGTCCTCCAACTCATTGCTCGACTCCCTGCAATTTGGCTTCCTTCCCCAACACTCAGATGAGACTGCCCTCACCATGGTTACTAACAATCTCCTTTCTGCTAAAAACAAAGGCTACTACTCTATACTCATCTTACTTGACCTCTCTGCTGCCTTTGACACTGTTGACCATTCCCTTCGCCTACAGTCTCTCAGCTCTCTTGGACTCTGTGACACTGCCCTCTCCTGTATTCACTCTTATCTCTCTAACAGATCCTTCTCCGTATCTTTTGCTGGTGACTTCTCCTCTCCATTGCCTCTGTCTGTTGAAGTACCTCAAGGCTCTGTCCTGGGTCCTCTACTCTTCTCTATTTACACTTCTTCACTGGGTAAACTCATCAACAGCTATGGCTTCAACTATCACCTCTATGCTAATGATACCCAGATCTACATTTCCCCCCTGCACTCTCTCCTTCTGTCAATTCTCACATCAGCGACTGCTTATCTGGCATTTCCTCTTGGATGGCCTCTCACCACCTAAAAATAAACATGTCCAAGACCGAACTACTTCTAATCCCCCCTCTATTCCAGTTTCTAATTTTTCTATCACTGTTGGTGGCACCACTATCTCCCCATCACCCCAAGTCTGCTGCCTCAGAGTCACACTTGATTAAAATCTGTCCTTCATTCCCCACATCCAATTGCTCTTTTCATCCTGCCGCAACCACCATCGCAATATCCTATTGTATTGTTTCTCCGTTGTACTTTTAATTCTTGTACCCATGGGTAGCACTTCGGAATCTGTTGGCGCTTTATAAATAAAGAATAATAATAATATTATATCAGTTTGATCCTGTCAGGGTTTTTTACCTGTTGTGTTTGCCATGTGCCGCTGGCAGCCATTTTACTCACCTCTCTTCCTGACTATGGTGCATTGTGGGGGATGCTGCTCAATTTCTGCACTTCCTTTTATGGCCAGACTGCTGTGCATCATCCATGTGAGACAGGATGCAGTCTCAGAATTGTGATGTCATCACTTATTATTTAAAGGGCCTCTGTTCAGTATGCTTTGCCTTTGCGTTATCTAAGACCTGTTTGTGAGAGTTCCTGTGTATTACCTGGCTGCCTGACGTCCTTCCTGGTTCCTGATCCCTGGCTTGTTCCTGACTCTGCTGTTTTCCTTGTTCCTGATTCCGGCTCGTCTGACTATTCGCTTTGGCTCCTGACTCGGCCAGTCTGACTACCAGCTCTGGTTTTGATTCCTGGCTTGTTATTTGACTTGTGGACTTTTTATTATTTTTTGCTATTAATAAAGGTGTAATTATTTTTGCACTTCTCGTCTCAGTCTGATTCCTGGCACCCTGACATTATGCAAAGGCCATGAATCCTGATGGTGCTAATAATCCAACTTTACCTGCCATAATTTCCAGGATGGATGTACAGGATCACCGCTTGGATCAATTTGCACTATCCCTGCAAACCCTGCTGACTCGCACTGCACATTTGGACCAAAGTGTCCCGCAAGTTATGGCTGCTCCTGTTTCCGCTGCTACACCTATGCCTACCAGGAGCATGTACGGTTCTGCACCTCTACCTCAGCGATATGGAGGCGATCCTATTCAGTGCAGAGGGTTTTTGAACCAAGTGGGCATTTACTTTGAGATGTTAGTTACCTCAGGCATTTCCCTCTGACAGAGCTAAGGTGGGATTTCTCATCTCGTTACTCTCTGACACAGCTCTTCAGGAACGTTTTTATCTGTGAAAAGCACAATTGGGCTAAAAGAAGCTACTCCTAGGTGGAAACCAGGCCGCGGAACAAGCCAGAAAGCTGTTGTTTATTCCTGGAAGATTGCTTCTCTTTCTGTTTATAATTTTATTATGACCCTGGGAAAAGTCTACCTAAGGGTGATGGGGAAACCAGATGTGGACTCCTTGCCCTATGTGCTTAGAGCGATAGGGCTAAACCTCACTGATGAGGCCCAAAGTAGGCTGAAATGATCATCTGCGGTTGCCTTTTATTGTTCAGAGGAGAATGGCCTGGTATTTCAGGGATGGACTGACCTTGTTAGGCGGGATCAGACTGATATACTTCAGGAAACTTTTCCTCTGTAAAAAGCACAATAGGGCTACTCCCAGGTGGTAACCGGGCCACAGAACAAGTCACTAAGCTGTTGTTCATTCCTGGCAGATTGCTTCTATTTCTGTCTATATTTGTATTATGACATCTGTAAAAAGCTGACTAGAAAAAAATTATAGGAACATTCTGTAATTTCCTCAATGCACCATAAATGCTTATTTCAGATACTCTTTTTTTAATGTCATCTGCATGGTAATAAAACAAAAACAAACAGCCAATCAACATCATCAGTGCTAAGTAAACTTCCTTAAACTGAAAGGGTAAATAAAGTGACAGTGCCTACACATGCCAGATGCACTCTTCCTTGCAAGTCCCAGGAAACATCAATTTTAGGAATTTTGTTTAAAAATAAAATAATCTAATAAAAAAAGAACTTTTCTGTAAATCTAGAATTTATGTTAACATTTAAAGGAACATGTTACCCAAGTACTTTAAAGTGATGTAGCACATCTGTAAAAAGCAATTCCAGCCTTGCTGTAGCACCCTCATATCATCACCAATCCCCTACCAAATTTCACAATGGGTGCAAGAAACTGTGGCTTGTAGGCCTCTCCATGTCTCCGTCTAGCCATTAGATGACCAGGTGTTGGGCAAAACTGAAAATTGGACTCATCAGAGAAGGTGACCTTGAATCCGGAAGATTTATATTTATGAAGGACTCATGAATCAAGCCATGTACATGCTCCTGGAACCAGACCTACTACATCACTACTAGCACCAGTGCCAGACTGGGAAATCAGACCGGCCCTGGAAATTTGTATAGACCAGACCAGCCCCGCCCCCTCCAGCCCAGCCACACCCCCTCCAGCCCAGCCAACTATGCTCTCTGGTGATGATGCATTATCACAACTAAGTGCTGATAAAGCTTTCACATATATTATCCATTGTATAGATATATGTTATTATCATAAACACACTTTATCGTTTAGCAATCTATCCCCATCATTTAAATTTGGCAATATTGAATGTAATAAATGCCCAGGTGAGGTATGGACTGGATTTGGTTATTTACTACTTTTGTCTATGTTGAAACAGCTTAGGTGCACATAATAGCTAGAGACTATAGATCAATATGTATATTAGCAACACAATAGTAATACACACAACAGGAATCCATTTCTGCAACACAATATTTTCCAGGATTAAACGACTATTAATATAAAAATATTCTTTGCAATTGATCATGTGACTGCAGGACTCACCTTCTATACTCCAAATACTCATCTATCGCCCCTGCAGCCCCCTGACTCTCCATAACTCTTTGCCAAATCTCAGCAGTAGTTGAATGAGTAAGAAGGGAAGCAGCACACACGGAAGGGAAGATGGGCTGTAACATGTGGGCGGCTACCTGCAGGGACAGAGGGAGCTAAGTGTTACATACCGAACTTCCGAAGTCGAGCAGTGTGGGAAGGGATAGATGCTGACAGTCAATGCTGCATTAATAGCAAGTCAGCAGCAGAAGGGACAACTCACAATGCCTAAGTCCTGACTGTGAGGCCGCGTGCTGTGTGTACTCAGAGTAAGTCTGACGTCACCATTCACTAGTGTCCGGCCCAGTATTATATGGCAAGGGGAAGGGGCAGGCACACGGAAGGGAAGCTGGGCTGTAACATGTGGGCGGCTACCTGCAGGGACAGAGCTAAGTGTTGACGAAACTTCTGAAGTTGAGCAGTGGGAAGGGATAGATGCTGACAGTAAATGCTGCATTAATAGCAAGTCAGCAGCAGAAGTCCTGACTGTGCGGCTGAGTGCTATGTGTACAGTGTACTCAGAATCAGTCTGAGCAGCGCCAGACTGTCCATGTCATTCTGTGCAGCAGCCAGTCCGGCCCATCGTGATTTTTGCCGGTATCCCGACGGCCCAATCCGGCCCTTACTTTCACTTTCCCTGACCTGAGGAGTCTGAAATACAGATGGAGGTTTGAGGAGCTGAGTATATTGAACGGCCGTTCTTTTTGCTGCAGTGCTTAGCTCACGCTGTTTGCATGCAATTAAATCACTGACCCTAGCTGTCCAGTATGTATGTATATATTGGGTACTTGTAAAGCGCAGCTAATCACCCGTAAGGGTCTCAAGGCGCTGCTCATTTTATCAACCTTGGAAGGATGAAAGGCTTAGTGGACCTCGCGGGGGATCGAACCTGCAACCACTTGGGTTGCTACAGAGCTCAGCCACAGTGCCTTAGCATGCTGAGCTATCTGTCCTCCTCCTGAACAGCAGTGACATCACTCGTCACATGACCGCTTGATCGAGTAAGAGAAAAGAGGAAACCACCAGAGCAGGATGCCAAGGTGAGCCGCGAGTGTGGCTAAGCACCCTAAATTACAGAAAAGCTCACCGACAGGTAAAATCCTCAGACTCTGGAGCGGGACTTTTGTCTGCTATATCCCACAATAACACGCCATCCGCTGCACTGACATTTGTTTGCTATTTACCCAAGAGCTGTGACTGCATTTACCCATACGGGGATCTTTTGCAGTAATAGGTACTATCTTTGGTGGCTTGATACTGCAATCAGAACTACTAGACATCCATCGGGCTGTTTGCTTAAACCGGAATATTGTTGTTTTAACTGTTTCAAGCATTCTATATATATGTTTGACTGTGCTTTATGTTTTTTATAGCGATATCGCAATTATGCTTCCCATAGTCTCTGCACTATCTGTTTGACTCTGTAAACAATTGTTTTAATCTTTGCCATTGTTGAGATTGTAAGGGAGACGTGCCTCTAATATTTTGAGTACTGTACTTATGCTTAGTTGATAAGATATTTCTGGGTATTTTAAAGGTATTATTTTAAGTTATTTTATGGGTATTAATATATTAATTTAGACCAGACCGTACTCCAGTACTCTATTGCTTACTTTTAGCGCTCCTTATTCTTAATTGTTTCAGGTATATAAGTATCTATGTGTGCACATACATATTCAAACATATAAAAACATAAATACACATGTACACACATATAAATATATATATACTGTATATATATATATATATATATATATATATATATATATATATATATATATATATATATATTGGAACCCTTCCAGTTCAAACATACAATACCATATCCATTTTTAACCCTTTTAAAGCATTTTTATCAATATAAATGTTATTTTTTTTTATGGAAAATGTGTACATTTGAGTGTAACACTATATTTTAATATGTTTTGTAAATCCTTTTTTTTATTATTATTTTTTTACTTTTACACTTTACTTCAGGTCTCATGTTGCTTGAATTGTTCTACCTCTATATAAACTTTTGCTTGAGCACAACCCATAACTTTTAACTTGTAATATCAGCGCTATCGAGCTCTGGTAAATCTGATTTACCATAAACGTGTAATACCAAGTTGTGTGCTAATTTTAGCACTGTCTAGCAATACTGCTCATCGCATCCTGCACTAGCATTAGTGCGCCACATGTAATCTGAGCCTTAAGCGGTGAACATTACTATTTACCTTTCATGGTTTTGAATGCAAAGTGGCAAGTTATAACAGTTAATGCCCAGTTTTCAAAAGTGGTCTGATTGCTCATGAGTGTAACACTTAACTGTTGACTTGTAATACAAGTGCAATGAGCTCACCACTACCTCTTTCAATTGAGAATATTGTGCTGCCTACATATTTATGTGTGAGGTGTCAACAATGCTTTGGTTAACATTTCACTTTGCTTAAAATTAATTTTAACCAATAACATCTAATACCAGATAACACGTTATTGTTTGCGAAAGGCAGACAGCAAAATAATGTGATGCCTATTATCAGGTAAACTATACTTCTAATTTAGGCAATTTACATTGTATTTCAAGCATGTTTCCAAATAATTACGCAATACAATAAAAGTGCCTTTTATTTTAATTTCTAGGCCAGAAGCTAATGAAGACTTGGCAGACTGGATTATTGAGAGAAGCAATGTCAGAAATCACAGTGGAGAATTAGCCTTGTTTAGGGATGGAATGCTCTCAGCCAGAAAGGTACCGAACTTACTCCTAGAGTTATTTTGCTCATTCACAATAAAAGAAAAGACAATGGGCTAGATTACAAGTGCAGTGCAAATGGTTTTGCACTAGCGCAATCATGCTATTCCTTCTGCTGATATTATAAGTTCAGCAAAATTACGGTTGCACAAGCGCAATCTCCCTTTCTGCTTAAATCCTTACCGCCATCTAAGAGCTGTGTTAAACTGGGTTCCGAAAATTAAAAGTTGCACAAAACTCAACAAAAATACATAACAAAATACACTTACACTAATTAACTATACTACTAACCCCTATACCGCCATGCCCCATACCACAAAGTATCTAAATAAACTATTAAACCCTAAACCACCATCCCCCCACATCGCAAACACTAAATAATACTATTAACCTATAAACCACCATCCCCACCGCAAACACTCCCCCCATATCACAAAGTATCTAATTTAACTATTAACCCCTAAACCACCATCCCCCCACATCGCAAAGTATCTACATAAACTATTAATCCCTAAATCGCCATCACCCCTCAACGCAAAGTTATAAACTAACATCTAAACCCCCTAACCTAACACCCCTAACTTAACCCAAATTAACATACCCCTAAATTAACTAAAAAAAAAATCCTAACTACCTTAAAATAAAATAAAAAACTTACCTGTAAAATTAGATAAAAACCTAATCTTACCTTTAAAAAAACCCTACCATAACTGGAAAAAAACTACCATTACTGAAAAAAAATGTACCAGTTTTTTTTTTTTTTTTAAAAACTACCATTACAAAAAAATTAAATAAAAAACCCTACCATTACAAAAATAAAAAAAAACGACCATTTCAAAAAAGAAAAAGCTACCATTTCAAAAAATATAAAACTAAATTCCAAAGATAAATAAATAATCCTATTCTAATACACCTTAAAAAAACACCCCAAAATAAAAAATACTTTTCTAAAAATAAAGTACCAACAGCCCTTGTCCAAAAGCAGTCAGTCCTAAACCTAACCCTAACACCCCCTTACCTTAACGTAATTAAAATAGAGCTAAATTAAAGTTAAAATTATTAACTAAATAATACCTATTTAAAACTAAATACATACCTGTGAAATAAAACCTAAGATAGCTACAATATAACTAATAGTTATATTGTAGCTAGCTTAGGTTTTATTTTTATTTCACAGGTAAGTTTGTATTTATTTTAATTAGGTAGACTAGTTAGTAAATAGTAAATAGGTAATAACTAACTACCTAGTTAAAATAAATACAAACTTACCTGTGAAATAAAACCTAAGCTGCCTTACACTAAAACCAAACATTACAAAAAATAAAAAAAATAAAATTACAAAAAAACCCACTAAAATTACAAAAAATAAAAAAAACTACCATTACAAAAGATAACAAATGAAATTATCCCAAATAATAAAAAATATTCATATTCTAATACCCTTTTAAAAAAATAAAAAACCCACCCCAAAATAAAAAAACCCTAATCTATAATAAACTACCAAGGGCCCTTTAAAGGGCCTTTTTTGTGTGCCTTTAAAATGGCCTTTTGTAGTATACAAAACCCCACCCCCCAAACACACAAAATAAAGTAAGTTATAAGTAAAACCTAATCCACCCATTGCCCTGAAAAGAGCATTTGTATGGGCATTGCCCTTAAAAGGGCATTCAGCTCTTTTTCCTGCGCTTAAAAGGGCATTCAGCTCTTTTATGAAATGCCCAACCCCTAATCTAAAAATAAAAACCCACCCCAAAATGAAAAAAAAAAACATTACACAAAATAATAAATTAATTATCCAAAATAATAAAAATAATTTGAATCAGCCAATAGAATGAGAGCTGCTTAAATCCTATTGGCTGATTTGAACAGCCAATAGGATCTTAGCAGCCCTAATTCTTATTGGCTGATTCAAATTTTTCAGCCAATAGGAATGCAATAGTACCCCCAGTATAAAAGGGTACCTTGCATTTCAATCCTCAGTGTGCGGCGGACGATCGCATAAAGAGGACCTCCATGTCGGATCGATGGACCTTTTATTTTAAAAATAAACCCATCCAATACACCCTTAAAAAAGCCTAACACTTACCCCCTGAAGATCGACTTACCGGGAGAAGTCTTCATCCAAGCCGGGCCAAAGTCCTCAACGAAGCCGGGAGAAGTCTTCATCCAAGCCAGGTGAAGTGGTCCTCCAGACGGGCAGAAGTCTTCATCCAGACGGCATGTTCTATCTTCATCCATCCGGCGTGGAGCGGGTCCATCTTAAAGACATCCTGCGCGGAGCATCCTCTTCCAACGAAGTCTTCTTACTAAATGACGGTTCCTTTAAGTGATGTCATCCAAGTGATTCTATCAGCCAATCGGAATTAAGGTTGAAAAAATCCTATTGGCTGATGCAATCAGCCAATAGAATTGAAGTTCAATCCTATTGGCTGATCCAATCAGCCAATAGGATTGAGCTCACATTCTATTGGCTGCTTGGATTTTATTATAGTGTTTGCGATGCGGGAGGGCCTTGGTTTAGGGGTTAATAGGTAGTTTATGGGTGTTAGTGTACTTTTTAGCACTTTAGTTATGATTTTTATGTTACGGCGTTGTACCATAAAACTCTTTACTACTGACATTTAAATGCGTTAGGACTCTTGACAGGGTAGGGTGTACCGCTCACTTTTTGGCCTCCCAGGACAGACTCGTAATACCAGCGCTATGGAAGTCCCATAGAATTTTTGTTTACGAAGTTTACGTGTCGTTTTGCGGTAAGGCCAAAAAGGTGTGCGGTGACCCTAAACCTGCAAGACTCGTAATACCAGCGGGTGTAAAAAAGCAGCGTTAGGACCTCTTAACGCTGCTTTTTCAGCCTAACGCACAACTCGTAATCTAGCCGTTAGTTTTTTAAATTTGACAGGTAAGTTTTAATTTAATTTAAGATAGGGAAATTGTAATTTTAATATAAAGTTAGGGGGCATTAGGTTTAAGGGTTACTAGTTTCAATTAGTTTATTGCGATGTGGGGAGCTTTCGGTTTAGGGGTTAATAGGATTTTTATAGTGGCTGCGATGTTGGGTAGTGGCGGAATAGGGGTTAATAGATTTGTTATAGTGTGGGCGATGTTGGGGTGCGGGGGAATAGGCGTTAATAACTTTAGTATAGTGGCGGCGATGTCGGGGAGTGGTGGAATAGGGGTTAATAAGTTTAATATAGTGTTTGCGATGCGGGAGGGCCTCGGTTTAGGGGTAAATAGGTAGTTTATGGGTGTTAGTGTACTTTGTAACACTTTAGTTATGATTTTTATATAACAGTTTTGTTGCGTAAAACTCATAACTACTGCTCTCAGATTGCGAAAACAGATGTTGTCGGTATAGACTGCAACACAAGCTTTTTAGTCTCACCGCAAAACTTGTAATGGCTGCGCTATGGAAGTCCCATGAAAAAACATAATTTTTACATGTGCAGGACTGACGTTGCGTTACAGGCTAAAAGGCATGCGGTACAGCTATACTAACAAGACTTGTAATGGCTGCGGTGCTGTTTTAACGCTGAAATTACAATTGTTTCAGTGTAAAAACACAAACACAAAACTTGTAATCTAGGTGACTGTGATTAGTGTAAACAATGGCAAACATTAACTGTGAGGAAATAGAAATGTGAAAATGTACTAGTCACCTCCCACCATTAGGTGATATATTATGAGACTCTACAGTGCTTAAAGTGAGGGAAAAAATAAATTATAAAGGGTGATGTTTATGATCAACTCCTATCATCAGATGATTATTATGAGACTCTAAGGTCTATAAAGTGAAGAAGAAAGAAAAAAAGTAAAGTGTTTATGATCATCTTCCATCATTCAGTGATTACCATGGGACTATAAGATCCAAAAAGTGATAATATATAAATATTCAGTGAGAAGTCTGCTAATTAACAATATTGTCTTCTTGTCTTTGTTCCATCGCCTAAAAAATATAAATAGACTAGATTTCATTAATGTTTAGGTATTTGTTTTTTACTTTGTTTCTTTAAAGATCTTCCCCATTTTCTTATATATTTCCTAATTTTTTCTTCCAAATTTCCCATTACATGAAATTGCTATATTGCTATTTGTTGTTTCAGCATATTTCAGACTTGCTTAAAAGACATCACTGCCAAATTACTTTCCTACCGAAAATCAGAGCATTGTTTATTACCTCTCTTACCTCAATTTCTACTTTTGGTACCTCAAGGAACAAGACCAGGGACGTTCATGAAAGCCGTATTCCTAAATTTCTGCCACTCCAATACTATACTCTATTTCAGAATTGTTTAACCTTTGGACAATTCCAATAATAATGTTACATACTTTTCTTAAATTTCTTACATTTATTCTTAATAAATTTAGACAATTTTGCTGTTAATTTACGAGTAAGGAATGCCTTGTGTACAATTTTAAGTGGTTCTTGTCTATATTCACTTGCTTTAGCCATATTAAAAACTCTCCTTATATTCCCAAATACAAAATTCATACTTCTAAATTGTGGTTTCCACTTATCCAAAAACTTACCAAAGCACAACTCTTCACTTCTAATCATTAATATTCTTTATGTTCTTGTTATTTTAAATTTTATCCGCTACACTTTTTGGGATATTCTTAGGTGGAGCATGCAGGATAAAAGCAACATTTAATGTGGATACCATGGGGTAGATTTATTATGTTGTGGATGCAGCTGTTTCCGTGCAAACCTTGCTAGCCCTGCTAGCTGCCGATTGGCGAAGAATGTGCAAGGGGCTGCATTGCACAAGCATTTCACCAGAAATGCTTGTGCAATGTTAAATGCCGACAGTGTATGCTGTCGGCATTTAGCAATGTCGGGCGGACACAGGGGCGAAACTACAGGGGGTGCAGAGGTCAGTGCGACTGGTCCCCTGAGGGTGGGGGTCCAGCTTTAAAAAAAAAAAAAAAAAATTATATATTTTTTTTTATAAAAAACGTTAACCTACCACTGCCTGCACTGATATCTTGTGAGTGTGACATGACTACAGGGGTTAGTGTTTCTGTTTTACCCATTGGTGTTTATGTGTGTGTATGGTGTGTGTATGTATGTGACTGTGTGTGTATTTATGCATTTATGTGTGTTTGTGTATGTTTGTGGAACCAGCAAATTACAGACCTTGTTACTACAGCATGGGGGGAAGGGGGTAAACAGTGTCACTATACAGTACCACTATATACAGTATGGGGGGGTGGACCATGTCACTGACTACTGTGGTCACTTTATAAAGTACTGGGCGGGTAGGGTCAGGCCAGCCATCTCACTGGCAGATTACAGACTGTGTCACTAACTTACTATATACAGTACTGGGGGGTTAAATAGTGTCACTATATATATATACAGTAATAGGGGGTCAGACCATCTCACAGACTGTGGGCACAGGGTACCTCCTTTTGCAGAAATGTAATCTGATTCACATTTTTTTTCTGTGTTAAATGTAAAAAAAATTATATGTATTAAGTTCACCTTTTTTGGAGGGGAGAGGGGCGATGGGGGGGCCCCTTCTTAGATTCTTGCACCTGGGCCCTGTGGTTTCTAGTTACGCCTCTGGGCGGACATGATCAGTCACAGCTGATCATGTCCACCCGACATTTGATAAATCTACCCCCATAACATTATAATTCTAATAGTGTATAGTGATTAGTTCCTGATAGCCAATCCAATATGTATTTACTAAAAGTTACCCAGTTATATTTTTCTAATTAGGGAGTTGGAAACCTCCTTGATTATTAAATAAAGTAAAAATTTTAAATTGCATTCTAGCCTTTTTCTTTCTCTATATAAAATCTCTTCAGGACTTACATATCTCTTTCAAGTCTTGCCTTTTAATCAAGAAAGGTAACATTTGTAAGGCATACAAAATCTTTGGAAATATTACTATCTTAATGACATTTATTCTATCTAAAACTGATGATGGGAGATTTTTCCAAAAATCCAAATTTGTTTTCATATCCTTAATAGGTATAATATTTCATTTAAACCTGGTTTTCTAGACAATTTGATCCCCAAATATTCAATACATTTCTCAGAAACCTTAAATAGAAAGTTCAAGTCCAATAAGTATTTTTTTTTTTGTAACCATAACATTTTGGGTTTATCCATATTTATTTTGTAATCTTAAGTAACTACTTAAGTAAGTTGCAATACATGGGGAATATTATTTCTAGAATCAGACATAAATAATAGTAAATCATCTGCATATGCTGCAATTTTTAGATTCTCAGTACCAATTTTTAATCCTTTATATTCATCTATAATATAATTCAGTAAAGCCTCAAGTGCCAAATTAATTAATTAATAGAGATGATAGTGGACAATCATGTTTATTTCCTCTGCTTAATCTGAAACTTTCTGATAAACCTGAAAAAGTATTACTGTGCTTAGTATCCCCAATAAAAAATCATTATGTAGATTAATTAAATGAGGTTATATTTCCTTTAACAGTATTTTAGAATCTTCTATTGGTAATTTATCAGGTCCTGCTGCATTACCGGAGCTCATTGATTTAATAATATTTTCCACTTCTGAATAATCAATTTTACTAATCAAATAGCTCAGAAATTCCTCAAAAATATGAGGGAGCCAAATATGTGTATCTATATACGAGTTTTTCCAGGTTGTATCCTGCGCCTCCTGCGCAGACTGGTGCTTTTACTCTCATCCCTCCTTTTCTTTTTTTTCGTGTCCCACTCCCTGGGACGAATCGATTATGTTAAGATATAGTTGAAAGTTTTAATGACCACTGATATCTATCAAAATTTCAAGGTTCTTTCCTGGAACATAGGAGGCATAACCTAGCCAGTGAAACACAAACTTATCATAAAATCTCTTGCCAAACATCACCCAGATGTGGTGTTTTTGCAGGAGACCCACTTAAAGGAAACCGAAATGATGAAGCTGAAAATAAAATGGGTAGGAGAAGTGATAGCTACTCCTGTAAACAATAGAAAAGCAGGAGTCGCCATATTACTACATAAAAATCTAGAGTACAAGATTAAAAAGGTTGAGCTTGATCCCGAGGCTAGATTTATCATATTGCAAATAGTGATTAATAACATTAACTTTGTTTTATGTAATATTCATACGCCCATGTTCTGGGAGAAAACTAAAGTTAAATTATTCCCATTTGTTAGCCAGAATCTTATTTTAGGGGGGGATTTTAATATTTTAATATACCCTGAACTAGATAGACTTTAAAAAAAAAAACATCTGGAGAATATAATAAACAAGCAAAGTATCTGAAACAATTCTGCCATAAACTTAAGCTCCTCGATATATGGCGCATGGAAAATCCGGATGCTAGTGTTCTCCTGTGAGTCGAAAACACATGGAACGTTTTCAAGAATTGACTTGATTTTAATTTCAGAATCACTTTCTATCCTAAAGATTAATCTGGAGATCGCTGATATAGTAATCTTAGATCATGCCATTATATCGTTGGCCTTTCCCTCCTTATCCAAACCCAGAGATAAAAATTACATTTTCGTATTTCCACGTTTCTGGCTTAACAACCCCAGATTTAATATTTGGTTAAAACAAAAATGGAAAGATTTTGTCACTTTTAATATCTCTCAAATTAATAAAATAGAAATATTTTGGGAATCCTCAAAAGCTGTATTAAGAGGGGAAATTAAGTCATATTTAAACGCCTGGAATAAGAAAAATAGGGCAGTTGAAATACAGCTTTCAAATAATGTTAAAAATGCTCTTAGAAAATATTATAATTAAATGACTCCATTTAACAGGAATAAATATTGTGAAGCTAGAAATAATCGTGATGTGTTTCTTAAAAAAAAGTCACATAGAGAGGAACTTAAACTTAATTTACAGTTCAAAGGATATTATTGCACGTCAGCAAAATATTTCGCTAACTTAACCAGAAAGAAAGAGTAAAAATTATATTATGGCAATTAAGTCGGGTAAGGATAGATACACAGATACTGAAAATATCATGAAGGTATTCCATAGATTCTATCAAAAGCTGTATAATCAAACGGATATTAATATGTCAAATCTAGATAGTTTTTGGTCAAAGATTTCACTCCTGCAGTTATCTAAGGAACACTTAATTGTATTAAACGCTCCTATTACAGGAGAAGAAATTATTAAACCTATAGAAAAAACAAAATTAAATAAGGCAGTAGGTCCTGACTTCTTACCAGCGGAGTTTTATAAAATTATATCTCAGGAAATTAATTATACGTTGGAAAGGCTTTATGAGTATTACTCCCAAAATAATAAAATGTCTAATTTTTTCACAGCAGCTAATATAACCCTAATTCCAAAGAAAGATAAGGAAGTGGAGGACCCAGCTTCCTATAGACCAATCTCTGTTCTTAATGTAGACTATAAAGTCATGACATTGATTATTGCAGCTAGATTGGCAAAAGGGTTAGATAAGATCATACACCCTGATCAGACTGGGTTTATTCATGGAAGGAATTCCTCTAAAAATATTCTCAAAGTGGTCATGCTTTTGGATTATATGTAGAATCGGGATAAAATCAAGAATAAGGGAACATACTCAGATTTAGCACTCCTCACTGTAGACGCGGAAAAAGCTTTTGATTCTATTATATGGCCGTATTTATTTAGGGCCCTAGAAAAATTTGGGATCCAGGAGCAATTTGTACATTTTATTCACAAAATATACAAGAAACTGATATCATATTTATTGATTAAGGGTATGCTCTCTCCTAAAATAATACTCGGTAGGGGAACAAGGCAAGGATGTCCCTTGTCAACATTGCTTTTTAATATCGCTCTAGAACCTCTGGCCATTTGGCTAAGGGAAACTTGAATGGTATTCCGTTGGGGCTACAAAAACTGAAAATTCTTCTCTACGCAGATGATCTCCTATTGTTTTTAGATAAAAGTGCGTATTCTATCCCGTTAATCCAGCAGATGTTTTCCAATTTCAGTTCTTTTTCTGGATATAAAATCAACTATGCGAAAAGTGATCTGATGTGGATTTTTAAGTCTAGGGCTGGTTGCCAAAATTATCCTTTCAAAGCTGTAGATCTCCTTAAGTACCTTGGTATAGTATTACATAGGAATCCACAAAAATGGTATAATCTAAATTTTTCACTCTTATTACAGAATATTAAGAAAAATCTTGAATTATGGGCCTCCTTTCCTTTATCTATATCTGCATGGGTGAACTTAATTAAAACTATTGTTTTTCCACAGATGTTGTATCCTCTACAAAATTTACCGTTGTTTTTTTACTAACATTGATCTGAGGAAATTTGATTCTTATCAAACTAAATTTATATGGAGTAATAGGAAACCCAGTATCTCCCTTGCCAGACTGACACAAAAAAAGTGGCTAGCAGGATTAGCCCTTCCCAATATGAGATTGTATAATGTTGCCTCACTAGTTAAATTTACGCTTGATTGGATAACCAACGCTAATAATTTTGCCACTGTTCAATTAGAAAGTTAATGTATTGCTCCCTTTTCATTAAAAGCTATCCTATATTGTTCAATTAAACATCTTCCACGCAAAATTTCATTGTTAATTTCTATTAAAAATATAATAATAGCCTGGCAAAAATATTGTAGGATTCTGGAAGTCGACCCTCACAAAATTTTTACCTATAAGAGATAACCCAGAGTTTATGCCAGGAATGCAGAATGGGAAGAGAATGGGTTGGAATTTGTATTTCAAGCAACTTTGGATAGACAGCAATTATGTTCGCCTGATACTCTCTTTCCATAATTTAATTTACCTAGGAACAACATGTTCGCTTATTTCCAGCTTCGTCATTTTTATTGGAGTTGCTCTCCTGTAGTGGATTGGGCTATTAAGTGGGATGAGATCAATATATGCATCAATAAATTTAGAACTGGTAATACCTCAATATCACTCATATACAACTTAATGCTAGCCAAACAAGGTATATTATTTATAGAGAAAATATGTAAGAGTTGGGTGGGCTCTTTCCCTGCTATAAATCTAGATCTGATCAGTCAGCATTTTCTTACAGTAAATAAATGTGTAATAGCTACAAATTGGAAAGAGTCCCACTTTAAACTTATCAATAATTATTATATAGCTCCATCTAAGATGGCACAGTTTTACCCTACACAAGTTTTTGTTTGTCCTCGGTGCTCTTATCCTAACGCTAACTTAATGCACATGTTTTGGTTCTGTCCCAAAATAATTCAATTCTGGTTGAGAATTCAGTACTGGGTTAACCAGCTATTCAACTCATCTATTCAATTCTCTCCAGAGGTTGTCATTTTTCTTAAAATTCATAACCATATAAACTCGGTTCTTTTATACCCGTTGATAATTATTGTACTCTTAGTTAGATTTCTTATAATTAAAAATTGGCAGATGCCCAAAGCTCCCTCTTTTTGTCTCTTCCTTAAGGAAATTCAGGCCCAAATTATATTTGAAGCATTTCATACTCAATTCACCTCAGAAAAATCAGTAAATTCCTTTGTAGCTGGCTCCCAATCATTAGGTCCTACCCTCTGGTAGTTCAGAAAAATATTTTTTAACTCCATTCCTAAATTCTAAGAGTTTTGCAGATTTAGTTTTGCATGCATGAGTTATTTCCTCCGCTCTGGGTATCCAATTCCAGGGAAGTAGGCTGAGAGAAGAGTCACGGTTTTATCTTTTCTACTTTTTTTTTTTTTTTTCTTTCCCTCCTCTAAAATTTTTGAAGATGAAAGTATCTTGTCATGACAAAATGTCTCTTTTGTTTTAGTCTTTAGGTTATCTATATTTTGGAATAATTAGTTATTGCTAAACAGATGAGTGTAAATCTGTTCAATCCCCACAAGTGGGAGGAAACTAATGCTGACATTATATGCTATTTATTCCATGGAGATTGAGATTTTTACCTCCTGGTTTTGTGTTTGTTTTGGTGTTTTTTTCCTTTTTCCAATTTGTTTCCAAAAAAATTCAACATGGTGTCCACATTGTATTGCTTGAAATCGAAAGCAGAAGTTATTTAAAAATATAATAGGGGCGGTACAGATATAACAATATATTCTTGTTACTTATATGATTTAGTACTTTAAAAATTTAGTATTTTTTTACTGTATAATTATTCTGTATAATTATTCTGCTATCCGATATTACGACATTGTCCACTGCATGGAGCAATTTTCTGTGATGTATATAATTGTACCCATGGTTAACTAATAAAAAAAGATTTAAAAAACAAAACCAAAAAACCCCCCAGTATTTATAATCTTCTATTGGTAATTTATCAGGTCCTGCTGCATTACCGGAGCTCATTGATTTAATAATATTTTCCACTTCTGAATAATCAATTTTACTATTCAAATAGCTCAGAAATTCCTCAAAAATATGACTATCCTTAGGGGCCTATTAATTAAGGTGCGAGCCGACTGTCCGCTACACAACGATAAATGCCAACAGCATACGCTGTCGGCATTTATCATTGCATAAGCAGTTCTTGTGAAATGCTTGTGCAATGCCGCCCCCAGCAGATTTGCGGCCAATTGGACGCTAGCAGGGGGTTTCAATCAGCCCGATCGTATAGGATGGGGCAGATTGATGTCCGCGGCCTCAGACCAGGCTGACAAGTTATGGAGCAGCGGTCTTGAGACCGCTGCTTCATAACTGCTGTTTCCGGCGAGCCTGAAGGCTCACGCAGAAACAGGGCCATCAAACTCTATTCAGAGCTTGATAATTCGGCCCCATTGCCTTTTAATTCTCTGGTTCTGAGGTGTATAGTTTAATAAAATATCTATAGAAAACTGCTGCAATTTCATTTGTATTTTTCAAAATGTTGTCTCCTTCCATTAATACTTGAATATAATTTGTATTTCCTTTGAGATTTTACTATATTAGCTTGCATTTTCCTGTAAATATCTCATATTTTTGTGGCTCAAATATTCTTCTAATTTATTTCTTCTCATTCTCTTCAAAATATTTATCTCTTAATCCTTAATAGATCTGCTACGTATTCAGCATATGTATGTGCCAAATTTTGAAGGGTTTGGATATTCTCAGCTTGGATATTTTTAGATTTTTTAATCAAATAAGCTACTATTTTTCCTCTTAGAACTGCTAAAAGCTAATTTTACAGTATTGTTCTTAATGGCACCATTAAAAAGGTAGAGACTTGATTTCAGTGTTTTAAAAGTTTTTTGTGTGGGTTGCACACAGAATTATTATTTACAATTTAGTAAAAAAAGAGAGAAATTTAGTGAATTTCATAAATTATTAATTATTTACCAAAATTCACAGATATAATATAAAAAATGACACAGAAAAACCATTGTTAAAATGAAAAGTTTGTAAGTAGATAGTATATAAAAGAACCAATCAGATATGCTGAAAACATTTAAACATTTAAATTATATATAAGTGCATTGGAGACAGTGCTTCATAGAAGAAAACATAAAAAAAACATATTAATGCAATATTAATATTTAACAAAGGTTTTGACTATGTATTTACTGTAAATATTTCACAGTCAATGTTCTGCACATGGCAGAATATGATCTAAGTATTTATAAATAGATATTCCTATATATTTATCTGTATATATCTATACCTATATATAATCATGTATATTTATATGTATAGATATATATTGTACCAAAATACTATCAGAAATATGTAGAAATATTTATTTATGAATAAATAGAACAATGGAATATGAAATATTCATATTTTCATGTCGGGTTAGTGCACATGATAATATGCAAGTGGGATCATGCACAAGCAGGGTGTTTTTTTTTATTTTCTTTTTCATTGACTTCTATGGGGGAATATGTGAATGCACACGCAATATTCTAAGTTCTGCTTTTCGCACTTGTTGGGTTAGTGCACAACCAAAAACAGTTTACTTTCAACTCATAATACGAGCACAACCCGATGCATGCAAAAAGCTTACTTCAAGCGCAGTTAACGCTTGAGTGGGAGCATTAAATAGCGCTCCACTCGTAATCTGGCCCAATATGTGATTCCCTTAAATGACTATCCTGTTTCATTTAGTCTTATTAATATATAGGCCTAGATTACAAGTGGAGCACACTGGACCATGCTAAGATTAGCACACAATCTGGTATTACAAGTAAATGATAAAGTAGAATTACCAGAAAATGCTTAGAATGGTCGACATTCCTTTAGCATGCCCTATACTTTCAATGGATATTGCGGCCACGCTAATATTACATATTACAAGTAAATACTGATTTTAAATTGCTCTCCCTAATAGGGCCAATGATATAAAGCTCTCTGCTCTGTTGAGATTATCTAAGAAGTCTTGTCAGTACTGTGAGTTCCCTTAAAGAATTTTAGAAAAGCAAATTTTAGTTTGAGAGCCGTTTCTCTCCTTATGTAGGGTTCTGAAGTGAAGGAGAGACAAATACATTAAAATACTCAAAAAAAGTCCCCAAAAGGTTGTGTGATTTCTCTACAGCCCACTGAGTTTTTGATAATCAGGCTCTAAGTATCAGCATTTAAGTATTGACAAAGAGATAAGAAAAAGGCTTATGTGTATTGAGAAATAGAAACGAAAAGGATGTTTGCCCTTTCTGCAAGCTCAGTACACTTAAATGTGCTGTGTTTTCAATGATAAAAAGAAGCTATTTCTGATAAAAAATACATCCTAAGGAGCAATTTCCAATATATTTTATACTCTTCAGCAGGAATAGCAAATCTTTGGAAACAATTTTACAGAAAAATGGCCCTTAATTAGTTAGTAATACACTGGCCTGCAGCCATGGGTGTCTTGGGGGGGGGGATGCAGCAATTTTGTGTCCGGGTAAAAAGTCAGGCACACTTTTGCAAGTAAACAACTAGATTAAAACTAACTCTTCCATTTTGCTTTTAATGTAGCCATGTGCTTGAAAGAGACTGCCAGATTTGCTATGTGTTTTGTTAATATTTTTGTTTTGTAGTTTTTTCCATGGGCTTTGCTTCCAGGATGACCAGGAGTTAACTGCCTGAGTCACTAATAGCAGTGCAGTATGTGTGTGTGTATGTAAATAAAATATTTTCTCCTCATATCGCAGCTTCAAAAAATTTGTTTTGGGCTGGCTCCAATATTTCCTAATCACATTTGTGAAGCCCTGCCTTATATCTAAGTATAACATAAACAATAGGTAAGTACATAGGCTCTAGAATTAATAACTTCTATGCCTCTTCTTCAGACTATCTCCTTCCTAGATAGTATAGAATAACTTTACAAAAATTGGGGCGAAGAGGAGGCGCTAGAAAAAGCACTAGTGGTAAACAAGGTGTACTTCCCCTTTAAATTTTAAAGGTGTATATTTTCTGATTGTGGCCAAACCAATATCAGTGCTATACAATCCTCTATTTACTACGAAAACAGGAATCAGAGTTCTACTGTGTACAGAAAATACTTCAAATGGATTTCCAAAATTTATAATAATTTTATTTTGTCACATACGAATTCAAACAGTTAAAAAGCTAAAATTGTATAAAATAAAAATAGTGTTGCAACACTAAAAAAAGAACTCCATAAAAAAATGTTTTTAAAAACAAATTAGCACATGAGACAATATGGAATTGTAAAAAACCTCATATAGAAAATCTCACACTAAAAGGAATTCTTTTATAATATGCGTTATAGACTTGTTCAAATGTAGCAGTATTTCTTTAATTAAAACAGTGTCTCTCTTTAGTGTATGCCAGTTTGTATCCAAAAAGGGGTGTGGAACACGTATTTTAATTCATAGAGATTAATCTCTGAGCCTTGATTGTATAATATGGTATATTTACATGCAGCTATGGATGATATAACTTTTTCTAAGGGATTTACTTCAAACCCAAGTCCATTCAAAAATACTTTGATATATCAAGGATCAGAGATTAGGAGCACTTTCCAGTTAACCCCTACTATGTCACAGGGTACTTTGATAAGCGTACCCTGTTGGTGTAGTAGCTGCGTGCAACCTTCTGCCTCATGCTGCGATCCCGAATGTGGCCCCATCGCTAGCTAACCTATACATGGCAGAACATGAAAATATACAGATGCAGGTATACAACAACCAGAATATTACATTTTTCTGTCGCTACATCGATGATCTGTTCCTGATATGGGGGGATGACGAATCAAACCTGAACATGTGGATAGATGGGTTTAATAAATTGGAGAGCACCATTCGATTTACCTATACCACTGACATCAATACAGTAGACTACCTAGATATCAGGGTCTTTAAAACCAATGAAGGTTTAGGGACAACCTTTTTCCGAAAAAAGACGGATCGGAATTCACTTCTACATGCCCGAAGTTGTCATCAACCTTCTTTGATTAACAACATCCCGAAAGCACAATCTCAAAGAGTTATACGAAACAATATGAACGATGAGTTGTGTTCAAAACAATTAGATGAAATGACAAGACGCTTTCTTGACAGAGGATACAAAAAGAAACTCTTAAGGGATATGAGGAATCAAGCCACTACACCCTTAACTACTGAGAAACCAATTGTGCCAATGATAGATAGACAACTGACTTTTGTCACCACCTTCTCCCTCGAGAGCTATTATATATCTCAGGCAGTGAAGAATGAATGGAAACTGTTAGAGATGGATGCTGCTCTTTCATTTAAGGGATGGCAAACTCAGAGAATTGGATACAAACGGGGTCGTATATGTTTGTTGCAATGGGGGGGCATCCCCCTATAGTACATCTACTGCTAAAGTAGATTATCCATAATACTGATGATCTGCTCAGGTAGATCTGAGCAGTTTTCTTGGAGAGTTAACGATCTATTGAGTAAGGTTTGATTAGCCTAATGGCCTGTGAGATGAAATCTGGCATATATGATGGAATATGATAGAATAGAGATTGTACTTCTTCCCTACATGACTCTGTTTACTATATTGTGTTGTGTTTTGTTTTTATTTCTGGTTTTATGTTTTTACTGCACTATGTTCTTGTCCCTGGTTCAGGGTCCGGGGTCCTGAGTTGCATCCAATGATGGTTCTAATAGAATGTATATAACCCATGGTGACTGGCTATAGATAAGGTATTTGATCTCTAAATCCTATAGTGTTGTGGTTTTGTAAAGTGATCGCTATACCCCAGTAGGTGGGGGATGCCATGCATATGACTAGGCAAGTCCTATATGGATTTGGTCTGGTTGGATTGGGGAGTGGTGTGTGGTGTATGGGGGATGCAGATAGGGGCCTGGTGGGCTCTACCCGGCATTTTCCATGATCATATTACTTATGTAACTGGATGGGTTTCAGTTATGCCCGCAGATATTTAATCGGTTCTTTTTTTTTGGAATTTGTCTATAATTTTTTGGGATTTTTTTTTATTTAACTATGTTCCCAGGTCAGTTAGTTCATTTCAAAGCATATTATTAGGTTATACCTTTTGGGTACTGGTATTTGTTACTTTAGCTTTGATGGCTAATTTTGGAAGAGGGACAGCGCTGGTGTTTTACATGAAGGTACATATGCTCTGATATGAAGTGTGCTGTATAAAGAATTGCGTAAAAATATTATGAGAGATAGTTACTAACCTACAGTAAGGGAGAATGATCTCTATCTAATCTTAGAGCATTGTGATGACTATTCAACATAAATGTGCCTGTGAGTATAGCACCTTGATGCAGTGCAGGTTATTGCGATAAAGGTTTATGCATTGAACAGAGTTTGTTTGGCTATTAAACTGAGCGTTTGTCACTCCCTGGTTCAATTTGAGTAGTGTGCCCATTGTTTATCATTGTTTATTATGACTTGACATGTGCGAGTGGTTCGATACACGGATTGGACAAGATATATCAGGTGATCTCGGACACCGCTCTGGAGTGGGCGTGACCACACATAGTAAATAGACACGATTAAGAGTAGTAGCATACAAATTATTCGGGTTGCGACAGGCTTAGATCTCAACGCTGTGGTTTGACATTGAATTGGATGTACAATTGGGTAGGTGAGAGCCTGAGAGAAAGAAATAAAAGCTTTGTTTTATTTGAGGTCGTGGGTTAGCAATTTGAGATTTATTTATTTTTGCCGGTTGGTGGTATTTGTTTACATCATACCTTGGAGTGATTGCCATTGGTTAATCATGTAACTATGGTGATTGGACCATGAATTTTGTGAGCAGTGTGCAAGTTTTCTTTGTGGTTTTAGCTCCTTCTTTGGGATTTCTTGAACATTGTTTGGTTTTGCAACTGGGACCGTGGACCCTGATAATATGGAGAATATACTCTGTATTTTATAAAGAAGTTTTTATGTATCAGGTTGTTTTTCACTTAATCAGATTATCAACCTATCACATTTATGTATGTGGGGGTGTGTAAGCAACAGGAACTCTAATTGGGTCCTGTGGTTTTTGGGAGTGTGTTTGGGGCCTATTTAAGGCTGCTTTTTTCACTGTTACACTATCAGAGGAAGGGACTGTGTTTGGTCCCGAAACGTCACCGCACGCAATAAAGTAAATATTTTTTTTGACCTTGTTGTCTGAAGACCAGTGAGTGCTTATTTTCAATTTTTGTATATATATATATATATATATATATATATATATATATATATATATATATATATATATATATATATATATATATTTATATATAAAAGTCCACAGTATACCAAACCTGGCCAGTGATGGATGGATATACTGAAATAAATTAATCATAACGGCGCCGTCAGTCTTTGCAGCGTGTCCAGGTAGATGGCGTTTAGCAGTTGGGTGATGTTTGTTATGATTCACTTTAGACAGATGCTTCACATTACGTAATTATGTGGGGTATATAAGGGTTGGTCTATGTGGGTATTCGTTATGTCTATTATGGCCTCCATTTGAGAAAGGTTCTAATTTTGAACCAAAACGTTATCGGTTAAGGCCCTTTGTTGTTTATGCACCTTGTGGATTAAAAGGCTTTTTGTATTTGCATTGCATCCTGTGTTGCCTGCTTTATTTCAGTATATCCATCCATCCCTGGCCAGGTTTGGTATATTGTGGACTTTTGTATTTACTTTTTCTAGCAGTGCATCAGGCAGTTGTTCTGGATGGTGAGTACTCCTACACACTATATATATATATATATATATATATATATATATATATATATATACAGGGGCGTATTTAGGTTTTGTGCTGCCCTAGGCACTCAGAATCCTGTTGCCTCCCCCCTCCCCCCACCCCTCTGGATTTAGGTCATTTTTGGACATATTATTTTTTTGGTTAGGGAGTTGTGATTTCTTTTTTCTTTTTTTTTGCTGCTGCATTTTAAAATTACATTTTCCCCAGCCAGGGCTTGTAAAAAGCTTGCATACAGTCTCAGGTAGGTTGAATTAGCACAAATTCCATAAAAAAGTAAGTGGAAGTAAAAATTGCTGTATATCAGTGTCATCATAGTATAGTTATCAAACAAAATCATCCGATTCCAAGCATTTTTTTAACAGAGTTACAGAGCTAACCAATTAGCATTTAAAGCAGGCACATAAAGAATACTCACTGCTCAGCTCAATCACTCATATACGGTACATCTGTTTTTAGTAAATAAAAAACTAATCACCTAGTAATGCCAACATTTTTAGCTAATAAACTTGTAAAGTCCCTTTCTCCACAACCCAGTAACAGTGGGCTTTATGAACAACTGTGTATGCATCACATCACTAGTGACTTGCAATATTAAAGTCATTATTACTCCATCCATATGAATGGTCACCAGGAGCCAATGACTTTAGAAAATCCCATAAAAAAGTAAGTTGGGTTGGAAGCTGCTTACAGCAAAATTTCCCTTAAATCAGAAGCTCCTCCCTATTCTGTAAATCCCAGATAAATGTGTAACAAGAATCCATGCAGTGTCCCATAGAAACAGATAAATCAAAAAGTGGAGGCATGGAAGTTGGAAGTAAAAGTTGCTGTATCGTGTCATAGTATAGTTAATATAAAACAAAATCATCCGATACCATCATTCCAAGGCAGCACTTTTTAACAAAGTTACAGAGCCAAGCCAACCAATTAGCATTTAAAGCAGCCAGGGCCCAGGCACATAAAGAATAATAGTAAGTACTCACTGCTCAGCTCAATCACTCATATACCTGTTTGTCAGGGTTTTTTCCCCTGCTTTTTTACTCACCTCTCTTGCTAACTCTGGTGCATACTGTGTGATGCTGCTCATTTCCTGCACTTCCTTTTATGGCCAGACTGGTGTACATCATCCGTGTGAGACAGGATGCAGTCTCAGAATTGTGATGTCATCACTTATTATTTAAAGGGCCTCTGTTCAGTATGCTTTGCCCTTGCGTTGTCTCAGACCTGTTTTTGAGAGGTCCTGTGTATTACCTGGCTGTCTGATGTCCCTCCTGGTTCCTGATCCCTGGCTTGTTCCTGACTCTGCTGTTCTCCTTGTTCCTGATTCTGGCTCGTCTGACTACTCGCTTTGGCTCCTGACTCCGCTCATCTGACTATTTACTTTGGCTCCTGACTCGGCTCGTCTGACTACCAGCTCTGGTTTTGATTCCTGGCCTGTTATTTGACTTGTGGACCTTTTATTATTTTTTGCTATTAATAAAGGTGTGATTATTTTTGCACTTCTCGGCTCAGTCTGATTCCTGGGACCCTGACATTATGCAAGGGCCATGAATCCTGATGGTGCTCATAATCCACCTTTACATGCCATAATTTCCAGGATGGATGAACAGGATCACAGCTTGGATCAATTTGCACTAGCCCTGCAAGCCCTGCTGACTCGCACTGCACATTTGGACCAAAGTGTCCCGCAAGTTATGGCTGCTCCTTTTTCTGCTGCTGCACCTAGTCCTACCAGGAGCATGTCCGGTTCTGAACCTCTACCTCAGCGATATGGAGGCAATCCTAATCAGTGCAGAGGGTTTTTGAACCAGGTGGGCATTTACTTTGAGATGTTACCTCAGGCATTTCCCTCTGACAGAGCTAAGGTGGTATTTCTCATCTTGTTACTCTCTGACACAGCTCTTGCATGGGCCAATCCCTTGTGGGAGACTAATAAACCCGTGATTTCAAATTACCCTGAATTTTTTGCCTCCTTTTAAAGGGTATTTGATGTTCTGGCTCGCTCCTCCTCTGCTGCTAAATGACTCATGTCCATTCAGCAAGGTATAAGATCTGTTGCTCAGTATGTCATTGAGTTCCGTATGCTTGCCACAGAGGTAGGTTAGAACAATGAAGCCCTTGTTGCTGCCTTCTTTCATGGGCTCTGATGCGATTAAAGACGAAGTTGCTGCCAGAGATTTACCAGAAGATCTTGAGGCATTGGTGTCTTTTGTGATCCTAATTGACATCAGACTAAGTGAGAGGCCCTCTTTCAAGGAGCGCTTGCGGAAGCCTCCTGTTCCGTTGTCTCCTACGTGTTCGTTCCCACTCATGCCTCCCTCTCCTCCCATGCCTCCTGGTCCTGAGTCACCAGGTACTGCTGAGCTGATGCAGTTGGGTTTCACGTGTCTCTCCATGGTGGAGAGGGCCTTTAGGAGGAGAGAGGGGTTCTGCCTCTATTGTGGGTTACAGGGCCACCTTTTGAAGTCTTGTCCTAAATGGCTGGGAAATGCTCACACCTAAGGTCCTGTCGGGGGCAGACCTTGGGTGGTTTATCCTCGTCCCCGGAACCGCTAAAGGAGAAACCTTTGGTCAAGGTTGTCCTTTCCTGGGTGGACTCCTCCATAGTCACCCAGGCTCTTGTTGACTCCGGTGCTGCGGGCTATTTCATTGACAGTGCTTTTGTATCAAAGCACTCCATTCCTGTTTTGCCTCGGTCTGTTCCGCTTGCTATTGAGGCCATTGATGGCAGGCCCCTTCAGCTCGCACTCATTACTCACGAAACTGCTCCGTTATCCATGGCTGTCGGGGCTCTCTATTTTAAAACCCTCCAGTTCCAGGTGATAAACTCTCTGCATTTTCCGGTTGTTCTGGGTTATCCCTGGCTCCAAAAGCACAATCCCAGTCTCGACTGGCGCAGGTCCGAAATTTTGTTGTGGTCTCCGCAATGTATTTCCACTTGTCTTCAGAAACCAGTTAAAGTCTTGTGCACTTCTTCAGTATCTCAATTGCCATAGGAGTACTGAGAAATCCTAGACGTTTTTGACAAGGTGCGTGCCGGTACGTTGCCTCCTCACCGGTCTTACGATTGTGCCATAGACCAGCAACCCGGAGCCATTCCTCCTCTGGGCCGGGTTTACCCTCTGTCTGTTGCGGAGAATTGTGCTATGGAGGAGTATGTTGCCAATGCTCTGTCGCAGTGGATCATCCACAAATCCTGCTCTCCTGAGGGGCTGGCTTCTTCTTTGTGAAGAAAAAGGGTGGTGAGTTAAGACCATGCATCGATTATAGGGGTCTTAATTGTCTTACCATTAAGAATGCTTACCCTATTCCGCTCATTACATAACTCTTTGACGGCCTCAAGGGATCTACGGTCTTTACTAAACTTGATTTGAGAGGAGCATACAATCTCGTTAGGATCAAGGAGGGCCACAAATGGAAAACAGCATTTAACACCAGGAGCAGGCATTATGAGTATCTTGTAATGCCCTTTGGCCTATGTAATGTTCCTGCTGTTTTCCAGGAATTTATTAATGATATGTTGCAACAGTTTGTTGTGGTGTAATTAGACGACATCCTCATACACTCACCCACACTTGAGGCTCATCGTTCTGATGTTACACTGGTTCTTCAGAGACTACGTGAGAACGGCCTGTTTTGTAAACTTGAGAAATGTGAGTTCCATCAGACTCAAGTAACCTTTCTAGGTTATGTTATCTCTGTTGCAGGGTTCTCCATGGATTCTGACAAGTTATCTGCAGTTCTGCAGTGGCCTCGCCCAGTTGGTCTTTGGTATATTCAACGTTTTTTGGGGTTTGCCAATTACTATAGAAAGTTTATTAAAAACTTTTCTTCCTTGGTCAAACCTATAACAGACATGTCCCGTAAAGAGAATGATCCACTCCATTGGTCACCTACTGCCATTAAGGCCTTTGATAGTCTTAAGACTGCCTTTGCTGCCTCTCCAGTTCTGGCTCATCCAAACCTTGTCCTGCCTTTTATTCTTGAGGTCGATGCGTCTGCGACTGGAGTAGGTGCCCTCTTGTCTCAACGTCCTATGCCTGACGGTTTCTTGCATCCGTGTGGTTTCTTCTCTAAGAAATTGTCTCCAGCGGAGTGCAATTATGAAATTGGTGACAGGGAAATACTGGCCATAATTTTGGCACTCAAGGAATGGAGGCATCTTCTTGAGGGTACTAGCGTGCCAGTGCTCATTCTTACTGACCACAAGAATTTAACTTATCTAACTGAAGCAAAACGTTTGTCGCCCCGACAGGCCAGATGGGCGCTATTTTTGTCTCGGTTTAATTATGTGGTCTCCTACCTGCCTGGTAGTAAGAATGTTAGGGCTGATGCCCTCTCTCGACAATTTTCGCCTCTGTCCAAGGAGGAGTCTGTACCTACTCCAGTTATACCTCCTGTCCATTTTTCCCTCTAAGGACAGTTTTGTGAGCGGCCCAGCAGTGAAACAGTTAATAAGGCAAACTCAGCTTGCAGTCTGCATTGTGTAGTGTTTTCTAATTGCTCTAATTAACTGTTCCACTACTGGGCCGCTCACAAAACTGACCTTAGAGGGAACACTGCTCCTGACCATATTTTGGCTACCATACATACTAATTTGACTTCTCCCTTGGGGGAGGAGATCCTGGCTGCACAAACCAATGCACCTCCTGAGAAACCTAGTGGTAAGTGTTTTGTTCCTGAAAATCTTCGAACTAAACTTTTGCACACTTACCACTATCCTAAAGCCACAGGTCACCCAGGCAAGAACCAAATGATTTGGTCTGTCACTCGACAATTCTGGTGGCCAGGTCTTCATTCTGATGTTGCTGCGTATGTCGCCTCCTGCTCAGTTTGTGCACAGAATAAAACTCCTCGACGTCTTCCTGTGGGTCTTCTTCAACCTATTGCTAATGGTGAGCGTCCTTGGACACATCTTTCCATGGACTTCATTGTTGAGCTCCCTGTTTTCAATAGCAATACTGTTATCCTTATGGTGGTTGACCGTTTTTCTAAAATGTCACATTGCATTCCCTTGAAGAAGTTGCCTACCACTCAGGAGCTTGCTTCAAGTTTTGCCCGGGAGGTCTTCCGTTTACATAGTGTCGGACCGGGGTAACCAGTTTGTCTCCAGATTTTGGTGTTCCTTTTGTGCTCAAATGGGGATCCAGCTTTCCTTCTCCTCAGCATATCACCCTCAATCCAATGGGGCTGCTGTCTAATCAAGCTCTGGAACAGTTCCTCCGTTGCTATGTCTCACATCACCACAATAATTGGTCTGAACTGTTACCTTGGGCAGAGTTTGCTCGTAATAGTGCTATTAATGCTTCCTCCCAGTTATCCCCGTTCATGGCGAATTATGGGTTTCAACCATCCTTGTTGCCCGATTCATTCATGTCTCAGGGTATTCTGGCTTTGGAGGAGAATCTCCGGCAACTCCGTTCCACGTGGGTGCAGATTCAGGATTGCCTTCATCGTTCTATGCAGCACCAAAAGTTCCAGGCTGATTGTAGGCGTCTGCCCGCACCTTCCTACCAGGTTGGTGAGAGAGTTTGGCTGTCCTCCCGCAACTTGAACCTTCATGTGCCTTCCAATAAACTGGATCCTCATTTTGTTGGTCCTTTTCAAATAATCTGTCGGGTCAATCCTGTGGCCTACGCTCTTGACCTTCCTCCTGCAATGCGCATCTCCAATGTTTTTCATGTCTTCCTCTTGAAACCATTTGTTTGTAATCAGTTTACCACTGTGTTGCCTTGTCCCCCTCCTATCTTTGTTGGCAACCATGAGGAGTATGAGGTCAGCAGCATTATTGACTCTCGTATGTCCAGGGGCCGCGTACAGTATTTGGTTCACTGGAGGGGCTATGGTCTGGAGAAGCGTTCATGGGTTCCCTCCTCTGATGTTCATGCTCCCGCTCTCCTCCATGCCTTCCATGCCCGTTTCCCCAATAAGCCTTTTGTCCTCCCGCAGGGAGGGGTCGTTGAGGGGAGGGTACTGTCAGGGTTTTTTCCCTGCTTTGTTTGCCATGTGCTGCTGGCAGCCATTTTACTCACATCTCTTGCTGACACTCGTGCATACTGTGTGATGCTGCTCATTTCCTGCACTTCCTTTTATGGCCAAACTGGTGTACATCATCCGTGTGAGACAGGATGCAGTCTCAGAATTGTGATGTCATCACTTATTATTTAAAGGGCCTCTGTTCAGTATGCTTTGCCCTTGCATTGTCTCAGACCTGTTTGTGAGAGCTTCTGTGTATTACCTGGCTGTCTGATGTCTTTCCTGGTTCCTGATCCCTGGCTTGTTCCTGACTCTGCTGTTCTCCTTGCTCCTGATTCCGGTTCGTCTGACTACCAGCTCCGGTTTTGATTCCTGGCTTGTTATTTGACTTGTGGACTTTTTATTATTTTTTGCTATTAATAAAGGTGTGATTATTTTTGCACTTCTCATCTCAGTCTGATTCCTGGCACCCTGACACTGTTGTATTGTGCAGCGTATTGTGCAGCTTTATTGACAGAAAGTCAGTTTATAGAAATAGATGTGGACATTAAAAGTCGACTCCACATGTATTTCTACAACTGACTTAACTGTCAATAAAGCTGCACAATACTAACAGGTGTGATGAGTGAGCTGAGCAGTGAGTACTTACTATTATTATTTATGTGCCTGCCCGCTAGGTCACCCCCCTCCTCACCGGTCCTCCCGCAGGGTCACCCCCTTCCTCACCAGTCCTCTCCGGTCCGATGCAATCCCACTCACAGCCGCTCCTCACTGCCCTGGGAGGGAGATCACGTGCGCACATGCGCACGTGCGTGTCTCCATCCATCCATGTGCGGCAACTGTAACTGAGTGAGCAGACAGGAAGGCGGGCAGACAGGAAGTTAGAAAACGTCATGTAACCTTGGCAAAAGCCGGGTCACGTGACCGCCGAACTCAAAAAATTTAAATTTTAGCGAAAAAATAAAAAAAAATATATGCAGTTGCCAACTTGCCAACATATAAGTGACTGCCAGAGTTCCACCCCCCCAAATCTGCTGTCCAAGGCACCGGCCTTGTTGGCCTAGGCATAAATACGCCCCTGTATATGAATATATATATATATATATATATATATATATATATATATATATATATATTGTGTGTTTTGCTATGTTGGAATCTCATTTATATCTGCTCCTAATTGCCCCAGCAGAGGAGATAAGATCAAAAACACAGTGTTCTCAAAAGAACATTTTGCCAGCCAGGTGCCATTATAGCAGCTAACCGGGAGCAGTGTAAAACTTTCTAACATTCTAACATTTTCTGCTAATTAATTGCATAAATAAACCTACTTTTATTTAATAATAATTTGAGCAATAGATATTGAAACATCTTAAAATAAGCTAATTTTGGCTTATATTTGGCTAAACGTTTAGCTGGGTGGTCGGTAAAGTCAGCCAGGTGGTGCACCGATTAAAAAGGTCTTTGGGAGAACACTGCATCACTTTGGGAGGCTTTTCAATTTAATTTTTTTTACATGCAAATATTTTGCAATGCAGTAATTAAATTCTGAAGCATAAAAACGACTTTAATGTTAATCTAGGTCAAAAATGTCTTTTTAGTAAACCGGAGTTACGTTAAACTTAATAAATGTATTTCTACAGGTCTGGAATGTAATCCAAACAGAAACTACAAGGCCTCATTATTGAAAATAGCAGAAATTAGGTGCAATTAAACTTTTTTTGGTTGCTTTACATTTAGAAAATTAAGCTGTAATGTAAATATAAAGATATTGTACAGAATGTAGAGAATTATCATAGTTTATTTGTGTTTTAAATACAATTGTATAACGGCTGTTTTTAGCTAAAGTTAAAGGGCTAGATTACAAGTGGCACGGTATTTTTAATTTTTTGCGTATGTGAAAATTCTTCTTGGATTTTCATTTATTGCACTTGCGGAGTTGCGTTTGTATTACAAGTTAAAAAAAAAACGTTTTTTTTGCGCTAGTGTTATCCCGAATAGTGCGAAATTCCCCATAGAGATCAATGAAGACATCCATCGCCAATAATGCATAGCATATTCGCATTAGTAAATGGTAAATATTTACAGCAAATATATAAAATCTTTATTAAATCTGACCTAGATTTGGAGTTTGGCGGTAGCCATGAAAACCAGCGTTAGAGGCTCCTAACGCTGGTTTTAGGCTACCGCCGGTATTTAGAGTCACTCAAAATAGGGTCTAATGCTCACTTTTCAGCCGCGACTTTTCCATACCGCAGATCCCCTTACGTCAATTGCGTATCCTATCTTTTCAATGGGATCTTCCTAACTCCGGTATTTAGAGTCGTTTCTGAAGTGAGCGTTAGACATCTAACGACAAAACTCCAGCCGCAGGAAAAAAGTCAGTAGTTAAGAGCTTTCTGGGCTAACGCCGGTTCATAAAGCTCTTAACTACTGTACTCTAAAGTACACTAACACCCATAAACTACCTATGTACCCCTAAACCGAGGTCCCCCCACATCGCCGCCACTCGATTAAATTTTTTTAACCCCTAATCTGCCGACCGCCACCTACGCTATCCTTATGTACCCCTAATCTGCTGCCCCTAACACCGCCGACCCCTGTATTATATTTATTAACCCCTAATCTGCCCCCCACAACGTCGCCGCCAGCTACCTACACTTATTAACCCCTAATCTGCCGTCCGCATGCTGCCGCCAGCTACATTATCCCTATGTACCCCTAATCTGCTGCCCCTAACACCGCCGACCCCTGTATTATATTTATTAACCCCTAATCTGCCCCCCACAATGTCTCCGCCAGCTACCTACACTTATTAACCCCTAATCTGCCGAGCGGACCTGAGCGCTACTATAATAAAGTTATTAACCCCTAATCCGCCTCACTAACTCTATAATAAATAGTATTAACCCCTAATCTGCCCTCCCTAACATCGCCGACACCTAACTTCAATTATTAACCCCTAATCTGCCGACCGGAGCTCACCGCTATTCTAATAAATGTATTAACTCCTAAAGCTAAGTCTAACCCTAACACTAACACCCCCCCTAAGTTAAATATAATTTAAATCTAACTAAATAAATTAACTCTTATTAAATAAATTATTCCTATTTAAAGCTAAATACTTACCTGTAAAATAAATCCTAATATAGCTACAATATAAATTATATTTATATTATAGCTATTTTAGGATTTATATTTATTTTACAGGTAACTTTGTATTTATTTTAACCAGGTACAATAGCTATTAAATAGTTAAGAACTATTTAATAGCTAAAATAGTTAAAATAATTACAAATTTACCTGTAAAAGAAATCCTAAACTAAGTTACAATTAAAACTAACACTATACTATCAATAAATTAATTAAATAAACTACCTACAATTACCTACAATTAACCTAACACTACACTATCAATAAATTAATTAAATACAATTGCTACAAATAAATACAATTAAATAAACTTGCTAAAGTACAAAAAATAAAAAAGAACTAAGTTACAAAAAATAAAAAAATTATTACAACAATTTTAAACTGTTCCGATCAGCCAATAGAATGCGAGCTCAATCTGATTGGCTGATTGGATCAGCCAATCGGATTGAACTTGATTCTGATTGGCTGATTCCATCAGCCAATCAGAATATTCCTACCTTAATTCCGATTGGCTGATAGAATCCTATCAGCCAATCGGAATTCGAGGGACGCCATCTTGGATGACGTCCCTTAAAGGAACCGTCATTCTGCAGTTGGACGTCGCCGGAAGAAGATGGGTCCGCGGTGGAGGTCTTCAGGATGGAGCCGGTCGTCATCGGATGAAGATAGAAGATGCCGCTTGGATCAAGATGGTTGCCGGTCCGGATCGCCTCTTCTTCCCGGATAGGATGAAGACTTTGGAGCCTCTTCTGGACCTCTTCAGGCACCGGATGATGGATCGCCAACCCCCGCTTGGGTTGGATGAAGATTTTGGAGCCAGGACGGATCGGTGATACCTGGTGAGGTGAAGACAAGGTAGGATGATCTTCAGGGGCTTAGTGTTAGGTTTATTTAAGGGGGGTTTGGGTTAGATTAGGGGTATGTGGGTGGTGGGTTGTAATGTTGGGGGGGGGGGTATTGTATGTTTTTTTTTACAGGCAAAAGAGCTGAACTTCTTGGGGCATGCCCCGCAAAGGGCCCTGTTCAGGGCTGGTAAGGTAAAAGAGCTTTTAACTTTAGTAATTTAGAATAGGGTAGGGCATTTTTTATTTTGGGGGGCTTTGTTATTTTATTAGGGGGCTTAGAGTAGGTGTAATTAGTTTAAAATTGTTGTAATATTTTTCTTATGTTTGTAGATATTTTTTTATTTTTTGTAACTTAGTTCTTTTTTATTTTTTGTACTTTAGCAAGTTTATTTAATTGTATTTATTTGTAGCAATTGTATTTAATTAATTTATTGATAGTGTAGTGTTAGGTTAATTGTAGGTAATTGTAGGTAGTTTATTTAATTAATTTATTGATAGTATAGTGTTAGTTTTAATTGTAACTTAGTTTAGGATTTCTTTTACAGGTAAATTTGTAATTATTTTAACTATTTTAGCTATTAAATAGTTCTTAACTATTTAATAGCTATTGTGCCTGGTTAAAATAAATACAAAGTTACCTGTAAAATAAATATAAATCCTAAAATAGCTATAATATAAATATAATTTATATTGTAGCTATATTAGGATTTATTTTACGGGTAAGTATTTAGCTTTAAATAGGAATAATTTATTTAATAAGAGTTAATTAATTTCGTTAGATTTAAATTATATTTAACTTAGGGGGGTGTTAGTATTAGGGTTAGACTTAGCTTTAGGGGTTAATACATTTATTAGAATAGCGGCGAGATTCGGTCGGCAGATTAGGGGTTAATAATTGAAGTTAGGTGTCGGCGATGTTAGGGAGGGCAGATTAGGGGTTAATACTATTTATGATAGGGTTAGTGAGGCGGATTAGGGGTTAATAACTTTATTATAATAGCGGTGCGGTCCGGTCGGCAGATTAGGGGTTAATAAGTGTAGGCAGGTGGAGGCGACGTTGTGGGGGGCAGATTAGGGGTTAATAAATATAATATAGGGGTCGGCGATGTTAGGGCAGCAGATTAGGGGTACATAGGGATAATGTAAGTAGCGGCGGTTTACGGAGCGGCAGATTAGGGGTTAATAATAATATGCAGGGGTCAGCGATAGCGGGGGCGGCAGATTAGGGGTTAATAAGTGTAAGGTTAGGGGTGTTTAGACTCGGGGTACATGTTAGAGTGTTAAGTGCAGACGTCGGAAGGGTTACCGCATAGCAAACAATGGGGCTGCGTTAGGAGCTGAACGCGGCTTTTTTGCAGGTGTTAGGTTTTTTTTTCAGCTCAAACAGCCCCATTGTTTCCTATGGGAGAATCGTGCACGAGCACGTTTTTGAGGCTGGCCGCGTCCGTAAGCAACTCTGGTATCGAGAGTTGAAGCTGCGTTAAAAATGCTCTACGCTCCTTTTTTGGAGCCTAACGCAGCCTTTATGTGGACTCTCGATACCAGAGTTATTTTTATGGTGCGGCCAGTAAAACGCGGGCGTTAGTTTTTCGGGTCGTTACCGACAAAACTCCAAATCTAGCCGTATGAATTTTGCATAAATTTTTTCTCATGTTTTCATCTACTTAATGGCAAAGGGCTATAATGCACTTATATGTATGTTTATAAATGTGTACATATATATTAATGTTTTTATATGTGTATATAGGACTGTAAAAACATATATACACACATTTAAATACATTAATATATATGTACACATATATAAACATACATATATATATATATATATATATATATATATATATATATATATATGAACAAAAAACTTGATGAACCAAATCCTGCTGAACCAAATCCCCTTCCTCAGACACAATATATACAATACATATTACAAACAATATATAGCAAACATTCAAGACCCCACCCCCCAATTAGAAAAAAAAAAACACCAAATGGTAGTCATGGTAACCACCCAATCACATAGTAAACAAATACAGTGTACATCAAAATAAAGAAAATCAGTCTGAGCTTGATAATGCAAAAAGGTGAATTAATCATATGTGACCTATAACTCTTAACCAGAGCAATATACCCTGAATAGAGGAGCAGGAGCGTTTAAATAGTAGCATTTAAATAGTGACCATTGGAGTTTTTCAACTGATATAGCGTGTATGACTTAGACCACAACATAATACCCACATGTCATATAATTTATAACAACACAGAGCGATATGGGCACAAATAAATCAAGGCAGGAGATACAATAATTAAACTGTGCAAAGCCATTGTTGCTTACTTACATAACCACCATGGCATAGTCCCAAATCATGAGCACAATACTTCCTGGAAAGTCACATGGTCGATTGCACCAATCAACGGCTAGCATCTGCGTTTCTATGGCAACACACCGTATAGTGTTTTAATCAATACAGGAATTGAGGAACCAATCAGCAGGAAGGATCAAGTGGGCGGAATCCACCAACGATGCATAGTCAAAGCAAGACACGGCTACTGTAGATAATAAAAAAACATAGTTTAAAAACTTAGTTTAAAAGCTTAATAACAGATATACATGGCCATTACTACTTTCCATTACGCTGAATACAAGGGGAACACCCATATTGCTATATATATATATATATATATGTATGTACAGCCCACAGACCTCTGCTCCTTAACTCGTCCGCCACCTCTGAGGCGGCGGACAGCAATCAGCCCGATCAGATATGATCGGGTTGATTGACACCCCCTGCTAGTGGTCGATTGGCCGCAAATCTGTTGGGGTGAACATTGGCGCAATTGCAAAAACTGTAAAATTAAAAAAATAAAACATAGTATCCCAGAACACTGCCTGACCAAACATGATGGCGATTCAGATATTTTCAAATGTTATCCAATAGATTACATTCCTCCTTCCACAGATTATAAAAGACTCATCCAACTCAGACAACGTGAGACCTTTTGGATACATAAACTCAATACTTTGTTTCTATCTGGTCTCAATTCTAATTTAGATCTGGCTGTTTTTAATTAAAAGAAATTTTCTTATTCTTTTTGTTTTTCTTTAATGGTCTTTGGACATTTTCTACTTCTCAGCTATCATCTTCCATTATTACAATTAGTTTGTTTTTTGCAAACAAATCTCCTGTTCCCCTTTTTCTTTTTATATATACATTTTCTCAACATTTCAGTTTATATATATTTTTTTGATATCCATACAACCGTTATATATTTACTAATAGTGTAGATCCTCTATTTATAACTATGTGTCAACTCATTACTAACATCATATGCAGAGGACTTTTCAGCGTTGTTTCTACCAATGACAATAGACATATATTTATTTATCCACGGAGGGAAATTTCCTATCGATTCTAAGGATATACTTTTACATATACCAAATTAAACATTACACATTTCCTATTCTAATACACAAATTTTTCCACTAGAATTATTTTTAATAAATAATTTTTCTAGTTATTTATTGTTATCTATGCGAGACTGATAGATTCTAACTAATAATCAGCAACATTCATCGCATTCACTAGTTTACACATCACATGCAATATTTATTGTGTTTTAATATTATCATACTAACAGCCCGAAATGACCATTCTTTCAATTTTCGCTTTACTGTTTTTGTTAGAAATTAGAGGTTGGTATTCGATTACCCAAAAAAATATCTTTACAACGATTCCCTTTAGAACAATGCATCAGAACATTTAGCGTACTCTTAGTCTGAATTCTCAACCAGCTCATATCGGTCTATATCTTTTCAGCCAAATTGGCTTTAAAGTGTTTATTCCCTCTACTAAGCAAAACATGTTTTTTTTTATTATTTGAGATCAATGTTGATTATAGAGTTTTTACAAAGTTTCTAAATGCATACATACAAACATTTCTTTTATGAAATTCTAAGTTTAACCGATATAGATAAGTTATTTTAGAAAGTCTTTTTAGGAAGCGGTCACATCACGGCAAATTGTTCCAACAGTGAGACATGTAACTTACCATGATGTATTTTTTTTGTTTCAATTGTTACTATTCATCTATGTATAGACCAATCGTATTCGTTGTTACCCTTTTTAAATCTGTCATTAGGCACTGTTTGTAATTAACCTGATGAAACGGCCAGGAGCTTATGGCCGAGAAACGCGTTTTAAGCTCATAAATAAATACCAACTGTATTTTATTCAGAGACTTTTATAGCCTTTTGTCCTTGTCTCCTGGAGGGAACTAAAATTGTTTCCTATGCACGGCTAAACATTGATAGCATTTACAGAGCTATCTGTGTCAATCAGAAGCCACACGCATTGAACTGTTTGCAAACAGAGGATTTCTGGCTGTCGACGGAGGAGAGTCCACGGCATGATATTGTATTATCTGTATCTCAGCGTACTGACTGCTGGAAACGTCAGCCTGCTTATTCGCATATCTTTTAATAAGAGTGCCAATATACTTGTGATTATATTTTCACCTGTTCACTCTCACTGTGTCATACCACGTATTGGAGTTATCTACACTATGAGGCGCTGTCTTTTTGTTTCTATTCTGTAGATTTGCTGATCGACCATTCAGTTTCAAGACAAGCAGCCTCGCTATACTATTTTATCAGAGACAGATCCATACTGTTAGACACTATAAACTATTTCTTTCACGTATTTTTCATTATCAATACTTGAATTTTGATGTATGGATTAAGGAATTTTTTATACTGTGTTTTTATGCATTAGTTTTCGATTTAAATTTGTTCCTTTATATCCCATACAACATTGCTCCTTCACTTGTGTTACCCTTACCCTTTTTTTATATACACTCATATATATATATATATATTATGCTCTTTTGTGTGAACATTATTTTTCAAGCAATATACATTCTTTTGGTTATTGCAAAACACTAGATCACACGAAACTGTGTAAAACTATCTGTGTGTACAGCAATTTTTTCCACACATATACATCCCACAGATAGATTTTTAATAGGACCCTATTTCAGGTTTTTATATACATACACATATTTTTCTCATTTCTATTTGAGTAAGACCTTTGCACTAAATTTCATTCACTTATTTTGGCGCACTCTATCACTATACTTTAGTATAGTCTTTCTTCACTATATATATATATATATATATATACGTACATACAAAAACATCTTTAGACGTGTACAGGTAGCCCTCAGTTTACGCTGGGGTTAGGTTCCAGAAGGAATGGTTGTAAATCGAAACCGTTATAAATTGAAACCCAGTTTATAATGTAAGTCAATGGGAAGTGAGGGAGATAGGTTTCAGGCCCCTCTCAAAATTGTTATAAGTAACACCTAATACATTATTTTTAAAGCTTTGAAATGAAGACTTTAAATGCTAAACAGCATTATAAACCTAATAAAATAATCACACAACACAGAATATATAATTAAACTAAGTTAATGATTAAAAACATTTGCTAAACAGCATTATAAACCTAATAAAATAATCACACAACTCAGACTTCACTTGCATTTTTCTGCAAACAGTTCTTTCTATGCATTCCAATCTGGACTGATTTATAGACAGAAAGATCTTGTTCCTTTGAAATCTGCTCGATAGCTCAGGTCTGGTTAAACTGATTAATTTCAGCTTGCTTGGCTTTGCTGCAACACAAGCGGACAGCTCCATCTACTGGCTATTTTAATAAATGCACTACTTCTCAATGCTTTTCAATAGCAGTCACATGACTGGAAAAAAAGATTGTTATTCTGAAACGGTGTAAATTGAACCATTGTAAAAGGAGAGCCACCTGTATATGTATGTGTCTCAATGTTAAAGCCATTGGCCTGGCTTTTTTTTTTCTAATACCCAAGATCTCCACTATTTGAGCCCTGGGGCCAATTTATCAATCTCTGTATGCTGCCTTATGCAGCTGTTTCCGCGCGAGCCTTCAGGCTCGCCGGAAACAGGAGTTAAGAAGCAGCAGTCTTAAGACCTCTGCTCCTTAACTCGTCCGCGACCTATGATGCGGTGGACAGCAATCAGCCCGATCGGATATGATCGGCTTGATTGACACCCCCTGCTAGTGGTCGATTGGCCGCAAATCTGCAGGGGGCATGAGAAATGCTTGTGCAATGATAAATGCCGACAGCGTATCGATGTGTGGCGGACATTATCCGTTGGCACTATAATAAATTGGCCCACTTATAACTTTTTTGTGCAATATTTTTTTTTAAATAATTTGTATTAGACAGAGTTAATATGAGTGTAAGTGTACTTTGTAATGTATTTTTAATTTTTTTTGTGCAACTTTTTAGTTTATGAAACCAGTTAACCACAGCTCTGACATGGAGGAAAGGATTGAAGCTCCACTTGTATTACCAGCGAAATGAAAATGGCTTGCAAAACACGATTGCGCTTGTACAAAACTATTGCGCCTCACTTGTAATATAGCACAAGGAATACTTAGCAGTGGGTACATTTTACACTCTGGGTCTGATGATCTAAAGCTCATTACTCTGGCGAGATTATCTAAGAAGTCTCTGCAGTATGTGAGGTTCCTCAAAGAATTTTAAAAAGAGAAAGCTGAGCCTGAGAGCATTTATCTCACTGTGCAGCGTTCTTGATGTGAAGGAGGGACATATATATTTTAATAAAATGCTCAAAAGAAGCCGATTTTGCCTGACTTTTCTCCATGCCAGAGAGTTTTTGATCACCAGGCTCTATATTATTTGTCAGTGGGACACTAAAAACAGTTGCTTTACTTTTTAGATTTAATAATAAAGATATTAATTAAAAAACTAATGGTGATTATTTAATTGTGTTATCATTGATTGCATTTACAGCTGAGTACAGTAATAACAGTTTGTCTTCATGTGATTAAAATGAAAGTTAAAATTTGTGCTATAGACAGAGGGAAATGGTGATGCTATAGAGCTATTTTGCAGTACTAAACAGCAATGTCCTTCCTGCACTTCCAGTGTTGTTATTCTTGGCTTTATACGGCATTAAACCTTGGCGCTAAGCACTTAGTAAATTATATGACCAGTAAAACCACATGCTCGTTATGTAAGCACTCGCCATAAAGCATATACTGTGCACCATAAACTTTTACACTATTCCCCACTCACTGTTTTATTAGCTCCGTCCTCTCTATGCTCCAGCATGTCTGCCACGCTAACTTCTAACACATTTTTACAAATAAAGTTTTTGAAACACTTGATGATTCAGTGACCAGTTTCCTTTTTTTAAAATATAATATTCTGCCTAAAAATAATAAACAGCTAACCAAAATAATTGTCTGTCATTTAAAGGAACAACTTTAGAAACTAGGAAAGACTAAAGGCACCGAAAACATTTTTATCTGCAATGTATTTATAACAGTGCAGTATACAGACCAAGTGTTCTTAACCAGGGGGAATTAATACCCATTGGGGTATGAAACCAAATTTATGGGGGTATTAAGCTGGATCTCTGAAAAGAAAAAAATCTCATTAGTTGTAGGTAACTTGTGTTTTTGCAATTTGCCATTTTATTTTTTATAAATACATATGATAAAATCCTTATTATTTTCTCTCAGCTGTTCTGATCTTCTTTGCTATCCATATGTAAAATAAAACCAAGCTAATTACATATTTTGAAGTCATATTAGTAACTAATAGGACTGATGATGCTGATGCTGATTTTGATAGTTTGGGTAAGGGGGGTATTTAGACATATAGGGCAATTTATTGGGGATCATGTATATGTGAATCTTTATATGAGTTAAAAAACATTATATATATATATATTTATATATATATTTATATATATATATATATATATATATATATATATATATATATATATATATATATATATATATATATATATATATATATATATATATATATATATAATTTCAGTACTGCCCACAAAGATTGTAGGGAATAAAAGAGCTTCAGGCTATGGGTTGTCTTCCTTGTAATCACTCACCCACAGGTGGTAAACTTATGTTTATAATGAGATTATAAATCCTATCCATGTGTATGTGCTCTTTGTACTCTGTTACTAATACACTGCAGATAAAATAAAAAAATTTCTGTTCACTAAATTGATAAAAAATATTGGAAATGTTCACTCTGAGTTCTGAAAGATCTGCCCATACTTAGTTTAGTAAATACATAATTATCCCTCTGAATATTGAATCCTCAAATGCAGCCCTTGTTGGTATATAAAGCACCCACAGCCCTTACACCAAGAAAAATATGAACCCAAAGTAAGTAGGCATGAGGATTACAAATGAATTACTCCTTAGGGGGCTTAGTAAACCCCACATCACCCAGCCTAATGCCTGTTATAAGAAGATTATCATACAAATCAATAATAGAGAGATTATCCTAAAATCCAATAACTTCCCAGGATACCCAAGATCTCACCCTTGTGATAAAGAAGTGAGATCTCATAATCTAAAATCAACCAAGTTCTCATGACCTTTATATAAAGGTAAATCTCAAATAATAAAAACTGATATAGACCCTATTCTAGCAGTTTTATTGTTACTTAAACAAAATATAGTTTTGAAAGCCCTTCTACAATATCATAGGCAATTTTTTAGACCATTAGTAGTCACTAACTAAGCCCTCTCCCAACTTTTACATTTATTTGTCTTTGCTTAAATTGGTGTGGTTATTCCCACTTATACCTATATAGGGCTAGATAACAAGTGGAGCGCTAATTATCGTTTAAGCTGGCGCAATAATTTTGCTAAAATTTGGATTTTTGCCTGCGTTGGATTCTGCATATATTACAAGTTGATAGTAAAGAGTTTAAGCTTGCACACTATCCCCACGTGCGAAAAACGCTGAAATCACAATATCACAATCTCGTTAACGAATTCCCCCATAGACTTTAATGGAGCCCAAAAAGGAAATCAAACATCCTACTCGTGCAGAAACCTGATCGTATTTTCTCAAGTGCGCTAACCCAACATGAAAAATAAATATATTCCAATGTTCTTCACATAGAAATATATGTTCTATGTATTCTTAAATTCATATTTCTACATATATCTGATGATTTTTTGGTAAAATATATATCTATACCTATATATATATATATATATATTATATATATATATATATATATATATATATATATATATATATATAAATATATATATATGTATATATATATTATTATGGGGTCGATTTATCAAATGCTTCAGAAGGCTTCACCTGCCTACGACTGCAGGTTCTCACAAGAGAACCTGCAGTCCGTATTTATAAAAGCAGTGGTCATCAGAACGCTGCTTCCCTAACCTCTTCTTCATCTCTTAGGTGGTGAATTTCAATCTCCCCTGGTCTCGTCCGACCAGGGAAAATTGACAGCTCCTGTCCACGCGTGATTGTCTGTGGGCGGGCAGGGGGCGGCGTTGCACAAGAGCGCAAAATTGCATTCTTGCGCAATGCTGAACTCCGGCAGCGGAATTCAGCCCGCCAGTTGCAAGCTGCGGCGGAGAGGGGTGCGTATGTACGCCCCTGTCCGCCGCAGCTTGATAAATCGACCCCTATATATAGGTATAGGTCAGTATTGCTTTAGACTTGAAAAAAGAAGACATTCTTCCGAAAAGCTTGTCCATCTTATAAATGTATAGTTAGTCCAATAAAAAAGAATCATTGCTCAATGCAATACTCTTGTTATTTTGATATCTAAATCGCTGGACAAACACGGCTACTCCAATCAATGTATAAATATATATGTATATATATATATATATATATATATATATATATATATATAAAGGAATATCTATTTAAAAATAAAAAAAATATTCCTTTATGTGAAGAACATTGGAAAGTGAAATATTTACAGTGCATACATAGTTAAACAAGTTATTAAAAATTAATATTGCATAAAAATGTTTTTAGCTACTTAAGTGCAAAGGGCTCCAATGCACTTATGTATAGGTATGTATACATATGTATTTATGAGTTTATATATGTTTTACTTTAAAATTACTGTAAATATTTCACATTCCAATGTTCTTTACTTACAGGATAATGTCCTTTTTATTTTTAAATACATATATATGTGGGTGTGTATATATATATATATATACCTATACCTGCATATCTATTCCTATAGATATATAGGTATACATATTTATTTTATATGAACAGTATCATATATATATAGAACTGTATATTTAATAATAAAAACTACATTCTTTTCTATGTGAAGAACATAGGAATGTAAAATATGCAATATACGCTTTGCATTTCTCAATATAGATGTTAACATGGTCGGATTAGCGAACATGAGAATTTAGTATTCTTAAAATGCGTTATTGAAATATTAAATATTATTAAAAAAATACATAGATATCTGGATTATTTAGAATATTTTACATTATGTTTATAAATATTTTATAATATAAAATATTTTTATAAAATTAATATAAATGTAACATTTCAACAACACGCCTTAAGAATACTGCGTTCTCATATGCGCTAACTAGAACATGTTAAGATCTAAATTCCCTCCCTCACCCTCCACTGGACACCCCCAGATAGTCTGCCAATATAAAAATGTAAGGCTTTTTTATTATTATTATTACATTTTATTTAAAATAAAATTCTGCAGGGTTGGATACCTCCAACACTACCCCCTCTAACTAGTGCCGCCATCTTAGGTACTGGCAGCTGTCTGGCAATACCTATAAAAACATTTTTTTTATGTTTATATTTTTTTTATTTGATTTTTTTCCCGTAATTTAGTGTACCCACCACCTCCTCCCATCCCATGATTGTCAGTTAGTGAATCCCCCAACCCCCCCACCCCACCCCTTTTTCCAATACGCGTAGCGTCGCTTCCCTCCCTCTCCCTTTATTTTTTATTTTCTGCAGTTTAGGGCCCTCCCTCTCCCTCCCCTCTGCTGCTGGTCCGCACACCCGCCTCCTGGATTCCATCCCACACCTCTTGCCGAGCACCAACAGCTTTTGCTAAACACACGAGTGACACAGACAGTGTCACTGTGTGTAACATTCAGCCATCTGCCCTGATATGGGAACCAGCGCACAGATCGAGCCTCCACTATACTGGCAGATACCTGGTAGCTCAGAAACTCCAGCTCTCGGCTGTAACTTAACAGCCGAGACTGCTGGAGCTTCCTGAAGTTCAGACGTATATATACAAATCAATAATAGAGAGATTACGATAAGCAAAGTACTGCATGATGTAAATATATATGTCGGATTGGGTGAAGGGGTTAATAATAAAAATTAAATTAACCTATAAGTGAAGAGCGTAGGAATGTTAAATATGTACAGTAAATATACAGTAAAACACATAAAACATAAATACATATGTACACACACACATATATAAATATATATAAAAATATATATATATATACATACATACATATGTAGCCATGTATATGTATGTATCTCCATGTTAAAGCCCTTGGCAACCTTATATCTATGAGCCTTATAATGTTTTGTTGCAATATTTGTTTTGAATAATTTTTATCAGAGAGTATAAGTGTAAATGTATTGCGAAATGTATTTCTGATGTTTTTTGGTGACACTTTTTTTTATATGAGTGCCAGCTCTGAGGTCAATTGTGCTCAAGTGAACGAGTTTACTTTCAATTTGTACATTAGTACATCGCTAACACGAAAGTAGTTTTTCACTTAGAAGAAATCTTTCTATTTATTTTAATAATAGATATTTCTATATATCTAACATATTTTTGTCTATAGGAATATATTATATAGGTATATGCAAAAATATATAGGAATATCTATTTAAAATACATAGAATATTCACCTATGTGAAGAACATTGGAAGTGTAAAATATTCACAGTAATTACCACAGGAAATATTAAAATGTACTAAAAATGATTTGTTTTGTTATCAGGTATTTGAGTGGAAAGGGCTCCCAAAAGTATGTATGTGTATATACTATAATATACTATATATATATAATATACTATATATAATATATATATATATATATATGTGTGTGTGTGTGTGTGTGGTGTGTGTGTCCATTCAAATACCTTGTCATATACCACATAACTTTTAACCCTTACTACATTTTTTTGATATTTATATGATTAATTGTTATTTGGATAGTGTATATATGAGTGTAAACTCTGATTATAATGTATTTATGTAGTGTTTAATGCAACTTTTTTGTGTGCCATAACCCTTTTACACAAGGTCTTCAGTCGCAAAAAATTCTACTTTCAACCTGTAATACTTTAAACTTTTTAAATTGCGATCATGTTAACGCGTATGCGATATTTCAATATCGCCATGCGCAAATGTCAGCGCACCACTTGTAATCTAGCCCATGATCAGTAATAAGCATTTGTTTAATAACTAAATACTCTTATAAACTGTCTGTTTACTATATAAGAAATATAACATAGTCATTTTAAAAGTTCTTATTTACAACCTTAAAATGACTTTTTGATTTTAAAGGCATGGGCATGCCTCATTTGACAAATCACCAAGTCAGCAATGAGATCAATATATATAGCTGCTTTAAACATTTTAAATATTTAAGACCATATTGGCAACATCATTTTTGTACTTCATATTAACTGAAAAACTAGAGCTCATATAGACTTTCAGTGTTTATTGTAAATACCACTCAGTGACCGGATATAATCAAAACTCAATCAGTCATTCAGCTTTTAAAAAAGATCTTACAATAGAACGCTCAGTTGAACTTAAATGATGGATTTATATAACTAGCTATATAGCCAGACCACTGTTAATTGTGAATCTTTATTATGTGCACTTGTGTGTTCTGTATATATGGTCCCATAGAGATGTTCATTATTCAAGCCTATTATATATTGAAACTTAATGATTTACTGTATGACGTATCAGTCTGTATATCCTGGTTTGCAATTCCAAAGAATACAGTGGGTCTCAAAGCTGCTAGACTATGTGATCTATCAGTAGGCGGGAGGAGTATGTTCTATCAATTATGGAACAAGGCATTTCTGCTGATTTGCTATTGGCAGACCAATAGAGATAATAGGTTTTGCTGGACGGTGCAGATGCAGGTCATTGCAAACAGTGACATAAGATAAATATAAAATTAGTCCATTAAAGAAACAACATGAATACTGTTATGTAGATATGTTTTGAAATGCAGCGTCAGGAGTAAAGGTCAGTGACAGACAATCCGAAATCAAAATAGCTGGAAAAACTAAAAGAAACAAAATGACTTATAGTTTTTTTTTTAATACTTTCTACCTGCTAACCCTAAACTTAGTAAACATATTCTGAGGGAATGTATATCAAGTTATATTGGTAACTGATAATTAGATGCATTTACGTATGCTTAATACATTTAAATGTAATAAAATTAACTGGTGGTAATTAAATGCATTAATAAAGATGTATATATAAATAAATGTCCATATAAGGTTTCCAGTCATTAGGGTTAAAATAAATATCTATATATTTATATAAAATATTTATATTTATATTTCTCTAAATGAAATTAGATAATTTATATAATCAGTGTTTTATATTACAAGAAATGAGAACTAATAAAATAATCTTAATGTCACTTAAAAAAATTATGTGGAATAATCTGTTCAGAACGTGGCTCTTATATAGATTAGAAAACTTGCTAGAGACCTATGCTAATCTTTTAAGGAAAACCTGGAATTTTTTAGCATTAAACTTGTTATGACAAGTTGATGATTAAAGGAAAAGCATGTTGAAGTTAAAACAAAAAGATCAGATAATGGGACAAAACATTACTATAAGTCAGAATTTCCTGAATTAAATTTTAGTTAGGATCATTAAATAAAGGTTGCAAAACAAAAACCTGATTATTTCAGCTGAAAACTTTCAAATTACCCTTTAAATTCCGGCTGTGTCCAATTTGTCCAACTACCTAGAATTCCTTTAATGCTGTGGCTGATTCAGATGGCTCACCTGTTTCATAAAATATCCAACTAGCCAATTTGTTTCAAATACAGCCCCCCCCCCCCCAAAACATAACAACTTGTGTTGTAAGTTTTAATTTGGGTGACATCATTCTCAGTTTTTCTATCTATCTGTCTGTCTGTCTGTCTGTCTGGTCTGTCTGTCTGTCTGTCTGTCTGTCTGTCTGTCTGTCTGTCTGTCTGTCTGTCTATCTATCTATCCTATCTATCTATCATCTATCATTTATTTATATCTATCTATCTATCTATCTATCTATCTATCTATCTATCTATCTATCTATCTATCTATCCTATCATCCTATTTTTCAATCACTATTCATGTCCTAAAGCTTCTCTGTAATTTCTTGTCCATGATGACCATGTTAGGATTCTTTTAAATCCTTATGATTAACATTTAAAAAAAAACAACCAAAAACACCATTAAAATTACTTAATAAAAATGTTAATATATGAATATCTTTTTATGCAGCTGTAAAGGTGCAAAATGTTCTAATTCTTCATCTGTAGTTAGCAGTTTTAAAAGGCATAAAATCCATTTACTAGTCAAACAAATTGGCTGTCTGTTTAAAAGCATGAAAATAACATAGTTTGCAAAACTTCCGTTAGGGTCTTTTATACACCGTTGTGCTCTCACTCCATCCTCTCCACATGCCTGGCCTAGTTAAAAGTGACATTGATTTAATGACTCTTTTTCTGGAAAAGAACATGGTTACATCTATAATTCTATAGACTGCCAGCACCTACGGTCCATTGACGTCTGTCATTTCTACCACCACAAGTTGTTAATATTTAAGAATAAGGAGGGCTTACAGGCATGTATTACAAGATAAGCTAAATAAGACTACTGTATTAACTCAGTAGCTTAAAGGACACGTAAATTCAAAATTAAACTTTTAAGGGGTAGTGTCTAAGCCTCAGTCATGGCTAGGACGCTGTTTTCAGTAGTCTTGTGGTCATTTAAGCAATCCACTGCCTATCTCCCTTCTAACATCTCATCCTGCAATGCGCTTCATAACTACTACCTTAGAGTAGATTCCAAGTGAGATGATGCCTACAAATTAGTTTGTTTTATTACGCTTGATGACATATCCTCAACCAAGCTAAACTCCGCGGCCTAAGATATCATACCAACAACAATTCCCCCGGTTTAACATCTAGCCGGGGTAGCAGTGGTACGGCAATACTCCCAGGATGGAGGAGTTCTATATAATATAACCTATTTGGTTGGAGGAGTTAGGCTCTAAAGCCAAAAGAGGATTTAATGATGTTCGGAACTCCTATTACAGACATGCGTACCCAAGATGGCATCAGTCTACTCACAAGCTACGACACTCAAATCTCGGAACCGATTGAGGACCCGCCTCATTCTACAACACCCTTTTTGTCAGACACAGAGAGGAAGCGCAGAGGGACCTCACTAAACACCTTACCTAACGCTGCATTTAGAGTTATAGACACTGCTCCGTATAGTTAGCCTCCCCCTGCTTAGCTGACAATGCCATCAGTGTCAACAGGGTCTATCCCGGTCACCCACCCAGCAGCACTTCCAGCATCCTTCTCCTCCTAGCCTGTGTCCCCACATGAACATAAACATGATCCTTACCTTTGTCATGTCCTCCGGGAGGTGCGGCCCGACTCCCACGGTGAATATCGGAGAATTCTCATTCTTCACTTGAGGGATATACAGTGCGGGAGAGAGAAAACTGGATGACAGGACTTTAACTCACCTGCGAATTGAAATTTCTGAATGGGTTGCCCTGCCACAGAAGCCCTACCTGCATCATATGTGTTACTCCAAGATGTCAATCGTGACAAGCAGTCTGAATGTTGAATAGGAGTGGGCTAGAAAGATCTCTACATGATCCAGGAGACGTCTCCCTTTATATATATGGACCTAAAGTATATATGCAATGGTTGAGACCTTTTCCCAGTGCTCCCCCCTTAATTTTTGGCTAGTTATTTTTTCTTCTCTAATAAGCACATTTAGAAGTTCATGAGGAGGTCAGAATACTGAATTGCATTAACTGCTATTACATATGTTTTACCTCTCTGTCTTAGCAATGTTTACTCTGTCATCCAAGCCCTAGGTAAGTCCCTTTAAATTTATCCTTGTTCATTTGAAAATATGGCTCTATAGACTCCCTTACCTGGTCTATCTGTTTACAGAATCACTATCAGACCCTCAAATGAACATGGTTTTTTATACTAAACCTTAATGATCTCGTGTATATAGTTATGTATTTGTGCTAAAAAATATTTACATGCTCATCAGCTTTATCAAACTATTCTACTTCGAGATGTACTCATATCTAGCTCTCACATGTGGATCTAAGCTACATGACCTGTAAATTTAACTATGTCCTCCCAGTAACTCTCTAACCATTTAGAGCACATCCTGGTAGCCTCAGTAATAAGTAGACATTACCTCATGTTGTCCCATAACTCAAACTCCACTCCAATAGCAATCTATTCCATGCCTACCAACTTCTGGTTTTTAATGGTAGACTGTACACATACTTTACCATGAGCTCATTTATATCCTAATTAGACCCTTATAGAGGCCTCTTAATTCATGGTCCCTGTCTAGCTGAAAATCCACAACACTCTGCAGCTATCTCTTCCACATCTGCAGCTATTCTCTTCCCTTTTACCTTCCCAGATGTTTACCCCCTTCCAGATGACATACATGCTCCATCAGCATCTACTAAACTCCTCCATCAACATTCACATCCATTGAAATCAGGCTGTATCCAACCCTTTATATGAGCGGCTCTTGTCCACTGTTTTCTTCCTATATACCTTATAACAAAAATGGTACTCATACCTTTTTATTTCCCTCTCTCAGCAACTACTCCCATTAGCCTCTAGAAAACTCCTAACTAGGACCAGCCTACCTTTACACAAACTGTTCTTATCTACTCTATATATAAAAGTCAGCCTCTACCAGAGCTATCTCTTAATACGCCCCCACTTGAGCCTTTCAACCATTGGTACCCCCCCCCCATCCCATAGAAGAGCTCCATTTTGGCTATATGCAGACATCAATTACAATGTAATATAAAAAGCAGCAACTACTACAAATATTCCACTGCTTCGTGGTAGATACTGACCTACAACTTTCTTATAAGTGATAGGGTCCCATAAGTCCTTAATTGCCCTTTATTATTATTATTATTATTATTATTAACGGTTATTTGTAGAGCGCCAACAGATTCCGCAGCGCTAACAGATTCCGCAGCGCAGCCTTCACCTCATAACAGATAGTACGGGGGTTCTCTATTATACATTTCATAAAAGCATTTTCTAGGCTTTTTGTATTAATTTGTTTTATGATATATATTACTAGTTGCTAAGATATTCTTATTAGCGGCTCTGGAGCGGCAGTATGTACCACTTAACTTAAGATTTGAGATTAAGTAACTCTACTTTAAATGAGATTTCTAACTAAACCTAATCTAAAAGCACTTCATGTGATGGTCCCTACTAGGATCTTACCTAGACTACTATTCTAAGAGCTATCTCCTGTTTACCTGAAATTTGCCATCATACTGTAACACATTTTTAACTTATGCCGTAGAGGCAGTAGAGGCTTGTGTACCTGTTACTAGATCATGCACACGTATATATCTCTTAAACCATCTTGAATGTAATGTTTCTTTGCATCTGCTCCGATTGTACTTTGGACATACACTGTTTTGTTTCTGTTCATGCTAACACAAATCTCAAAAAAAATATATTTAAAAAAATAAATAAAAAAAAAATTAAACCTTTTTATGAAATAGATAGAGCATGTAGTTTTTTTTTCTTTCAAAAGCTTTATTGGATGAACAAACGTAGCATTAAAGCTTTGATAAAGTTAACATTTAACAATGCAGTAGCCATTCCATAATACAAATTCAATGTCAAAGTGATAAGACCCTTCTAAGAATACTGCATAAATACTGTGAACGACAAGAATCTGTTCATTTTTAACATACAGATTAAGTGCCTTCATACAAATCCAAAGCCTCTTGCAAGATAATGGCCTTGCAATAATTTGGTGTTTAAATAGCCGTTACTTAAAGCAGTTATCAGATATAGTCAAAACCAATCAGCACGATATGGCCCTTTGAGGGCATTAGAGAATAACAGTGGAAGAAATAGGGGAGAGTATAGGAAAAGCAAATAAAGATGAGGGAGAAATTAGGGTTAGGGGAGAGAACAAAAAACCCCCCAAAAAACAAAAAAACAAAAAAACACAAGACCGACTACACACCTCCGACCCCGACCCACATCCGGTACAGAACAAACATCGACCATCCAACAGGGGTCACAAACAACCTACTATAGGTCCCTGTCCTCCCAGATTAGAGTTCTATATTCATGTGTTTCCAATTTCCCAATCTTAAGGTAGTGGAACCTTTCCAGATTTAGCAAATCCCGAACCCTCCGCCCTCCACGCCCTCTAGGCTTGGTGTCTGAAGTGATTTCCAGTGCCTCGGTATGAGTCCCTTGGCCCCGTTTAACATTAAGGAGGAATAAGTGACGCTTAGCCTCCATGGCTATCTTTGGAAGTTCATGATAGATCAAATATGTAGGGTTTGGTGGGAGGATGATCTGCAAAAGTCTACCGCTCTCCCGAAATATACTCGCCCAAAAGGGCTGTATAAGGGGGCACAGCCACCAAATGTGTAATATGGATCCCTCCTCTCCGCGCCTCCTCCAGCACTCCCCACCAGCATGAGGGTATATTTTTTTCAACCTCTGTGGGGTAAGGTACCACTGCTCAGAAATTTTAAATGCATTTCGTGAAGTCACGCCGACACTGATGCACGCTCTTCTTTACTGAAGATCGACAACCAGGTTTTTCGCGTTGATCCTCAATACCCAGATCTCTCTGCTAAGCGCCGTTATAGGAAGGCACCACCTCCCCACCTCCTTCCATAAGTATTTTATATAAGATTGAGATCAGACTGTCTTGTGGCAAGCTCTCCGAAGTGCATAGCACTTCAAAGGGCGTTTTCTGTCTGCTTAAGGAGACTCTGTCTCTAAGGTTACTGACGTAGTGGTTCAATTGAGCACTCTGAACCATGAAGAGAATAGATCACGGTCCCACTCAGCTAATTCCCTTTGTGTCTTGACTCTCTCATGCGTTAGCGCATTTGATATGATGAATCCGACAATAGGTAGGAAGAGCCTGGACAGTGTGCTTTGTTCACTATTCCATTGTCTGGTTTTTCGTTGAACAGGTATCATACGTGTGAGATCGCTGTGGAGATATAGCTCCCCACTTTAAGTAGCTTATCCCAGCTCTGTAGTGTTCCCCAATCAGGAGGTAATGAGAAACCCAACTGGGGCGGAGACCAGGGCTTATCCATGCTAGTGCACCGACATTCCCCCTCTGAAGGATCTCCCTATCTAAGCATATCCATGCTTTGTCCACCGATCCATAACACCACTCCACCAATCGTTGGAGTGTGATTGCCTTGAAGTATTCACTCAGACCGAGGAACACCTGCCCCTCCTCTGGTTCTAGTAAGATACATCGTTTTTTTATGAATCCTCGGCCTCTGACCCCGCCAAATGTATGTCTCTATTGCCGACTGACATTTGGGGGATTATGTGACCCGCGCGAGGCCAAAGGAACTGCCTGCATTATATACAGAACTTCTAGGCAGTCATTTTTTGCGGACGTTGGAATTCTTCCCATCCAAGAGATTATTTTGTTTTTCCACGTTGCTAGGTCCCATAAGATATCGTCTACTTATGCTTTTATAGTTCACATTAACGATTTCTCTAACCAAAGATGCCAGAGTGAAGCCTAGATATTTCAAGTGCTTTGTTGCAATTTTCATGGGACAGCGAAATCCCTGTGTTAAAAAGATGTCTTGAGGCATTGAGATATTCAAAATTTCAGACTTTGAGAGATCTGAGTGAGAAATCAGATACATGGCCAAATGCTTCAAATTCTTCCAATGAAGTCTGTAAAGACAATGCATTGTCAGCCAAGGTTAGCAGAACGTGTCGGCGTAATAGCCCAACTTATGTTCCTCCACTCCTCCCGTCCGGATTCCACAGATATCAGGGTTAGCTCGCATATGACTCACCTCAAAACTTCCATGACTAGGGCAAAGAGCAGGGGTTGACAAGGGGCCCCCTGTCTTGTACCGTTGAAAATGAGGAAGGCTCAGATAATAGGCCGTTTACTCGACTCTAGCATTGGGGTTGGAATACAGCGAGAAACACATAGTTTATAAAGCGTGTTCCAAAGCCCATTCTCCCCAGGGTATGCCGCATGAAGGTCAGTTGACCCGGTCAAAGGCTTTTCCACATCCGTTGACACAAGGACCAACGGAGCAGAGTTGGCCTGCGCGTAAGAAATTAATCTGGATAACTGAAGGGTATTATCATGCGCCCTCTCGGGCTGGAATAAATCCTGGACTGGTCTGTATGGACCAGTCGGGGGTAGGAATTTTTTAAGGCGGTTCGTTCGCTATTTACCTTGGCCAAGATCTTAACGTCACAGTTAAGCACGGAGATAGGTCTATAGCTGCTAGGTTGATTTTCCTCGGCTTGCTGGGCTTCGGAATAACCGAGATAAAGGCTTCCACATTGAGCGCCGCAATACAGGGGCCTCAGAAGCTGATTGAACAAATGGCGCAAAATGGGGGCACTAGAATGTCAGCAAATTTGTTGTAGTAGAGTGTCCCCAAACCCATCAGGGCCGAGACTTTTGCCCTACTGGGAGGCCTCTAATGGCCATCAAGATTCTCTCAGAGGTAAAAGGCACATCCAGTTGTTCCCCGCCTCTTCCGTGGACAAGCGCGGTAGGTCAGCTCTCGAAATATAACAACGGATCTCCTGCTCAGAGATCTGTTGAGCAAGGGATCCCCTTGCATTCTTGCAAAGATATGTATATTGTATAGGGTTTCATAGAAATTCCTGAATGTATTGGCAATGGACCTGACAGTCCCTGTGCATCTCGCCCCTGCCCATCGGCTATCTCGTCAAACATATGAGAGTAGCCTCTTCTCGCAGAGCTTGGGCCCAACCCATCTACCCACCCTTATTGCTATGCTCGACGAATTGTTGACGCAGAATGAGCGCTTTTTGGATTATAATCCTCTCTCTTAGATCTACGCAATGCTACGCCTATGCCTCATCAATAAGCCTCTGGTCACGCACTTATGGGCCTCCCAGACAACAGAGCTGTCTATAGCCTCTTCTGTGTTTAGACGGAAGTATTCCTCATACTTCCATGTAGTTTTTGAGTTAAGAGTTTGTCATCAAGTAGGCATTCGTCCAACCTCCAAACATACGGAATTTATGGAGTGTTGGGCCAGTCTATTGTACATCTGACTGGGGCATGGTCCGACCATGTAACTCGAGTTGATAATACAGCTCTTCGTGACCGCAAGACCCGAAGAGTCAGTGAGGAGATAGTCGATCCTCGTGTATTTCCTGTGAGGGTGCGAATAGAAGGTTGTAATTTTTGTCGTTGGGTGGAAAGTCTGCCAAATATCGTGAAGGACCACGATCCTTGAAGGATCGGATCAAATGTTTAAGCACTCTATGAGGAGCACTGGAGAGGCCATCGGAGGTATCAGGACAGGATTCAGAAGAAACATTAAAATCTCCCCCTACATAGAGTGTTCCCCTCTGTACTTCCTAAAATTTTAAGCGCTACACCTCTTAAAAAATAAGTCCTGTGCTCTATTTGGGAAATAGAGATGGCCTATGGTCATGGGTCTCCCATATAGTGTGCCTGTCAATTTAAGAACCTACGTTGGGGTCGTTTAGTGTCTGCTCCCAATTGGAATGGCACGTGTATGACGAAACAATATACCCACACCCCCATTCTTTTTGGATGGTCTGGAGGCAAAATGAGCCTCCAGATAGTATCTGTTGAACCACTTAGGTTCTCTTAGTTTGGAGTAGTGCGTTTCCTGTATGAATACAATATCACCTCCCAATCTGTGCAAATCACGGAGTGATTATTGAACGCTTCTCTGGACTATTTAGACCCTTGACATTTATGGTGACAAGGTCAAAGGTGTGAGTCTTGGTCCGCCGGGCACATGCCTGCCATTAGGAGAGAGAAAAATAAATAAATAAGGGGGGGGGGGGGGGAGGGGTTAAGGGGAACTCCTATGAAGAAAAAGTCAAGTTTTATAGAATAAGAAGGAGAAGACTTCTAAAGGAAGATAAAGGGTTAGAAGAAAAGGAATAGGGATAAATAGGAAGAGATCAAATACTTATTGTCAGAACTTACATATGAACCAGTAGTGGACAATTTTAAAGATCATCAAAGCCAGACCCACCCTGCATATCTTATGCAACAAAAGGTTTCCCGACCCTAGTACCCGCATCAAGTGCCAACTGAGATGTATAGTTAACAAAAAAATAATTCTTCCTTTCTTTTTCTTTTTCCTCCCCCCCTTCCCACCTAATTAACTGCCTTTAGTGCGTAGAGATATAATTATTATTATTATATAGTATCTATATATATATATATTTTTTTTTTTTAATTATGTTAGCTTTAGGTGATGAAGCCCCTTACCCCCTATAATCTAGAATAGACAATCCTCTTATTGATACTGCTAAAGGGGGGCAAAAATGGGTGTTAGAGAATATTATATAAAATATCAGCTTAGAAATACCATTCTAGAGAGTCATAAGCAATAGTGCATAAACAAGAGGGCTATGGCTTCTGTATGTTCAATTAATTGAGGGCGAGTTCAGCATTATGCACAGGGACCACTTATACAGTCAAAAGCCAGTTTGTCTTATCAACTGTTGCCTCTTTGTAGTAGGGTAAGTTGGGTAAACCCCAACAAACAGTTAGATTAGATCGTGGGTTGGCTGCCTAGGGGAAAAAACATCAAAGCTCACAATTATGGTAAAGGTAGGAGGGCAGTCTTTAACTTATCTGTCTAGAAGAACAGCTGGGTGCAGGGCCTGAGCCAGGAAACTTCACTCCTCCGGGGCTCACCTGAGTAGAATGAGATGAGTCTGTAAGTCAGATCCTCTAATTGTGTTTGAGACCACCAGCAATCAGTGGGCATTTTCGCCTCGGCCTCCTCAGGCCTGGGCTGTGCGGGGGCTGCAGCAACACCTGGTGGCCTGATCTGTAGGCCAAAGGCCTGATTGAGAGTAGAAAGATCAGCTGGCGACCTGAAGATTGCTGACGTGCCGTCTTTGGAAGCGATGATGCAGGTTGGGAACCCCCACCTGTACTGGATTTGTTGCTCCTTGAGTTTTGAGGTTATATAGGGTAGATCCCTCTGCTTCTGAAGGGTTGCTGGGCATAGGTCCGTGAAGACTTGAATTTCTGTACCCTCGAATATGAGGGGGTGCTTGTTCCTTGAATGCCGTAGGATGTCCTCCTTGTCCTTGTAGGATAAGAGTTTAATGATAATGTCCCTGGGTGGGGCTCTGGCTGATGGCCTGGGCCTAAGAGCCCAATGGGCTCTTTCGACTGGGATTTCAGAAGCATTGGGAGCATTTTTGAGGAATTTGAATAGCTCCTGTACATATTGGCCTATGTCAGGTGGGTTCTCTGTCTCAGGCACGCCGCGGAGCCTCAGGTTATTACGCCTGCTCCTATTTTCCAAGTCTTCGATTCTATCAGTGAGGCTCTGTACTGTAGCATCTTGAGATTGTATACAACTTGCCTGATGTTGAAGATCAGAGCGTATTACCTCCTGTGCTTCCTCCACTTGGGAGACCCTTTGATCCACCGCAGCTATGTCCTTTTTTAACTCGCCAAACAGAAGTTTCACATCCAGCATGGCCTCCTTTATGTCATTCTTGGACGATAGGTGCCTGATATCTTCTTTAGTGACATAGTTAGTTAGCAAGGGATCCATACTGGTTGTCTGCACGGCTGTGGTCTGTCTGTTAGGTTCAGCAGTATCTCTGCTTGCACCTGGGGTTGGGTCTGCTGTGATAAGGTAACTCTCCATATTGGAGGACTGGGACCCCTTAAGGGGCTTGGTTATGCGTCTATTTGCCATATTCAGGGCTAAGAAAGCAATGAGTATCTGCTCTCAGCTTCTCACTGCTGTTTATGTGTAGGATGAGTAGATCAGTTAGCTGAGTGCAGATAAGTGTCAGTGCGCTGCTTATTCTCCTAGCTAGATGCCACTGCAAGGAAGTTTGCGCTGATTCCCTCTGTCACATCTGCAGGTTATAGCCACCCAATTTAATAAGGCTGTTCTAGTTTTAATATTGTGGGGCCCTTTAAACCTGCAGTCAGCCACTCAGTATCCCTGATAGGAGTTCACCCAGTCCTCCCCTGCCAGGCCCCAAAGCTCACTTTATGGTCTCACCTACTCCTCTTCTGCAGGCCTCTGTGATGACTCTTTTATATCACCTTCACTGTAGCCAACAGCTGCACCACAAACTCTGTGAAAACCCAGGGCTTTATGATGGTCCCTATCCTTATGCGCTGATGGTTCTCCCAGCCTGCCCACAATCCGTTACTCCGGGGCTTATGTAGAGGCCTTCCGGGCCGTGACTGTGTCTCAGGAGAGTTGCGGCTTAAAACTGTGCTCCGCCCGCCAGGTCACCCACCTGATCCGTGTCCTCAAAGGAGATCCGTGATACGAGTCAGGCCGCTCAGAAGGCAAAGGTGGGGATGCAAGATCCGGATTGGTATGTACACTGTGTTTAGTGCACAAATGGCCAATTAATCCAGATGCGCTCGCCCCCAGAGCATGTAGTTTTAAACAACTTTCAAATGTACTTCTATTATCTAATTTATTTCATTAGCTTGGTATCCTTTGTTTAAAGCATACCCTAGGTAGGCTCAGGTCAGCAATACACTACTGGTAGCTAGTCACTGATTGGTGGCTTCACATATATGCTCTTTTGTCATTGGTTTACCTGATAATAGAAGTAAATTGGAAAGTTGTTTAACCCCTTAGTGACCAGACCATTTTTAAATTTTCTTTTCGTTAAGGACCAGGGCTGTTTTTACTTTTTTGCAGTGTTTGTGTTTAGCTGTAAATTTCCTCTTACTCATTTACTGTACCCACACATATTATATATGTTTTTCTCGCCATTAAATGGACTTTGTAAAGGTAGCATTATTTTCATCATATCATAAAATTTAATATAAAAATATTATAACATATGATGAAAAAATTAAAAAATACACAATTTTTCTAACTTTGACCCCCAAAATCTCTTACGCATCTACAACCACCAAAAAACTCCCATGCTAAATAGTTTCTAAATTTTGTCCTGATACCCAATGTTTACATGTTCTTTGCTTTTTTTTTTTGCAAGTTATAGGGCAATAAGTACAAGTAGCATGATGTATGTCAGGAATCCCTGAATAACCCTTCACATGTATATATATATATTTTAGTAGACAACCCAAAGCATTGATCTAGGGCCATTTTGGTATATTTCATGCCAAATGCAATCAAATAAAAAAAATCTTGATTTTTTTCACAAACTTAAAATTCTCACTGAAATGATTTACAAACAACTTGTGCAATTATGGCACAAATGGTTGAAAATGCTTCTCTGGGATCCCCTTTGTTCAGAATAGCAGACATATATGGCTTTGCCATATGCTTTTTGGTAATTAGAAGGCTGCTAATTGCAGCTGCACACTGCACTTGTATTATGCCCAGCAGTGAAGGGGTTAATTAGGCAGCTTGTGGGCTTAATTTTAGCTTTAGTTTAGAGATTAGCCTCCCACCTGGCACATCCCACACCTCTGATCCCTCCCTGATCCCTCTCAAATAGCTCTCTTCCCTCCCCCACCCCCAATGGTCACCCTCATCTTAAGTACTGGCAGAAGTCTGCCAGTATGAAATAAAAGTTTTAGTCTTGATTTTCAATATTTAAAAAAAATATATTTTCTGCAGTTGTAGGATCCACCCTTACCCCCCAACCTCCATGATCCCCCCAAAAAAGCTCTCTAACCCTCCCCCCTCTACCTATTTGTCACAATCTTATATACTGGCAGCTGTCTGTCTGACAAACTACCCAGTTTGCCAGTAATATATATATTTTTTTATAACCTATTTTTTTTCTGTAGTGTAGCTGCCCCCCCTCATTACCCTCTCCCCCTCCCAGAACCCGTTCCCTCATTGGATCCCACATAGGTTTCCTCCTTTCCCCTCACTGCCGCTGCTGCTCAATTTTTTTTTACTTCCCTGTACGTGGAGTAGCGGTCCCACCCGCTCCCGCCCGCCTCCAGCAATGGGCCGCCCCACCCACCTACCTCTCTCCTAACTCTCCCATGCCACCAACGATTGCCACCATCGCTTGGCTGATGCAGAGAGGGCCACAGAGTGGCCCTCTCTGCATCGGTTACTGCCTAAAGGGTAGTGCACGATGCCTCAATTTTGAGGCATCGCTGCAATACCCTGAGAGCTCTGGAAGCTTTGCGATCGCTTCCAGATTTTAATTTGACCGAGGACATGCCAGGTACATCCATGGTCCTTAACTGACGTTTTTGGAGGAGTACCTGGCACGTCCCCTTTGGTCATTAAGGGGTTAAGGTTATATGCTTGTCCGAATCATGTCACATTAAGTTGCCAACAAACGATAGTTATTCTTTGAAGTAAACTTCTGAACTGTAGAGTAATGTTAAAATATTGACAATTAAGCCAAGACTTTGGGCTTACAAATGGAGCTCAAACTTATCACATGTCCCGAAAAACGGACAAATTCGCCCATTTCCGGGCGTATGATAAATAACCTGCCATTTCACAGTGGCTGGTTATTGCTACTGTGAGCTTGCGATAACAATTAGCGCTCCAAAAATTAACCAGAGGTAAGACCTCTGGTCAACTTTAAAAATATCTCCCAAATGGTCCCCAAAATAATGTCTGAGTTTCCTTTTTTAATAAAAAAAAAGGTAGCATCTTTATTTCTTTTAAAAAAATGGCACAAGCAGTTTTTTGGGGCTAAAGTTGGCAGCTGCAGAGTGTTAGAAAACAAAACACACTGAAGAGTGCCTTTACATAGCGGTCTATGGGGACTGTGTGTTCCCCTGTAACTAAATATGTACAGTATATGCAAATATACATATTTATTTATTATGTAGAAAAATGGCCATGTGGGTTAATTTGCCCTTTGCACTTTTTAAGGGCCAGATTACAAGTGGAGCGATATTTAACGCTCCCGCTCGAGTGCTAACTCGCTAGAAGTAAGTAATTTTGAATTGCATCAGGTAGCTCTCGTATAACATGTCTGAAAGTAAACTGTTTTCTCTTGCGCTAACCCAGTGCGCGTAAAAAGCCTAAGATAGAATATTGTGTGTGCAATAACTTATTCCCCTATAGAAGTCAATAGAAAAAAAAAAGTGAAAAAAAAATAACACTCTATTCGTGCAATAAAACCAGAATCGCATATTCTCATTTGCGCCTAACCGAAATGAAAATATGAATTTTTCACATTTCAATGTTCTTCACATAGAAAGAATATGTTCTATTTATTCATAAATACATATTTGTATATACTGTATATCTGATGTTATTTTGGTAAAATATATATCTATACCTATATATATATATTTATATATATATATTATATATATATATATATATTCCAAACAGGACAGCACAATCTTAACCCTTCCGTGAGAAATGCCAAGGTGCACTGCCAAGAGAAATAGGAATGTCCAAGTAGAGACGCAGGCCACTCACTGGGCTTTATATAAAAACATATCCTTTATTGCAGATATTAAAAAGACATAACGTTTCGGCACATATCCTGCGCCTCTGTCAAATGTCACCCTAATCCATATAACATAACACTAAGACCACCTAACAAACATTTAAAACTGGCCTTCCTTATATACAATAAAATATAATAGAATGTTTTACTGCCAAACCATCATACTCGGAGTCTGCTCCATGTGCGTCCCCTCTCCGTGGAGACTAATCAACGTCATGACGCAGTTACCCGCCGTAACCACGGCAACAGGCCAAACGAGTATTGCAGGCATCGGCTACACGATCCTACTCATGTCACTCTCACTCACGTGCATGCGCAGCCCTTTCATATTACCTTAGACCATAGCTCGCTGGGTGTCATGGCAACTGCCATATACAAACAGCGTGTTGTGCAGATCAGGGCATTTAACTGATTGTGGCGATCGTGTTAGAGACTTAAACAAGCAACTATATAGGGAAAAAAAAAAAAAAAAAGAACCTCTAAAGTTAGAAAAGCTGGATGAAACATCCAAATAGTCTATAACACGAGAGCCACACATGTACAATACAGATATAACTTGAAAATATCAATAGTGTTATAAATACACCTCATAGGCAAAGTTCTGGGGACTAGATCCAACTACACACTACAAAAGGACACTTGGTTGAAATCCTCTAAAAAGGGATATTGTCCTTGTGCAAGTTGTGTTACCTACAATGGAATGTTAAAGGGTGATACCTTCCAGCACCCACATAATAACCACAGATTTAAAATCCCATCATCGCCTGACATGCACTAGCACCTTCGTCATATACATCCTGATTTGTCCATGCTCCAAGGTCTATGTGGGCAAAACGGTCACTACCTTACGTGAACGAATGGCCAACCACAGGTGTGCCATACGGGAGACCCTGAAACAGGGTGAATCGGATCAGCCGGTAGCTCGGCATTGTATTGAATATAAACACCACCGTTTCAAGCATACGTTGTATGTTAATTGATCAGGAACCCCCCTCCAACTAGGGGTTGGTAATCAGGCCAAGATTACTGCAACGAGAGAGCAGGTGGATTTATCGCCTTGATACATTGGCTCCTAAAGGGCTGAACACCTATTTGGACTTTAGCCCATTCTATTGATCTGTTGTCCTTGGGCAATAAGATGGACAGTCTGTATCATTATCCCCCACTATCTCGTCTACCAACTGACTGCAATCAAGATATGGGGTCTCGCTGTTTATTTATGTTTCTAAATACTCCTTGTGGGTTTGAGGGATTTATGTTGAATTTTGAAAACAAAAATTCACACTCTTTATGCAAAGTTATGTGATAGATTATTTTACATAATACTATAATGCTGTTTAATACCTGCTTATTTACTATCTCTACTCATAGGGAGTAGATAATTGGTTCTCTAAGATCTAGTCCCCAGAACTTTGCCTATGAGGTGTATTATAACACTATTGATATTTTCAAGTTATATCTGTATTGTACATGTGTGGGCTCTCGTGTTATAGACTATTTGGATGTTTCATCCAGCTTTTCTAACTTTAGGGTTCTTTTTTTTTTTTTTCCTATATAGTTGCTTGTTAAAGTCTCTAACACGATCGCCACAATCAGTTAAATGCCCTGATCCAGTGACACCCAGCGAGCTATGTCTAAGGTAATACGAAAGGCTGCGCATGCACGTGAGTGAGAGCGGACATGACGTAGGATCGTGTAGCCGATGCCTGCTATACTCGTTTGGCCTGTTGCCGTGGTTACGGCGGTAACTGCGTCATGACGTTAATTAAGTCTCCACGGAGAGGGGACGCACATGGAGCAGACTCCGAGTATGATGGTTTGGCGGTAAAACATTCTATTATATTTTATGTATATAAGGAAGGCCAGTTTTAAATGTTTGTTAGGTGGTCTTGGTGTTAGGTTATATGTATTAGGGTGACATTTGACAAAGGCGCAGGATATATAGTATAACACTTAAATATGAATATTGCACAAATATTTTTTTTCATGTTTTAATGTACTTAAAGGGATAGTATAATATAGTATCTCTATGTTAAATCCCTTTGCATATTTGTTCCCCTAACACCTGAGACCTCGTATCTTTGAGCCCTTATACCTTTTTTTTAAAATAATTTTTTTACATAGTGTTATTTTGAGTGTAACTGTACTTTGTAATGTATTTTTGGTGTGTTTTGTGACACTTTTTTTGTTTAACAAAGCAGTTAACCAGAGCTCTGAGGACGCGGTAATCATGCTAATGTAAATTTCGATAGTGCTAATGTGTAAGCATTTACTTTCAACTTGTAATACGAGCAGTAAACCCGACGGGTTAAATTCCTTCGTAATCTGGCCCTTTGAGGTTTGCATGCTATTTATTGTACCCTTGTATATTGATGCAGAATATGGTTTTACCTTGCAAATAAAGAAAGACAATGCTAATCTCATATGGAATGTATTTATTCTCAAAAATAAACCATCAAGATGGATCACCAATAAAAACAGACAAATCAAAAAATAGGTATTATTAGTAATTTGAAGAGTATGGCTCAGATTACAAGTGGTGTGCTAATGTTAGCCCTGGGTGCAATAAGTAGTATAGCTGGGCTGTGCTAATATTAGCGGGCAACTTGATATTACAAGTCCATGGTAAATCAAATGTACCAGAGATGGTTTAGTGTGGCTGACATCGCTCTAGCGCACCTATAACTTTTAATGGATATCTCAACTGCACTAAAAAACTTTACTACAAGTTGAAAGTTATGTGTTGCACTCCAGTGAAAGCCCAAATAGCGATAGAAGAATTATATAAATATGTGTTTGTTTGCATGTACACATGTGTATATATGTGTATTCATGTGTATATATGTGTATTCATGTGTATACATGTGTATTCATGTGTATATATGTGTATTCATGTGTATTCATGCCTATTCATGTTTATTCATGTGTATATATGTGTATTCATGTGTATTCATGTGTATTCATGTGTATTCATGCCTATTCATGTGTGTATACGTGTGTATACATGTGTATTCATGTGTATTTATGTGTATTCATGTGTATTTATGTGTATACATGTGTATTCATGTGTATTTATGTGTAAATAAATATATACATATAAATACACACATATATAGATATCCGAAGTCCTGAAGTTAGCGCACCTGAGTCTTTTTACTTTCAAATTGTAATACCAACGCTAACTTGAGAGCGCTAATTTGTTATCTTGAGTGCAGTTAGCGCTCATGAGTAATAAAAATGATCGCTCAACTTATAATATAGCCCTCTAACTTTTCCCATAGAAAGGTATGATTGGGTTTCAGGCACTTAACATCTGTTTACCTCCAAATATTAATGGTTTCCATATAAAATATGGAGAATGCTAAATGAATTAGAAGTGGATAGCTAAGAAGTTACTGAGTAGTCAACAAATAGAATTATTTTGTTACAATTACTATTTGTTTTTGTGAAAGTGCATATAGAAAATTGGATCAAATAGTTAGCAAGAGGGATTAGGTTAAGTGTAGATATGTGCATGATCGAAAAATTTGTTTTGGATCGATTCAGAGTTTTTCGAATTTCGTTTCAGATTGATTTGAATTCGGAAAACTTTGAATGAATTTGTTTCGATTCATTTCGGATTCATTCGGATTCGAAAAAAATTCGGCTGGATTCGGTTCGGAAATTCGGAATTTCGGTATGTGTGCTGTGTATTAGACTAGTATTATGTACTGTATATTAGGTGTAACCCATAGCAGAGTGATATAACCTAATATACTGTACAATACTAGTGTAATCCATGGCCATCCGAATTTACAGAAAAAATCCGAACTAATTCGGATTTATTCGGTAAATTCGGCAGTATTTTAATTCGGAAATTCAGATCGATCCGAATCTCCGAATTTGTTGAATTTTCTGAATTTCCGAATCGATCCAAAATGAATTGCACATGTCTAGTTATGTGATAGTGTAAATAAAGGTAATTATATAGTTAATATGTGTTATAAAACATTATTGAAATATGAAAGGTCAGAAGTTAGATTCCAACCTTTCCCACTTCTGTCTTTTAAAGTAATCTAATGCCTACACCTGTGTGTTACCTCACTAAAGAAAACAACAGGAAACATTATTACCTGATCAAATTCTTGATTTATACCTCAGGTTTCACCAAATACTGTGATATGCTGCTGCTTTGCTGCTAATGATTGGCTATATTGACTTTATTGACGAGTAACATATTGGTTAGTGCATAGCATTTGAAGTGCTGCAAAAAATAAAAGAGTGAGTGCTGATTGGTTGCTCTGTAATAATGTGGTTAAACATTTGCTCTTTTTAAGATGCACTGTAGAGCCAACGAACATACAGTATATCCAGGAGAGACCAAGAGGAGTTGTCAACACTCCAATTGCCCAATAATAACAGAATACTACATGTATTAAAGCCTGATGGAACAATCAAAATGGTGCTAGGATACCAACAGCCACAACGAAGGTGTATAATGCCAATTCAGGAAAATGGAACTACTGTATGTACTGCACTCAATAACCCCCTTATAAAAAGGCAGAGCAACTGAATAAATCATCATATTTTATTTAAACATTTTAAAACTGTTGCTTTGGCAACTATTTTTATCAGTATATCTGCAATTTTATTAAGATTAGACATGTGCGTTTTGTTTCGGACGAATTTCCGAATCAGCACCATAACTAAAATCCCCCAAAAATCTTGAAAATTAATAAATCAATTTCAGAATTTTCGGATCCAATCTAAACCGCAGTTCCCCGACATCGCTGACACTAACTAAATCACTAAATAAAGCTATTAACCCCTGTACCCCCGCCGTTCCTCAACATCCCCGACACTAGCTACACCTATTAACCCCTAAACCCGCAGTTTCCAGACACCGCCAACACTAACTAAACCTACCCCTAAACCGCGGTTCCCAAACATCGCCAACACTAACTAAACCTATTAGCCCCTAAAACACCTGAATTAAACTATTAACCCCTAAACCTAACACCCCCTAACACCCCCTAACTTTAACATAATTAAAATATACCTAAATTAAAGTTACAATTATTAACGAACTACCTATTTAAAAATAAATACAAACTTGCCTGTGAAATAAAAATAAATCCTAAGCTAGCTACAATACCACTATTTACTAACTACCAGCCAATAGGATTCAAGCAGCTCTAATTCCTATTGGCTGATTTAAATTTTTCAGCCAATAGAAATGCAACGGTGCCCCAATATAAAATGGGTACCTTGCATTGAATCCTCAGTGTGCAGTGGACGATTGCATGAAGAGGACCTACACGTCAGACTGATGGACCTCCGCCTGGACCTTTGCCTTCACGCATGAACCTCTCTGCAGTGATGGATGAAGATGGAGCCGCCTGGATAAAGATAATTCGCCGCTGGGATGAAGATCGTTCGCCGGACTTCAGCAACTGTGAGTACCGATTTTGGGGTTAGTGTTAAAGTGAATGTAAAGTCAGCCTCTTCTCTAAACACCTGTGTAACAGTTGTCAAAAAAAACCTTGAGTTTCATTCATCAAATTCTACCTTTTTTATTCGTTACCTTTATTTTCATTATTTTATCCTTGTTTTCGCTGAAATCAACCTCCTCCCGGCATTCACGCTCCGTTCCTCTATTTTTTGATAGACGTCTTGATAGCCAATAACGGCTCTAACCACAGGGGGACCCACCCCATTACCATGACGTAATACGTCATCATTGCGCATGCGTTCGTTTGCGGTGTAGAGCGAATGTATTGTAAGCTTGTGCACATTTCGCTCATGCGCAATATACCTAAACACGGCGTCGCAATACAATGTTATACGGAGTCCTGTCATTTCAATTGAAAAAAATACACGGGAGCGCGCAGTGCCGATACGTAAACAGCGGGTGGGACCGCTGTTTACGTAATATGGGGAAGAATAAGCAAACAGAGAGTGGGAGGAGCGGGTAAGTGAATGATCGATAATTGTTATATAAAATAACATTGAAATAATACATTTTATTAAAAACGGATTGTGGCGGTATGCTTTATCGTATGATTCTCTACAACAATATATTATACAATCTGGAAAAATTTACATTCACTTTAAGGTTTTTTGTTTTTTTTGGGTGTTTTTTTTTTTAAAGATTAGGGCTTTTTATTTTTTAATGGGCCAAAAAAGATCTGAACGCCCTTTTAAGGGCAATGCCCATACAAATGCCCTTTTCAGGGCAATGGGTAGATTAGTTTTTTTTAGTTAGCTTTTTTTATTTTGTGGGTTTGGGGGGGAGGGGGTTTGTAATGTTAGGGGGTGTTTGTTTTCATTTTTTGCAAAAGAGCTGTTAACTTTAGGGCAATGCCATACAAAAGGCTCTTTTAAGGGCCATTGGTAGTTTATTATAGATTAAGTTTTTTTTTATTTTGGGGTGGGTTTTTTTTTTTAAACATGGTATTAAAATAGGAATCATTTTTTTAATTTTGGATAATTTCGTTTGTTATTTTTTGTAATGAGATTTTTTTTTAATTTTTTTTTTAGATTAGGCTTTTTTTATTTTTAATTGGCTGAAAAAGAGCTGAATTCCCATACAAATGCCCTTTTCGGGGCAATGGGTAGATTAGCTTTATTTTTATTTGGTGGGTTTCAGGGGTGGGGGTTTGTAATTTAAGGGGGTGTTTTTTTTTTTTTTGCAAAAGAGCTGTTAACCTTAGGGCAATGCCCTACAAAGGCCCTTTTAAGGGCCCTTGGTAGTTTATTATAGATTAGGTTTTTTTTTATTTTGGGGTGTTTTTTTTCTCCATAAAACGAGGTATTAGAATAGGAATAATTTTTATTTTTTGGATAATTTCATTTGTTATTTTTTGTAATGTTTGTTTTTTTATTTTTAGTAATGTTAGGTTTTTTATTTTTAGTAATGTTAGGTTTTATTAGTGTAAGCTTAGGTTTTATTTTTATTTCACAGGTAAGTTTGTATTTATTTTAACTAGGTAGTTATTAAATAGTTATATTGTAGCTAACTTAGGTTTTATTTTTTTTTTACAGGTAAGTTTGTATTTATTTTTAAATAGGTAGTTAATTGTAACATTAATTTAGGTCTATTTTAATTATGTTAAAGCTAGGGTTGTTTTAGGGGTTAATATAGTTTAATTTAGGTTTTTGCGATGTGGGGGCCAGCGGTTTAGGGGTTAATAGGTTTAGTTAGTGTTGGCGGCTTTTGGGAATGGCGGTTTAGGGGTTAATAGGTGTAGTCAGTGTCAGCGATGTGAGTAACTGCGGTTTAGGGGTTAATAGGTTTAGGTAGTGTTGACCATGTGGAAGGGCAGCAGTTTAGGGTTAATAGGTTTAGTTAGTGTTTCAGTAAGTGTCGGCGATGTTGGGGAACTGTGGTTTATGGGTTAATAGGTTTAGTTAGTGTCCAGCGATGTTTGGGAACGGCAGTTATTAGGGGTTAATAGGTTTAGTTAGTGTCGGCAATGTTTAGGAATGGCGGTTTAGGGGTTAATAGGTTTAGTTAGTGCCGGCGATGTTAGGGAACTGCGGTTTAGGGGTTAATAGGTTTAGGTAGTGTTGGCGATGTGGGGGCGTTGGTTTAGAGGTTAATAGGTTTAGTTAGTGTTGACTATGTGGGCGGACGGCAGTTTAGGGGTTTATAGCTTTATTTAGTGTCAGCGATGTGGGTGGCGGTGGCGGCGGTTTTACATAATTTTGTTTCGGCAATCGCCGGCATGTTAGTTATGTTTAGTTAAATCGTTTTTTCGGATCCTTTCGTTTTTTTCGGATTCATTCTTTATTCATATGCATTATTCTATTCTAAACTATAGAATAATGCATATGAATAAAGAATGGATCTGAAAAAAAGAACGGATCCGAAAAAACTATTTGACTTAACATAACTAATGGCCGAAGTAATTTTTTTTTAAACTTAACTAAACTAATTTGCCGAAACAAAGTTATTTATTTAACTAATTAAAACGAAACGAAACTAAACAAATTTTTAGTATATGTCTAATTAAGATCAAAATTATTGGTTTCATTTTTGTTTTTACCCTTTAACTATTACTCTGCTAATATTTCCTACAATTGTTCTATATAGTGTGATGCAATCTCTAACTATTGGATAATATTTTATGCAACAACCGCTGCTCTCAGGTCTCCATACTTGATATTTACTCAGGTCCATGCTTAGTGGTAACAATGGCTGAACCAATATAAAATAACATTACTAGTCTAATTATAATTGATTCTTGTGTGGTAAGCAATATTTAGGAGAAACAATGAAGTTTTAGTTGATTTATGTTTAAAATAAAACCACCCATAGTCCCATGAACCTAACAAACCTTAAATACATATTTATCAGGGATGTATTTTAAAAAGAAAATGGCTAAATTAATACTTAATTTTTTTGGGGGTAAAAACTCTAACACCATACAAATCTTACAAAGCTTATAAATATAATTTTCTTGGTATTGTGCAGAAGATTTCCCTGCTCTTTTTTTGGCAGCAGTTAAACATATCCCTAATAGAATTCATATGGGATCACAAAAAATGACAATGTTTGGAGGTGGGCCAGCTAGTAAGTAATTTAAACATCACAGGAAATTAAATTTTAGATTTCGATTTTGCGTAAAGTTTTCTGTAATGAAAATGTCACACATAAATTATGAAGTCTGATTATGCTTTTTTTTCAGACTTTTTAATAAAATAATAGAGGCACTTGACAGTCAAGAACAAATGCATATTTTATGTGAATAGAATTACGTTCACCTAACCTCCTTTGGAAATAATAGAACAGATGTTAGTCCTGCTATATCAGTTATCAGGAGCTCTGTTAAACAGCATCAAACACAAGAATTTATTAAAAAATCTAACAGGGTTGTTGGCATTTAAAGCAGCAGTCACTACACCAGTTTTCCAAGGGCAGTTTTATCAGAAAGCCATTGAACAACACTAATTTATCATGTCTACAGCAATGTTTTAATTGTCTATATGCTATACAAAGGCGCATGCTCTTAAGTTCCATAAATTACTATTTTAAAATATAAATATTAAATTTAGTCTAGTAATTTTCTCTTCTTCAGTATAATTATAGACTATCATATGTACTATCAGAGTTATTTGTAAATAACAACATACACATATATGTAATATAGTATGTTGTGCATAGACTTAGTAATCGTATATACACATACACACACACACACATATATATATATATATATATATATATACACACACACACATATATATATATATATATATATATATATAGTCATATTTTTTTACTTTTATTTATTTTCCTTACATTTCAATTTCTTAAAGATGCAAACCTTAAATAAATTCACCAGTTGTTTCATATTCTGCTTCCTACAACCACATGAGAAATTATAAATACTGTATAGAAAAACAATGTATATACTGTATGTCATGACGGTGTGACAGCCTGTTAAGCTGCAGTTCATAATCTTGTCAACGTAGCACCATTAATTGTCTGTTACGCTAAGAAGTCTAGTGTCTCAATGACATAGTTATATGTTTGACCTGAGTAAAAGTTGGAGCCATACCTATCTGGCCTAGAATTTTGTTGTCATTATTTTTACTGTTTCCTCTCACACATATCATTATATCATCATTATATCATTGAAATCACTTGCAGAGAATAAGGTTATATCCCTGGATATATATTGCTATGTAATTTGAATTTCTCCGCCCCTCTGTAAATGATTTAAATTGCCTTGACCTCAGTCTGACTGCATGGATTAATGTGGTATAATGATCGCTGAGGCTATCATTGCAGCAGGCATCATTAATTATCCTTATTGATTGTAGCTTTCAAAGATAAAGCATTATGCTGACTGGAATATACCCTTTTTTCTGCAAGGTCAAGGCAAAATAGGAAAGCTAAATAATTACAATAACAAACAAAAGAATAAAAATAACCTTTATGATAATTGTGTAATTAAAGACCAATTACACATTTATTAGAGTTTACAAGAGATTATATCATAGAAATTGCCACTGATCATAGTAACTGGCAGGTAGCAGGTGGATGAAAGGCAAATCCACGTCTTACTGTAATTTGTTACAGAAGGGTTAGGAAAATGGGAGGTGTTTTTTAAATTAATACATGAGCTTAAGGGACCATTGTAGATAACAATTACATGCTCTAGTTTTAAGACAAGCGACCCTGCAACACTTTGAAGGGGGGGTAAACACAAAGTAAAAAAAGACCCATGGAGCACTGCTCGCCCTGAGCATAAACTGTTGCTTATCTAATCAGCAGAGCTAGTTAAACATCTGGGTTATGAGACTAGCACTGCTGATTGGATCAGTGGCAATTTGTATTTGGGACCAGCAGTGCTCTGCAAGTGTTAAGTAACACTTCTACTCCTTTGATGGAGTTAAACACATTGAGGTGCAGGGATGCTAGTTTTAAAATGATATTCTCTATTGAATAAGAGCATGCAAGTTTTAGACTATGATGCTCCTTTAAGAAAAAGGTTTTCAGTAGTGTTTAGAGATGTGTTTCTGAGAGGTTTTTCCTAGAAGTGCCCTGGCATTTATATTTAGTAGTACTGCCAATTATATTGCTATATACAATCTACCATTGTAAGTTATATTAAACCAAGTATTTCTAAACTCAAAGGTCAAATTTGTGCCATCAATTAATTCTGCTAGAGCAGAGGTGGGCAAGAGGTAGATCACAGTCTACCAGTGGACCACGAGTGAATTTTGAGGTGACCGCCTGGAAGATTTTCAAAAGTCTGCATAATAAGAGAAACATTTCTCACACATCTAGATTCTGAGTTAAGAGCCTCGCCACCGTATGTATAAGAATTGTTTCTCTTATGCAGATTTTTTAAATCGGCTATGAGTCTATGATGCGGTATGTGTACTTCAGCATGCGCAACGCGGCTGTAGCTGAACTCGCTGCCCCAGCTTTGGTTACTGCCTGTCCCAAACTCTCCTACTTTTTGTCTCAAGAGCGACAGTCCATAGTACAGACCAGGCTGAGATGCTGCTTGGTATTCCTGGGTTTGGCAGTTCCAGGTCTTGCTCTGTTTAATATTCTGCTGCTACTTTCTAGTTCTGTGTGAGTGAATGGTTGGGTGTTGTTTGTTTCCCCAGGGTCTGTTACTCCCCTCAGGTTCTTTTACTTATTCTGTACCATGATGCTGCTCTGACTCTCTGATACTTTCTCTGACACACTAATATTAGCTATAAAAGAGAAAAGAAGAGGAGCGCCGACTCAAATGCAGTATATAACAGTTTATTGTGACAAACACATCAGGATTAAAACACTCACAAGATAATTGTAAGAACTATTCTCATCATAGCCGACTGCCAAGGATATCCCCTTAATGTCCGCTCCAAAGACCTCCATTATTGTGTTATGGGATGTGGAGATGTCCAAGCCTCACGCTGTACTAACAAGCCTTCCGGACCCGCTCTGCAGTCGCGGGATAGTGACGTCTTTCGGGCATTCGGCACTGAACTTACGGCAGTAGGCAGTAGGATTAGAGCTACGGTTCCCTCTTAGGATCAAAAGAGGTTGCGAACATGTACACTTGAATTACTTTTGAAGTGGGTGGCTGGAGCGAGGGTTATTAGAATTATATCGCTATATTAAAAAGTAAGTTATAGCGTATCTTCATTAGAATGGATAAGTTAAAGTCCATCTAAAATATTGTTTTAATTCCAAATCTGAATATACACAAATTTCAAACTTTATCATCATATTGATCAGTGTGGTTTAGTTCTGAGTTTCTCTAGAAACTGTTTCTAGGCAAAACACTGTTAGAAGATATTTTGTATCTTTTTATTTTATATAAACACAGTCACTTAATATGTGTCCATAGAAAACTATACTATAGTCCCATCTTAACAGCCCCATTACTTGTTTAAAATGTCTGCATTTTTAAAACACTGAAACAAAATTCACAATTCACAAATGAATGAAATTAATTAGCATTAAAGGAACAGTCAACACCAACATTTTTGTTGTTTAAAAGATAGATAATCCTTTTATTACCCATTCCCCAGTTTTGCATAACCAACACAGTTGGTAATAATACACCTCTGTTTTATCTCTGTAAATACCTTGTATCTATGCCTCTGCAAACTGCCCCCTTATTTCAGTTCTTTTGACAAACTTGCATTTTAGCCAATCAGTGCTGACTCCTAGGTAACTTCACGTGTGTGAGCTCAATGTTATCTAAAGGTCACAAATGAATTAATGCCCTCTAGTGGTAAAAAACTGTCAAAATGCATTCAGATTAGAGGCGGCCTTCAAGGTCTAAGAAATTGGTGATCAAAGTAAATTGGAAAGTTGTTTAAAATTGCATGCCCTATTTGAATCATGAAAGTTTATTTTGGACTTGACTGTCCCTTTAAATATAGGTTCTTTAATTCCCTGTGTGTGGTCAGATCACTCCATTTCACTAGTTAAGTTAGGAAACTTGAGAGACCCAAACAGAATACAATCCTGGACATATGATTCATCATCACAAAGAGAAGAAAGTATGTTGTCCTGGGACACACAGAGGTGGTGCCATGCTCTCTCTACCCAGCTTTTCGCTATTGTTGCACTGTTGAACTTCCGGATTTTAACTGATGTGAATAAACTTTGGATTTTTTATTACACCTTTGTGTGTCCCGGGACGTCATACTTTCTTCTCTTTGTGATATTATCCGCCAGTGTATGGGTCCCAACTTATCCTACCGGAAATTGACAAGCGCTGGGTGAAGATTTTTACTCATACCCCCTACGTCGTCACTGACATCATCCAATGTAGCCCGGAGCTTGATACCGCAGGCCGGAACACGGATAGAGGTGTCACTGTGAGAACAACAGAGAACGCTGCTGTCGAGGAATATCTCGATCTGTATGAGTTACAGATTCTACAGTTATCTGTATTTCTTCGCCTCTGATGGTAATCTCGAGCCATATCCAGAAGTCTGCAGTGTGGAAGTACCACTAGTGGGATGAGTGTCATTTATACGCAAGGCCCAGTTACAGGACCAGGAAGAACTACTCCCTTTGAATTGTACATTGTATTGTAGGGGTAATCACTCTGTCTATATGATTCATCATGCTTTAAAAACCCGGTCACTAACACTAACTTACTGAAAGCAATGGGAGAATATTAGCAGCTTAACTTAGACACAACAAATAATCTAATTTCTGTCTGGCCAGCCCACAAGACGGTGGTTAGAGGCATTCTTATCAAAGAAAAATCGATTTATAAGAAAAAGATTAACACATATATAACACAACTACAAAATGAGATAAGAGCCTTAGAAAGAATACACAAAAATACACAATCTAAACAAATCTTCCAGAAACTGCAAAATAAAAGACAAAATTTAGCTACATACATGAATGAGCATTCTATAAAAATAGCCCATAGACTAAAAACAAACTATTTTATTTACGCTAATAAAATTAGAGACGCCTATAACTCTCAATTCCCGTAATACAGAACCTGACAGGTAATAACACGTCTAACCCACAAGAAATAGTGGATACATTTGCACATTGTTATAGTGCCCTATACAATGGCAAGAAAGTGGACCACACAGAGGAAACACTACATACAACATGCTCCTTCCTAGACAAAACTGATTTGGGCAGTATAGCGGAGTTGGATTGTGAATTTTTGAATTCCAAAATCACACACGCAGAAGTAGCATCTGTTATTAAAGACCTCAAACCGGGGAAAGCTCCAGGCCCTGACGGGTTTCCTGGAGAATACTACAGACTTTTTAAATCTACTCTAATACCCCACTTAGTTAAGTTCGCCAACCATATTACGGAGGGACAGGATATTCCTACAGACTTGCTTCAAGCAAGGATTGTGGTCATACCTAAATCGGGTAAAAACCCCAAACATTGTTACAGTTACAGGCCCATAGCGCTCATTAACCAAGATCTTAAAATATTGACTAAAATTCTCGCAAACAGACTTAAGATTATCCTCCCGACAGTCATCCACCCAGATCAGGTGGGATTCATCCTTGACAGAGAGGCTCCATTTAACATCAGGAGGATGGTTTCGGTGCCTTCTCTGCTCCTCTCACTGGGTGCAGAGAAGGCATTTGATAGTATTGACTTGAGGTTTATGTGGGCAGTACTGGAAAGATGGGATTTAAGGGCCCTTTTTTGACAGCTATCAAAAATATTTATTCTACCCCCCGTGCTCATGTTAGAGCGATAGTTCACTAGTCCAAAAATTTTGCAATACTTAACGGTACGAGGCAGGGATGCCCGCTTTCCCCTCTTTTATTTGCCATCTGTATTGAGCCCCTGGCAGTTGCTATAAGAAATTCACAAGATATCTCAGTTGTGAGGATTGGATCAATAGAACACAAAATAACTTTATTCGCAGACGACATCCTAATCACCCTAACTAGGCCCCTGATCTTTCTTCCCAATCTCTTCAATACCATCAACGTCTTCTCTTCAATCTCAGGTTACAAACTAAATAGAGACAAATGTGAAGCCCTCCCAATAGCCATGCCAAACCACACAATTAGACTTATGGAAGTTAATTTTGACTTCAAATGGGCAAAAGACGGTATCCAGTATCTAGGAGTTAAACTGACACCGCATTCTTCACAGCTTTATAAAACAAACTGCTCACCCTTGTACAGAATAATCAGATCAGACCTTATCATATGACAAAAACACAACATTTCTTGGTATGGAAAGCTCTCTATCATAAAAATGAATATCCTCCCCCGACTGCTATACTTATTCCGAGCCCTGCCAATAAATGTTCCCAAACAGGATTTAGATTCAATTCAAGCAGCACTACATGGTTTTCTCAGAGGCAAAATACATGCTAGAATCCCATTCTACACTCTGACACGTCATAGACAATTGGGGGGAGTGGGGGTACCAAACCTTTCAGATTACTATCAAGCTTCCAGAATAGCCCAGATATCCATTTTCAGTAGAAAAGACAAGAACATACTGTGGCCCACATTAGAATCTAATATGGGAGACCTGAGCTCACCAGAAGATGCACTGTGGACTGTGGATGGGGAGGGGGAGAGGCCAGACACCTGCCCCCAAATCACTAAACTATCAATACAAAAATGGAAAACAGTTAACAAGGCTTATGGTCATATGCCCACCCATTTACTGATAACTCCACTAAAATATCTGATTCATAAAGATTACAGACTGCTCATACAAAAATGGGAAAATAAGGGCCTATACAAAGTGGCGGATGTTCTCACACATAAAACCCCCTTGACTTATAGCCAGTTACATCAGAAACTGGACTCTCTACCCCTACAATGGTTTCTGTACTTGCAGCTCATGACGGCCCTCCACAAACACAACTCAAATATAGCACCCTTCTCATTAAACACCCTAGAACAGATTTGTATCTCTCCCACTATACCGAAACACATGATATCTCAAATATACATCGCTATACAATCTGCCAAAACTAGAAGCAAACAGCCCATGATACTTAAGTGGAAAACAGAAATAGGGGAGGAAAAAGATATTGATAAATGGGATCAAATACTTTTCAATTCCTCCAAAGGTTTAATCAGTGCAGATATGAGGGAAAATTGTATTAAGACATTGTTTAGATGGTACCTAACCCCTGTGAAAACGGTACATCCTCTAACAAAAGGCGGAACTAGGAATTCCTACAGGGGATGTAATACAATAGGAACATACCTCCATATGTGGTGGGAGTGTTCCAGAGTTCGCGCAGTATGGGTAGACTTATCCAAACTATTAAGCACTATCTTAGATGAACAAATTTCCCTCACTATTCCACAGGCATTATTAAATGAATGGATACCAAGATATAACTCTCATATAAACACTTTTATAAGAATCATTTGTACAACGGCGAGAATAAGCATTGCCAAACATTGGAAGTCATGGAGGGAAATTAGAAATAAAATTGATTTAACATATGCTATGTATGAAACAGCAGCACATATCCAAAACAAGACAGCATTATTCTACAAGGTGTGGTACTACTGGTTACTTCATAAAGATAATTTACATATTCAATCTGTAACAAATAGCAAAAGTGGTACTTCTGCATGAGTACTAGGGTAATACGGGCTCCTATAGTATTTTAAGGTAGAGGTACTCTTAACTGTCAATTTGCAAGTAAGTGTAATAATATTTTTTTGGATGCGAAAAGATATACATCAAGACAAACTGTTGGATTTAATAGTTAAAGTTTTACTGGTTTTACATTTCAATGTTTTCCTTATAAAAAGAGAGTTATGTTTTACACTTGTTCTCTCTGTCGCTGGTTTCCTCCGGCTGAAAATGCCTTACCAAGCCAAATTATACACTGGTTATGGAATAAGCACACATTGGGACACTCTAACTGGTCATAATTAGCCACCAGCCTTGGACTGTAAACTCTGATGGACAGAGAACATTCATTCTATCCCAATCGCTGTTCAGCTCGCGATTGGCATTTGGTATACTGTATAACGAAATGTACTGTTTATTGGAAAAATGTTTAATAAAAAATATTTCAACCTAAATATAGGTTCTCTAGGTTTTGTTTGCTGATACAACTTTAAATCTTAATAAATGTACAATTTACTGTGTCATAAACTTGGAAGTAATAATAAGTAATTATTATTTATATGCAGGGTGCATTTCTCCCCTCTGAAGGATGAGCTGTCATATCTAAGAGCCCATAATGCACCGCAGGTATTTGACTGGTGCAGCCACAATATATGATAAATATAAATAAAATGCCATGGAGAAAGAAAATTAGCTGTAATATAGAAATTACATTTTTAATTTGTATATGTAACCTTCTTTTTAAAGGGCCATAATAGTTGAAAAATGACTTGCATTTATTCGTTAGAGTATGAATTTTAAGATTTTAAGATTATCGGCCCTGCACTACTGTGTATTTAACTCCTGTAAAGGGTTTAGATACACAGTAGAAATACTGTTTGTGACTTGGAGAACACTGCTGGTCCCAAGCAGTAACCTCTGCTAATCCAATCAGCAGTGCTAGTTGCACATCTGAGTCATGTAACTAGTGCTGCTGACTGGATCAGTGGCGGGTTCCGTTTGGGACCAGCAATGCTCTGCAAGTCCCAAGCAGCAATTCTTCTGTGTGTTTAACCCCTTTGCAGAAGTTAAACAGACAGTAGTGCAGGGTCGATAGTCTGAAAATGACATGCTCTAACAAATTAGAACGTTATCTTTTGACTATTATGGCACTTTAATGTAAGCAATATTAAACGTAAAAACATTATTATGTACATTCATTTTTTTTGTTTACTGTTGCTCTAAATTACATCTTAAAATTTCACACTGCAGTTTCTGTGTATAGGGCAAAGCTACAGTGAGTCTTAATTTACCCTTAGTATAACTTTTGATTATTCACAGCAAAGGATGCAAAGAAAATGAATTGAAGACATATAATACAGAATTGTTCTTAAATATCAATTCCCGTTAATTAGTTAACAAAGTAAACATTATTCAGATTTGTTATTGTAATTTACTGCTTTATTGCTGATATCCAGTATACAGGTATGCATTTTTCAGCAAACTGTTTTTTTATTGAATTCATCGATATCATATTTTACAATATAGGAAAAAGAATATGAAGCCATATTGTCCTTTCATACATAATGATATTCAATACATATGATAATATAGTGAGCAAGAAAGCTATTACATTATTATGCTAAAACATAAAGTAAAACAGGAAAATGAAAACATTTCTAGTTACTTTCAGAGATTCCATTATTTTATAATTTAAGAGAAAAGATGCTAAAACTTCTAAAAACATAGAAGCAAGCTAAACAAAATACAAACAAACAAACAGAAACCGCAATTCTCTACCTCTCCTCGAATTGAAGAAGAAAAATAATAATAAAAAAAAAAATTAACAACACATCACTCATTATGATTAAATTATCTGTTTTCTAAAAGGCTAATCGAGTTTTCAAATCGCTTCCAAATTTGCAATTTAATAAGAATAGGATGAGTCACAAAAAAGCATTTATATAAAAATTATATATGCTTATTTCTGTATAGCTGAGTATCATATAGTTTTAAGCAAAATTAACCATTCAATTTATCTGTGAATTTTAAAAAAATTGGAGCTTTGGCCTTCTTCAACTTTTAAGAATTACATTTCTTCAAATTAAGATACAAGTATAAAAAATGTTTTATTTCTAAACCATATATATCTCCTTTATATAAAAATATAATATACTTTTTTGTTAATGAAAATGTTTTTTTAATTGTTTTAATGTACCAAAATTGAACTTTCATCTAAATTTGCTTTATTTTTGGACAAATTGTAAAATAAATGGGCTGTATCTGCTTTTATTAGCTTGCACTTTGGACAATGATTACAACTATTGGGATTCCATTTTGATATTATGGCAGGAGTAATATATGTTTTCCAAGATGAAGATATGGTAGTTCTTTACTATCTTTTTATGCTTTGTTTGATGTAATTACTATATATCACCTAGATTATGTGTTTATTTTATTAGTTGTTTTTTTTATTAGGTTTATTTTTATTTCACAGGTTTATTTATTTAAATACATTTATATTGTAATTTTACTTTAAAGGGACAGTAAACCTAAAAAATAATGTTATATAATTCTGCACTATGTGCAGAATTATATAACATTATTTTTTAGGTTTACTGACACTTTAAAGTTAGGGGGGTTTTAGGTTTAGGGGTTAATAGTTTAATTTAGTATTTTGCGATGTGGGGGGCCGGCGTTTTAGGGGTTAATAGGTTTATTTAGTGGCGGAGATGTGGGAGGCCGGAGGTTTAGGGGTTAATAACTTTATTTAGTAGTGGCGATGTCGGGGAGCGGCGGAATAGGGGTTAATAACTTTATTATAGTGGCGGCAATGTCGGGAAGCAGCGGTTTAGGGGTTAATATATTTAAATAGTGTTGGCGAAGTGGGTGGGCAGCAGATAAGGGGTTAATAGGTTTATTTAATAGTTGCAATGTAGATTAGGGGTTATTACGTTTAATATAGTTTTTGCGATGCAGGAGGGTGGAGGTTTAGGGGTTAATGGGTAGTTTATGGGTGTTAGTGTACTTTGTAACAATTTGGTTTTGAGTTTTGTTAAACATTTTTGTTACACAAAACTTATAACTACTTATAACTACTGCTAGCAAACAGAAAAAGATAGCAGGAGCGCTATAGCTAAAGGTGATAATAAACATGGGTTAAATAACTAAAAGGACAAATTGAGAGTCTAGATATGAGAGGATTTGCATAGAATAAAAAATAAAAAAAAAATATAAAAATAAACTAAATATCAATAATATAGGAGGTATATGTATAATACCAATAAAGACAAATGCTAATTAATTATATAAAATTAACACAAATTTATTAGTGAACTTCACAATAGATAATATTACTATAAAAAACGGACGTCTCCGTAATTAAAAGATTAAAAGATTAGGTTGCCCCCATATAAACTAACTAAGTATATTGCATAAACGAGTCTGTGATAGTACTTGTAAATCGTTATTCAAACCAGTCCAATATGACACTGGGATAGTCCAAACAAATGTTGGTTTGCTAGCAAACAAGGGCTTACCCCAAACTGTGTACACTCGGTATCCTTCGTGAATGGATTACAGCCGTTTACGTGATGACGTCACTTGTATGGGCGCTGTCCAAAGCGAACCTCCTGATTGGTTCAGATTATGGATCAGCTAATAGCGGTAATAGTTGAATCTTTCAGCCAATAATTTCAGTCAATAACAGTTGCAGCACATCAACGCGTTTCTCCCTCTACAGGGCTTTGTCAAGATGAATTATTTGCAACAGGTGTACCTTTATTTAAAGGTGTAGCTTGCTCCTCATTGGTTCAAATTCACCAGACATTTTTTACTGGAGGTGGTATTAGTTTTTAAGGTGGTATTGGCAAACCTTTATATTTCCTAGGCAACCCAAAACATATAAACAATTCTTATTTTTATTCTTTACAAGAATAACTCTTATAAATAAATATCTCAAAAAATTACAATGTATTCTTAAAAACCTTTTCATATAAAAAATCTTTAAAACAAATTATACTAAACTAAAATTGACGTTAATGTATTAATAAAAATCAATTAGGAATTGTCACTAAAAGGAACATAGGGCTCTAATTTTGGACAAGGATTCACATAATGTATATATAATATAATAGGGTGAGATGCTATATAATTAACAGAATGCAGATAGCTAACATCAATCCAATAAAAATGGAGAGATATCCAGTTCCGAATTCAAACCGGCAGCGAATAGGGTATTGTGTCTATAGATCAATTCTGCCTCTTTTGTTTTCAATGAATTTGAACCAATGAGGAGCAAGCTACACCTTTAAATAAAGGTACACCTGTTGCAAATAATTCATCTTGACAAAGCCCTGTAGAGGGAGAAACGCGTTGATGTGCTGCAACTGTTATTGGGGGGTAGTTATCAAGCCGTCTACTTTTCTGGCTTCGCCGGCCCAATACGTCCGCCTAAGCTCGCCTACCTTCGCCGCCGCGGACCTGAAAAAATACGCCTAAGTTATCAAATAAAGCTGTCAAAAAGCCGCGGGGCGATGAGCAGCGGACTGTGACAGTTATCACTCATCCGATCTCGCTGCCCTTCGGCTTTTTCCCAGCTTTATTGCTAGCCTGTCACTAAGCACTCACACTAAACTGCACTGTTCTATCCCTATACCGGCGCCCCCGGAGCCTCCCGCAACTCAATAAAGTTACTAATCCCTAAACCGCCGCTCCTAGACCCTGCCGCAATTCTTATAAATGTATTAACCCCTATCCTGCCCCCCCATACCGTCGCCCTCTATAATAAAATTATTAACCCCTATCCTGCTGATCCCGCACCTCTCCGCAACTAAATAAATAGTTTAACCCCTAAACCGCCGCTCCATGAACCCGCCGCAACCTATATTAAACCTATTAACCCCTATCCTGCCCCCCCTACACCGTCGCCACCTATAATAAATTTATTAACCCCTAATCTGCCCCCCCATACACCGTCGCCACCTATAATAAATTTATTAACCCCTATCCTGCCCCCCACTACGCCGCCGCCACTGTAATAAAATGATTAACCCCTAAACCTAAGTCTAACCCTAACCCTAACGCCCCCCTAACTTAAATATTAATTAAATAAATCTAAATAAATTAACTCTTATTAACTAAATGAATCCTATTTAAAACTAAATACTTACCTTTAAAATAAACCCTAATATAGCTACAATATAAATAATAATTATATTATAGCTATCTTAGGATTTATATTTATTTTACAGGTAACTTTCAATTTATTTTAACCATGTACAATAACTATTAAATAGTTATTAACTATTTAATAGCTTACCTAGCTAAAATAAAGAGAAATGTACCTGTGAAATAAATCCTAACCTAAGTTACAATTACACCTAACACTACACTATACTTTAATAAATTATTCCTATTTAAAAATAAATACTTACCTGTAAAATAAACCCTAAGATAGCTACAATGTAATTAATAATTATATTATAGCTATCTTAGGATTTATATTTATTTTACACGTAACTTTGTATTTATTTTAGCTAGTTAGAATAGTTATTAAATAGTTATTAACTATTTAATAACTACCTAGCTAAAAGAAATACAAAATTACCTGTAAAATAAATCCTAACTTAAGTTACAATTAAACCTAATACTACACTATCATTAAATTAACTAAATAAACTACCTACAAATAACTACAATTAAATACAATTACATAAACTAACTAAAGTACAAAAAATAAAAAAAGCTAAGTTACAAAAAATAAAAAAGTAAGTTACAAACATGTTAAAAATATTACAACAATTTTAAGCTACTTACACCTAATCTAAGCCCCCTAATAAAATAACAAACCCCCCCCAAAATAAAAAAAATCCCTACCCTATTCTAAATTAAATAAATTTCAAAGCTCTTTTACCTTACCAGCCCTTAAAAGGGCCATTTGTGGGGGCATGCCCCAAAAAGTTCAGCTCTTTTGCCTGTAAAAGAAAAATACAACCCCCCCCAACATTAAAACCCACCACCCACATACCCCTAATCTAACCCAAACCCCCCTTACAAAAACCTAACACTAATCCCCTGAAGATCATCCTACCTTGAGTCGTCTTCACTCATCCGAGCCACCGATGGAACTGAAGAGGACATCCGGAGCGGAAGAAGTTAATCCTCCAAGCGGCGCTGAAGAAATCTTCCATCCGATGAAGTCATCATCCAGGCGGCGCTGAAGAAGTCTTCGATCCGGCCGATGTCATCTTCAAAGAGGCGCTGAAGAGGTCTTCTATCCGGGCGAAGTCATCTTCCAAGCCGGGTCTTGAATCTTCCTTCCGCCGACGCGGAACCACCTTCTTCACCGACGGACTACGACGAATGACGGCTCCTTTAAGGGACGTCATCCAAGATGGCGTCCCCTCAATTCCGATTGGCTGATAGGATTCTATCAGCCAATCGGAATTAAGGTAGGAAAATCTGATTGGCTGATGGAATCAGCCAATCAGATTCAAGTTCAATCCGATTGGCTGATCCAATCAGCCAATCAGATTGAGCTCGCATTCTATTGGCTGATCGGAACAGCCAATAGAATGCGAGCTCAATCTGATTGGCTGATTCCATCAGCCAATCAGATTTTTCCTACCTTAATTCCGATTGGCTGATAGAATCCTATCAGCCAATCGGAATTGAGGGGACGCCATCTTGGATGACTTCCCTTAAAGGAGCCGTCATTCGTCGTAGTCCGTCGGTGAAGAAGGTGGTTCCGCGTCGGCGGAAGGAAGATTCAAGACCCGGCTTGGAAGATGACTTTGCCCGGATAGAAGACCTCTTCAGCGCCTCTTTGAAGATGATATCGGCCGGATCGAAGACTTCTTCAGCGCCGCCTGGATGATGACTTCATCGGATGGAAGATTTCTTCAGCGCCGCTTGGAGGATTAACTTCTTCCGCTCCGGATGTCCTCTTCAGTTCCATCGGTGGCTCGGATGAGTGAAGACGACTCAAGGTAGGATGATCTTCAGGGGATTAGTGTTAGGTTTTTGTAAGGGGGGTTTGGGTTAGATTAGGGGTATGTGGGTTGTGGGTTTTAATGTTGGGGGGGGTTGTATTTTTCTTTTACAGGCAAAAGAGCTGAACTTTTTGGGGCATGCCCCCACAAATGGCCCTTTTAAGGGCTGGTAAGGTAAAAGAGCTTTGAAATTTATTTAATTTAGAATAGGGTAGGGATTTTTTTTATTTTGGGGGGGTTTGTTATTTTATTAGGGGGCTTAGATTAGGTGTAAGTAGCTTAAAATTGTTGTAATATTTTTAACATGTTTGTAACTTACTTTTTTATTTTTTGTAACTTAGCTTTTTTTATTTTTTGTACTTTAGTTAGTTTATGTAATTGTATTTAATTGTAGTTATTTGTAGGTAGTTTATTTAATTAATTTAATGATAGTGTAGTATTAGGTTTAATTGTAACTTAGGTTAGGATTTATTTTACAGGTAATTTTGTATTTCTTTTAGCTAGGTAGTTATTAAATAGTTAATAACTATTTAATAACTATTCTAACTAGCTAAAATAAATACAAAGTTACGTGTAAAATAAATATAAATCCTAAGATAGCTATAATATAATTATTAATTACATTGTAGCTATCTTAGGGTTTATTTTACAGGTAAGTATTTATTTTTAAATAGGAATAATTTATTAAAGTATAGTGTAGTGTTAGGTGTAATTGTAACTTAGGTTAGGATTTATTTCACAGGTACATTTCTCTTTATTTTAGCTAGGTAAGCTATTAAATAGTTAATAACTATTTAATAGTTATTGTACATGGTTAAAATAAATTGAAAGTTACCTGTAAAATAAATATAAATCCTAAGATAGCTATAATATAATTATTATTTATATTGTAGCTATATTAGGGTTTATTTTAAAGGTAAGTATTTAGTTTTAAATAGGATTCATTTAGTTAATAAGAGTTAATTTATTTAGATTTATTTAATTAATATTTAAGTTAGGGGGGCGTTAGGGTTAGGGTTAGACTTAGGTTTAGGGGTTAATCATTTTATTACAGTGGCGGCGGCGTAGTGGGGGGCAGGATAGGGGTTAATAAATTTATTATAGGTGGCGACGGTGTAGGGGGGGCAGATTAGGGGTTAATAAATTTATTATAGGTGGCGACGGTGTAGGGGGGGCAGGATAGGGGTTAATACATTTAATATAGGCTGCGGCGGGTTCAGGGAGCGGCGGTTTAGGGGTTAATACATTTATTATAGTTGCGGTGGGCTCCGGGAGCGGCGGTTTAGGGGTTAATATGTATAGAGTAGCTTGCGGTGGGCTCCGGGAGCGGCGGTTTAGGGGGTAATAACTTTATTTAGTTGCGGCGGTGTAGGGGGGGTCAGATTAGCGGTGTTTAGACTCGGGGTACATGTTAGGGTGTTAGGTGTAGACAGCTCCCATAGGAATCAATGGGATGTCTGTCAGCAGCGAACTTGTACTTTCGCTATGGTCAGACTCCCATTGATTCCTATGGGATCCGCCACCTCCAGGGGTGGCGGTTTGAAAACCAGGTACGCTGGGCCGTAAAAGTGCCGAGCGTACCTGCTAGTTTTTTGATAACTAGCAAAAGTAGTGAGAATGTGTCGCACTTGTGTGCGGAACATCTGGAGTGACGTAAGAATCGATCTGTGTCGGACTGAGTCCGGCGGATCGAAGTTTACGTCACAAAATTCTACTTTTGCCGGTCTCGAGCCTTTGATAACTAAGGCGAATCAGCCTCGCCACAAATACGCTGCGGAATTCCAGCGTATTTGAGGTTGACGGCTTGATAACTAGGCCCCATTGACTACTATCTGCATGTAGCTGGAGCTACTACATATGTAATCGAGGAGTGTGCAAATTGCTAACACAGTTAGCCGACTCTATCACCTCTGCTATTATACTTTTGAACATTTTTGTTTTTGGAGAATCACGTATTCTAAGTTCACTAACAGTTCTATATTCTTTGTATCCTGCGTGCCGTTTGGCACTAAGAGCAGATACTACTCGCTGGAAGATTGCTATATTATAGCTGAAAGATTAAACTATTACCGCTATTAGCTGATCCATAATCTGAACCAATCAGGAGGCTCGCTTGGACAGCGCCCATACAAGTGACGTCATCACGTAAACGGCTGTAATCCATTCACGAAGGATACCGAGTGTACACAGTTTAGGGTAAGCCCTTGTTTGCTAGCAAACCAACATTTGTTTGGACTATCCCACTGTCATATTGGACTGGTTTGAATAACGATTTACAAGTACTATCATGGACTCGTTTATGCAATATACTTAGTTAGTTTATATGGTGGCAACCTAATCTTTTAATCTTTTAATTACGGAGACGTCCGTTTTTTATAGTAATATTATCTATTGCGAAGTTCACTAATAAATTTGTGTTAATTTTATATAATTAATTAGCATTTGTCTTTATTGGTATTATACATATACCTCCTATATTATTGATATTTAGTTTATTTTTATAGTTTGTTTTTATTTTTTATTCTATGCAAATCTTCTCATATCTAGACTCTCAATTTGTCCTTTTAGTTATTTAACCCATGTTTATTATCACCTTTAGCTATAGCGCTCCTGCTATCTTTTTCTGTTTGTTTTAAAACTACCTATATGAGGGACTCATAGGTGTGCTCAGGAGCTTGGTGATATCACCCTGCGCTCACTGGTTTAACCCTTTTGCCAATTATAACTACTGCTCTCAGATGACAGTATGGATCGTGTGGGTATAGGCTGTAACGCACGCATTTTAGCCTCACCGCACAAACTGTAATACTGGCGCTATGGAAATCCCACACAAAAACATCAGTTTTTTAAATGCGGGATTGACGTTGCATTACAGGCTAAAATGCTTGCGGTATAGCTATACCAACACGACTCGTAATAGGCGTTCCTGGCCATTACACTGAAATTGCCATTTTTTCAGTGTTAAAAGCCGCAATGCAAAACTCGTAATCTAGGTGTATGTTCTTAATAGCAAGTTTATTTTATTTTTTGTGCAATATTTTCTAGATTTTTTTTGTCTATCATTATGTTCCATAAACATATGTAATTAAATGATTTCATTCTTTGTATATATTAATAAAGATTTTATATATGACCAATCCCAATTAGTACCATAGTTATTAATTAGAAAATTACAGTAATGTCTAACCTGAAAGTAAGCAAAGAAATATGTATTGGAAATATTTAATTAGTTTTTCAGGTTTTCCAATTATTTAACCTGTAAAGAGTTTGGATCTAAAATTTGCTAAATATATTCTATATTCATTATCTTTCCAGCTGTTAAAAATATTTGATTGAATTCCTTGTATAAATTTAGAATTTCCATATTTGTTTTCAGATATATAAAAGTTAATTTGCCACAGCAGACTGACTTTTTAGGCACATGCTATACAAATAGACGCTTATTTCTATTTAGGTTGCTATATTTTTTATAGGGGGCTTCATTCATTCACAACTCATAAATATATTTATACACATATTTATATCTATCTATCTATCTATCTATCTATCTATCTATCTATCTATCTATCTATCTATCTATCTATCTATCTATCTATCTATCTATCTATCTACAAGTATATATATATATACACACTGTATATATATGTATATAAATGCAAATGTATATACACATATTTATATACAGTATATATCTATCTATCTACAAGTATATATATATATATATATATATATAAAAATATGTATATAAATACAAATGTATATACACATATTTCAATAAGCCTGGTTTCAATTCCCCTGAGTGATACTTTGTGCAAATCAGCAGTGTTCTGTATAAAAATTATTTAAATTTGTAATTTTTTTTTAATTCCCATATTAACTCTGCGTGAATTCTTACATTTGAATGACAAAGGGCCTAATATTCAAAACTTCTCCTCTCAGGTGAGATTTTCTAAAATGATCCTCCAGAACTGCGAGGTCCTTAGTGAAATTTTCAAAAGGCAGATTTTGCTTTACTTCTCCAAGGGGCGTTCCCTGCATTCTGTATGTGAAGGAGAAACAAGCATTGCATGACATGACAGTTCTGCTGCATTTACACTTTGTGCTTTGTATTTAATATCACTTTACACTTCTTATTAACTCTTATTACATTTAAACTTTGCAATTTCTATTTTGTATTTGATTTTGTATACAGCAATGTATTTAGGATTGTGATTTTACAAACTCTGATTATGCTTTCACATTTTCTGTGTAACTTTAACAAATTAGTCTCATACTTTGTATATGTATGTGTATATTTTACAAACTACATTGCTTTTTGCATTTCTTCTATTTAAACTGAAACTGGAAAACTGTCAGTTTCCCAGAGAGCTGCATTACTTTCTATGGGCCAGATAATCAAACATGCCCTAGTTTCAAAAGTGATTATAGAGCAGGGTCTGAACTTGCTGAATTTTCTAAGAAACGTGGAGAAACCTGGAAGTCCCAGAAATATTAGAGATGTCTTCTATTGAAAGTAATGAAGCTCTATGGGATACAGCATTTCACATGGGCGAGAAGGTAACTGGAGAACACTTGGGGCTGTTGTAAAGGCTCCATTTGCATGAATTACAAATTAAATGGACAGTACACACCGATTTTCATAAAACTACATGTATTAGACACTACTATAAAGAACACAGATGCACAGATACTGATATAAAAATCCAGTATAAAACTTTTTAAAAACTTACTTAGAAGCTCCCAATTTACCACTGTTGACAAGGTTAGGCTGGGACACCAATTGAAAGGGGCTGAGAGCAGACCCCCTCCCCTTTCCCCTGCATATGAAAAGACCCATTATACAAACAGGAGCAAGCTGGAGTCTGTAAACATCAGTATACATCTACATTTTTGGAGTTTGTTTAGGAGTCTGAAAACCAGCACAATGTTATTTAAAAATAAGCAAAACTATACAATTTTACAAAAACAGCCCAGATGGACTATATAAATGGATCATCTACAAAACATGTATGCAAAGAAAAATCTAGTGTACAATGTCCTTTTGAACTTAAATGTTTTCACTACAATTTAACTTGCTTAACTTAAAATTCACTTTTGTCAATATTTTAGTATATATTACTTTTCTGTTAGTTAAAATAAGCGTATTGTAAATTTTGAGCAAACTTCAGCTGCATACAGCTGGCGAGAAAAATCAGTGAGACCAGCTTGTGTAAACTACTTACAAAATCTCTCAAGACTTGTAAGAGAGCTCAGACATACCATGGGAACTCCTCTGTATAGCCGAGGGAACTGCCTGTCCCTCCCTCTTTCTGAAACTGTCAGTTTTAGTTTGCAATGCAGCAAATATAAGGTGCAATATTTACTAAGAAATATACAATATATGAACCTAATTTGTTAAAGTAACACACAAACATTCAAAGCATAATCAGAATTTGTAAAATCACGACTAGAGCTAAATCCAAATGTATTAAAATATAAATGAGAAAGTGGAAAGCTTAAATGCAATTATACTGAAAGGTCCCAATCTGAAATGTCAAGTGATATAAAATATAATGCACAAAGTGTAAGTGTAACAAAGCTCTCATATCATGCAGTGCTATATTGCAGTTGGATTATCTCTCCTTCAGGTGCAGAAACGAGAGAGATCTTGCAGTGCTGGAGAGTTCTGCCTTTTTCTTTTGAATATTCAGTGAGTTCAGCTCCTGTGAAGTCTGAACTACAATTTCTCTCCAAGCTGGAGAATACTTTGAATATCAGGGCTAAAGAAAGATAACCTTATTTGAAAATAATTTTTTTAACAATTTCATACGATTAAAGTAAATATTTTGACCAAGTTATAAAATGTGTAATCTCACTGAGATTTGTATGACAGGAGATTGTCTCAATTTATCAGTTTCGTTATTTGGCCATTGCTTTAGAATTTTGGGTGTTTCCTAGCTATAATTCTATAGTTTCTTACTTGTGTTATGTAAAGCTTTGAGACTATTTTCGAATCACAGTACTTGGTGGTTGCCCAGCCATATTGAAGGGATTGCTGAAGGTTGTAACTGAACTAATATCAGAACAACAAAACCACAGACAATAACCTAACTCTACACAACAACGGCAGAGGCAAATAATGCCCCAAGCAAAATGTACAACATCTCATAAAAGTCTAGTCACTGAATACAACATTTCTACTTAAAGGGACAGTATACTATAAAATAGTTTTTCCCTTAATGTGTTTCCAATTACTTTTTTTACCAGCTGCAGAGTATAAAATGTATGAGATTTGCTTTTAAAGTTTTTTTTGTGTATATGAATTAACTGATTTTATGTTTTGAAGCCACAACCTATTAAAATGGGTTGAGCTTGTAGATATAATCAGATCTCATTACTTTATCACATTGTGTACATATACCTGCTTCCTTATCTTATATCTGCCCATAAACCAATCACCAATACTTGGAGAGAACAATGGAAAATTAACATTTTATTACCTTATCTCTTTTATAGCTCACTGTGAGTGTAATTTCTTCTAATGGCTGTGCTAACACAGCTTGGCCTTAAGGCCAAAAACTTTCAGAGTAGGTGGGGATACCACATGCTAACTATTTCAAATGCCAATATAGGGGTAATGAAAATGCTTGTAAACAATTTAATAGACTCCAGCACGTAAAGTGGATCATTAGGAACAAATTAGAGGGAAGAACATTTTGAGTGTCTCTTTAAACCCTTGTTGCATCTCAGTAAGCAGCAGTCAATGTGAAGAAATAATACCAGCAAACAACTGTACTCACTTTTTTAAATTATTCTTGTATTATTTCCAGATAAATCCATGTTATTATAGGTACTAGAGAGTTATCTGGATTTCCAGATTTCTGTATCTTCTCCAACTTCGGGTTTTCATGAAAGCCTTATTATTGGACTTTTCAATGTTAGACCAGAAAAAGAGGGTGGTACTTGAAAAAGTGCCTGGGAGCCAAAGTCATTTGCAAATAAATCCTACCTCAAAAATGTGGAATGTGGTTGCAAGAATACTATAAAATGTACATACGTTATAATAAAAATGGTAAAAATGTGGAACCTCTGAAAACCTGGTTATTTTATGGCAGCTGACACTTTTTGAATACACACCGGAATCATTGACATTTCCACTTCTTTATAACTCACCCTTTATAACAAGAAATGCTGCTAAGTAACTTCCCCTTCAAGAGATCTAAACAGTATGGCTCCGTAAAGTTTTAATACATATTCAATAGAAAAGTATCAATTAGCGCCTCTATATCAATGCCCCACCACTAATGAAGTAAAAAATGAACTAGATTTTTTGGACCCTTAAATTTACAATACAATATTCTACTATTAGGTCTGCTAGCAATATAATACCTTTCAAATCTCATCATGGTGTTAGTTAATATAGTAAAAGTCCACATAACAAAACATGCTATTAGATCAAATCAAATGATTATATGACTATAAATTCCATATGTGTATATGTTTGTACCCAGAAATCTAATCTAATGGAAAAATATAAGTTTAAGTCACTAGAAAACTGGGATAAACTAATGTATCCAATTTATTTCAAGATGTATTTGTGATAGAAAAATATGTCAAATCTAGTTAAGAAGATCAACAAAGGTTAATTAGATCATACTGTGAATTAAGACCTTTATGGACCCTTTTGTAATGGATCCAAAAGGATTAGACTAGCATTAAATTTAAAAACAAACAAACCCTCAAACTAAACAATATACTTCTCCTAGCAAATTTAATAGACTTATTTTTTTGGTAGTGGGAGGCCATCCAAAAAGAGATAATTTACGATGCAATATAAAAGGGAGGGTGTAGACTAGAAATATATGTATGTGTTATCAGCATAGAGGTGATACTAGAACCCAAATACGTTTATTAAGTTACCAAATAAAGTAGAAAATATTGTGAAGAGAATTAATCACAGAAATAAGCCTTTACTACCCAACAAACATGGACATGATAAAGCTCTTCAAGATTAGGGAACCCTGAAGAAGATTAGAGAGAGAAACACCAACATAGCTGAGAATATTGATACATTCAAAAATATTTTTAGTTTCTATATGTTTCCTGACGAGGTCCAGTTGAAGCTTATGTAAACAAGTGTATTTCTATATAATTTAACTACAGTGAGGGGGTAACTTCACATAAAAAAATACCCTTATTTTTAAAATATTGCTTGCATAACTATGCGTAATATGATTGAAGAAGGTCTGTATAGACTGTATTAATGGGACAGCATACATCAATATTCATATAACTGCATGTAATAGACACTACTATAAAGGAGAATATGCACAGATACTGATCTAAAAATCCAGTATAAAACCTCTTATGAACTTACTTAGAAGCTCCCTGTTTGTGATGAGGTTGTAGGCTGGGACAACGATTAAAAGGGGCTAAGTAAGCAGTAAGAGCAGACACTCCCCCTCCCCTGCATGTGAAAAGACCCATTACACAAACAGGAGAAAGTAGGAATCTGTAGACTTCAGTCTACATCTGATTCTATGGGGCTTGGTTAGGAGTCTGAAAATTAGCACAATGTTATTATAAAATAAGCAAAACTATACATTGTTACAAAAACACTCCCAGATGAGTTATATAAATGGACCATCTACAAAACATTTATAAAAAGAATAATCTAGTATACCATGTCCCTTTAATATGCTGAAGTAGAAGTTTATATTTCATTTTTGTTATGTGTATGTTTGCTGTTTTACAAATCTTAAAAAAGTAATTACAAAATCATTCTTTGCAATATGCTAATTTAAACGCATTGGACAAGAGATGTTATTTTCCAGTAATTTCATTTTATGTTCATGCTAATATTGATCTGGTACAAGCAATATCCTCTTAGCTTTCCCATCATTTCACAAAGGAATATATTTATCAGAATAGTGTACACAGGTAGTAAAGGTTTCTTTATTTTGTCAAAATACCCATATACATTTAATGGATCTGAAAATATATGCTGCTTACCAGACGTGGCGGTCACAATCAATGTGACATCAGGAGAAAATGACTTTGTCAACTGAGATTAAAGGGATATGAAACCCCCAAAAATTATTTTGTTATTCAAACACAGAACGCATGATTTAAAAAAAGTTTCCAATTTACTTCTATTATCAAATTTGCTTTGTTACCATGTTATTCTTTGTTGAGGGAAAAAGTGCTGCCATCTAGTACTCTTGCAAATTAATAACATTCTTGCAAAACTGCTGCCATATAGAGCTAAAGACACATGCATGCTCCTGAGATTATGTCCCTGCTTTTACACAAAAGATACCAGGAGAATAAAGAAAATTTGATAACAGAAGTAAATTAGAAAATTGTTTGAAATTGTATGCTCTATCTAGGGTTGCCACCTCAGCCATGTTTTGCTGGACCCTTATGAGTTACACATGTTGCAGGGTGTGTAGAGGGAAATATGCATTGCTCGTTTGGACAGTACACAAATAGTGACCCTGGATAGCACTATTCATGGTCCTCCCTGCACGCCCTGCAACATGTGTAACTCATAGCTGTCCAGGAAAACATGGCCGAGGTGGTAACCCTAGCTCTATCTGAATCATGAAAGACATTTTTGGGGTTTATATCCCTTTAATGCTTTTTTACAAATCTTACATCCCTGGCAAACTAGAAAGGTTATTTCCTTATAAGTATCTAAATAGACCACCAGTATATGCATATTGCCTTCATTTATAATTGTCTTGACAAAATAGAATTAGTTGTAAATTAAATTGTAAAAGGAATTCTCATGTAGGCTAGTAAAACTCAGGCATTACAAATGAAACCGAAGATCTCAGTTAAAAAGTGCTTAATGTGTTTCTTAACCTAAGCCAAGTTTAAATCTGGACTAAACACTACTTCTCACTTACAGCTTCAAAGGATTAGCATGGTTTATAGTGGCATTTATCTCCAGGTCTTGATATATACTCTCATGTCAGAGTTATCTTGAAAACTAACATACATTTTTCAGTTTCAGTTCAGAAAGTGTATAGGTGATGAAAGGATAATGTTACTAACATGTGCAGATAGATTTATTTTTTTCCACTTGCAACTAGTTCATTCATTAAAACAAATATACATTTTTACACTCAATGTTATCTGTGAATTTGCACACACTTTATTCTACTTACCATATCCAGTATAATTTATTAAGGGGCAAATTACAAGTTGAAAGTAAAAAAAATTAACTTGCGGGCTAACCCGATGCTCTCATAGCCACTCTTCGAATATTGCAATCACCTTTCTTGCGTATAAACCTGATCATATATTTTCAAGTGCACTAACCTGACATGAAAATATGAATATTTCCCATTCCAATGTTTTTCACATAGAAGAATATGTTCTATTTATTCAGAAATTCATATTTCTACATACATGATTGTATTTTGGTACAATAGTTATCTATACCTTTACCTATATATATATATATATATATATATATATATATATATATATATATATAGATGGGAATTACAGAGCGCCAACTAAAAGAGTAAACCTCTAGCTCTGATATGATGGCACCTAGTTGCCAATGAGGTGTGAACAATGTATGAGGGAGGTATATCAGAGCGCCAAACAAATGTAGGCTGGGTCTAGGATCAGAACAACAAATACCAGTAATAATAAATAATAAGTTTGTTAAAAAGTACAATTTAATACAATTTGATACAATTCTAATAAGTGCTATTACACTCGCATACAAAACAGCAACAATTCATGGATCCATGTTGCAATAGAAATTAAAACATAAATACATACTCCTGAAAAATTCAGGTTTCAGACTTAAAAGAAGACAATGCTTGCGGGTGGTTTAAAAGGCCAATACTTGCTGAAGTGTCTAGTATATGGATTATAGAAGCCACTGGTATTTGACTTCAATACGGTGGCAGATAAGTTAAAAAGAAAAAGATCGGATAAAATTACATGCGATAAAAAATATGCGCCCGCCATTTAAGGTGTAAATAATAAATGGTGGTGAATGGGGCAAATACTGAAGGATCGATGATATATAGATAAAAGAGAATAAAACCTGGCTCACAACATGGGTTTAACTTAAGTGTTTATACAGATAATTTGTGAATTACGAGGATCTTTAATTGTATACCAGTGTGGGTGATAGATGTGGAAAAAATGCTCCTAAACTAATATGGAGCGTGACGAAAGTACTTTTGCAGCATTCTTAAGAAAATATATAAAGATAACGTGTGTTTTTGGTGGATAAAAGAGCGGCGTGGTTGTTTAAAATGTGAGCGTCCTCAAATTAAATAAAAACACAGGTGTAGAAATTAACGGCTAGATTTGGAGTTTTGTCGGTAACGACCCGAAAAACTAACGCCGGCTTTTTTCTGGCCGCACCATAAAAATAACTCTGGTATTGAGAGTCCACATAAAGGCTGCGTTAGGCTCCAAAAAAGGAGCGTAGAGCATTTTTAACGCAGCTTCAACTCTCAATACCAGAGTTGCTTACGCAAGCGGCCAGCCTCAAAAACGTGCTTGTGCACGATTCCCCCATAGGAAACAATGGGGCTGTTTGAGCTGAAAAAAAACCTAACACCTGCAAAAAAGCCGCGTTCAGCTCTTAACGCAGCCCCATTGTTTGCTATGGGGAAACACTTCCTACGTCTGCACCTAACACTCTAAAATGTACCCCGAGTCTAAACACCCCTAACCTTACACTTATTAACCCCTAATCTGCCGCCCCCCGCTATTGCTGACACCTGCATTTTATTTTTAACCCCTAATCTGCCGCTCCGTAAACCACCGCTACTTACATTATCCCTATGTACCCCTAATCTGCTGCCCCTAACACCGCCGACCCCTATATTATATTTATTAACCCCTAATCTGCCCCCCTCAACGTCGCCTCCACCTGCCTACATTTATTAACCCCTAATCTGCCGAGCGGACCGCACCGCTATTATAATAAAGTTATTAACCCCTAATCCGCCTCACTAACCCTATAATAAATAGTATTAACCCCTAATCTGCCCTCCCTAACATCGCCGACACCTAACTTCAATTATTAACCCCTAATCTGCCGACCGGAGCTCACCGCTACTCTAATAAATGTATTAACCCCTAAAGCTAAGTCTAACCCTAACACTAACACCCCCCTAAGTTAAATATAATTTACATCTAACGAAATTAATTATCTCTTATTAAATAAATTATTCCTATTTAAAGCTAAATACTTACCTGTAAAATAAACCCTAATATAGCTACAATATAAATTATAATTATATTATAGCTATTTTAGGATTTATATTTATTTTACAGGTAACTTTGTATTTATTTTAACCAGGTACAATAGCTATTAAATAGTTAAGAACTATTTAATAGCTAAAATAGTTAAAATAATTACAAAATTACCTGTAAAATAAATACTAACCTAAGTTACAATTAAACCTAACACTACACTATCAATAAATTAATTAAATAAACTACCTACAATTACCTACAATTAACCTAACACTACACTATCAATAAATTAATTAAATACAATTCCTACAAATAAATACAATTAAATAAACTAGCTAAAGTACAAAAAATAAAAAGAACTAAGTTACAAAAAAATAAAAAAATATTTACAAACATAAGAAAAATATTACAACAATTTTAAACTAATTACACCTACTCTAAGCCCCCTAATAAAACAACAAAGCCCCCCAAAATAAAAAATGCCCTACCCTATTCTAAATTAATAAAGTTTAAAGCTCTTTTACCTTACCAGCCCTGAACAGGGCCCTTTGCGGGGCATGCCCCAAAGAATTCAGCTCTTTGGCCTGTAAAAAAAAAACATACAATACCCCCCCCAACATTACAACCCACCACCCACATACCCCTAATCTAACCCAAACCCCCCTTAAATAAACCTAACACTAAGCCCCTGAAGATCATCCTACCTTGTCTTCACCTCACCAGGTATCACCGATCCGTCCTGGCTCCAAAATCTTCATCCAACCCAAGCGGGGGTTGGCGATCCATCATCCGGTGGCTGAAGAGGTCCAGAAGAGGCTCCAAAGTCTTCATCCTATCCGGGAAGAAGAGGCGATCCGGACCGGCAACCATCTTGATCCAAGCGGCATCTTCTATCTTCATCCGATGACGACCGGCTCCATCCTGAAGACCTCCACCGCGGACCCATCTTCTTCCGGCGACGTCCAACTGAAGAATGACGGTTCCTTTAAGGGACGTCATCCAAGATGGCGTCCCTCGAATTCCGATTGGCTGATAGGATTCTATCAGCCAATCGGAATTAAGGTAGGAATATTCTGATTGGCTGATGGAATCAGCCAATCAGAATCAAGTTCAATCCGATTGGCTGATCCAATCAGCCAATCAGATTGAGCTCGCATTCTATTGGCTGTTCCGATCAGCCAATAGAATGCGAGCTCAATCTGATTGGCTGATTGGATCAGCCAATCGGATTGAACTTGATTCTGATTGGATGATTCCATCAGCCAATCAGAATATTCCTACCTTAATTCCGATTGGCTGATAGAATCCTATCAGCCAATCGGAATTCGAGGGACGCCATCTTGGATGACGTCCCTTAAAGGAACCGTCATTCTTCAGTTGGACGTCGCCGGAAGAAGATGGGTCCGCGGTGGAGGTCTTCAGAATGGAAGAGCAAGTTTTCTCTGTGAAAAAAATCACAAAAAGACAAAGGCGCCTCCTAGTGTAATACAGTTGGTGAAAGAGATTTGATAGGTAATCAAAAAGGTACTCACAAGTGGAGCAGCACCCAATTGTGCTAAATCAAACAGACTGGGATCTCACAGTGTCCCAGCTCACTGACACTGCAAGGAAACTGGTTTCTCCAATGTCTTGCCGGACTGACAGAGCTCAGACTCTCACAAAGAGGTTTACATAAAACCAAATTTTATTAATAAAATAAAAATCTCAGTGTCTCATGACACTAGATATTAAAAGAACAAGCAACGCGTTTCTCAGACTGCTGTCTGTTTCATCAGAAGCCTGATGAAACAGACAGCAGTCTGAGAAACGCGTTGCTTGTTCTTTTAATATCTAGTGTCATGAGACACTGAGATTTTTATTTTATTAATAAAATTTGGTTTTATGTAAACCTCTTTGTGAGAGTCTGAGCTCTGTCAGTCCGGCAAGACATTGGAGAAACCAGTTTCCTTGCAGTGTCAGTGAGCTGGGACACTGTGAGATCCCAGTCTGTTTGATTTAGCACAATTGGGTGCTGCTCCACTTGTGAGTACCTTTTTGATTACCTATCAAATCTCTTTCACCAACTGTATTACACTAGGAGGCGCCTTTGTCTTTTTGTGATTTTTTTCACAGAGAAAACTTGCTCTTAGATCCTGATTTCCCTGACAAAGCAGCTGACTCCAGTCATCATCTGTGTTCCTGATCATTGATCATCCTGGTATTTGATCACATTCATCATTTGGGACTATACCCACCCCAATTGGGACATTTACCATCTATATAACATTGCAGAAGAAGACAGCATTTCCAGATAAGAACCTTTCAGGAATTTCTTATTACTGTATTTGTTATTATTTGTGTTGTATCCTATGTTTCTCATAGTCCCATATTTATAAGAATTGTTTCACTTTTGTTTACATTATTCCGTATAGTATATTTTATTATAGTTATTATATGTAATATCTTGTTCTCTTCTCTCTTAGCCTATTTACATAATAATCATATAAGGTCCTGTGCGCCCCCTAGTAGTAACACACCCTTAGTGTTACTGATTGTGTCTTCAGAATGGAGCCGGTCGTCATCGGATGAAGATAGAAGATGCCGCTTGGATCAAGATGGTTGCCGGTCCGGATCGCCTCTTCTTCCCGGATAGGATGAAGACTTTGGAGCCTCTTCTGGACCTCTTCAGCCACCGGATGATGGATCGCCAACCCCCGCTTGGGTTGGATGAAGATTTTGGAGCCAGGACGGATCGGTGATACCTGGTGAGGTGAAGACAAGGTAGGATGATCTTCAGGGGCTTAGTGTTAGGTTTATTTAAGGGGGGTTTGGGTTAGATTAGGGGTATGTGGGTGGTGGGTTGTAATGTTGGGGGGGGGGGGGTATTGTATGTTTTTTTTTTTACAGGCGAAAGAGCTGAATTCTTTGGGGCATGCCCCGCAAAGGGCCCTGTTCAGGGCTTGTAAGGTAAAAGACCTTTTAACTTTATTAATTTAGAATAGGGTAGGGCATTTTTTATTTTGGGGGGCTTTGTTGTTTTATTAGGGGGCTTAGAGTAGGTGTAATTAGTTTAAAATTGTTGTAATATTTTTCTTATGTTTGTAAATATTTTATTATTTTTTGTAACTTAGTTCTTTTTTATTTTTTGTACTTTAGCTAGTTTATTTAATTGTATTTATTTGTAGGAATTGTATTTAATTAATTTATTGATAGTGTAGTGTTAGGTTAATTGTAGGTAATTGTAGGTAGTTTATTTAATTAATTTATTGATAGTGTAGTGTTAGGTTTAATTGTAACTTAGGTTAGTATTTATTTTACAGGTAATTTTGTAATTATTTTAACTATTTTAGCTATTAAATAGTTCTTAACTATTTAATAGCTATTGTACCTGGTTAAAATAATTACAAAGTTGCCTGTCAAATAAATATTAATCCTAAAATAGCTATAATATAATTATAATTTATATTGTAGCTATATTAGGATTTATTTTACAGGTAAGTATTTAGCTTTAAATAGGAATAATTTATTTAATAAGAGTTAATTTATTTCGTTAGATGTAAATTATATTTAACTTAGGGGGGTGTTAGTGTTAGGTTAGACTTAGCTTTAGGGGTTAATACATTTATTAGAGTAGCGGTGAGCTCCGGTCGGCAGATTAGGGGTTAATAATTGAAGTTAGGTGTCGGCGATGTTAGGGAGGGCAGATTAGGGGTTAATAATATTTATTATAGGGTTAGTGAGGCGGATTAGGGGGTAATAACTTTATTATAGTAGCGCTCAGGTCCGGTCGGCAGATTAGGGGTTAATAAGTGTAGGCAAGTGGAGGCGACATTGAGGGGGGCAGATTAGGGGTTAATAAATATAATATAGGGGTCGGTGGTGTTAGGGGCAGCAGATTAGGGGTACATAAGGATAACGTAGGTGGCGGCGCTTTGCGGTCAGCAGATTAGGGGTTAATAAGTGTAGGCAGGTGGAGGCGACGTTGAGGGGGGCAGATTAGGGGTTAATAAATATAATACAGGGGTCGGCGGTGTTAGGGGCAGCAGATTAGGGGTACATAAGTATAACGTAGGTGGCGGTCGGCAGATTAGGGGTTAAAAAAATTTAATCGAGTGGCGGCGATGTGGGGGGACCTCGGTTTAGGGGTACATAGGTAGTTAATGGGTGTTAGTGTACTTTAGAGTACAGTAGTTAAGAGCTTTATAAACCGGCGTTAGCCCAGAAAGCTCTTAACTACTGACTTTTTTCCTGCGGCTGGAGTTTTGTCGTTAGATGTCTAACGCTCACTTCAGAAACGACTCGAAATACCGGAGTTAGAAAAATCCCATTGAAAAGATAGGATACGCAATTTACGTAAGGGGATCTGCGGTATGGAAAAGTCGCGGCTGAAAAGTGAGCGTTAGACCCTATTTTGAGTGACTCCAAATACCGGAGGTAGCCTAAAACCAGCGTTAGGAGCCTCTAACGCTGGTTTTCACGGCTAACGCCAAACTCCAAATCTAGGTCTATGTGCTACAATGATGACAAAGCTCAAATAACAACGCAAATTGGGTGATCAAAAGCAAACATATAATGTGAAATTTAGTGAACACACTAATGTAGATGTGGAAATCTGTATACTCTTAAACACAGTTCAGTTAGCAGCAAATTATATTAAAAACTACAACGAAGATCTCCGGTATCAGAGACCACTCTGCTGGCAACCTCAAAGTCACTGAATAATATCCGTTTGTATTTCTGGTATAAACAGAGGGTGATGCAATTACGCTTGGAATGAGTCCAAACTCCGGTAAAAGTTAGAAAGTCTTGTTAGTGGTCTATCCTAAATGTGGATCCCACTTCCAATAATAATGCAACAATCTTCTTTAAAGGGATATACAAAGTGAATGGGTCCCAATGCTTAATCCAAGAGTAATGTCCCTTACCTATCAGGGGAAGAACAAAAATATATAGTGCAGAGGGTTTCTATAATGTGAACACAATTAAAATGCTCCTTACCAGTCACCAGTCAATGCGTTTCGGTCCTCACTGACCTTTATCAAGACTGGCTTTAGATGTGGAGTAAGGTTGTTATATACTTTACTAATTAGCAGGTAAATTAACACCTGGGGGTGGCACCGGAGGTTAAAAATAAATCTTTCCGGGTGTAAGCAAAATCATTTTTTGTATTAGACTTTTATTTTACTACTAAAATAAGTATGTTGATAAAAAATTGTGGAAGAAAAGTCATAAACCTTATGTTGTTCATTAAAGATATTTTTGTTTTTAGGCGATCTATGTATAAGTATATGTTTCATTACGTGAGTTCCGATCTATGTATGGTATCTATTATCTAGAGCCTGCTATATTTTCCTATAGCAATTGGTTCCTAGTTTAAGGGGCTTGAGCCAGAGCCGGTATACTATTGGCTGAGCCGGAGGTGTGCACAGAACCTTCATTCTGATTGGATGATTTATCAAAAATCTGTTTTTACTAAACATCATGTATTTAAAGAACACAAATATTTTAGATATCTTTTCGCAAGCGATCCGTTATTAACAAGTAGAGTATAGTGTTAAACGAAAAAAGGCACATGCTTTTCTAATTTCCATCAAAAGTCAGATTGAGGGTAGTATTAGTATAAACTTGTTGCGATATTATAGCGGCTGACCCATACTTAAACAAAAAAGACATAGGCTTTAAATATGTAACTCAATTGGTGTAGTGTTAGATGAACTTGTTGACTAACTCATTTGAGAATATCGTGTTGGTTATAAAATAATCTCTGACATAAACCAGAGCAAATGAATTGACATAAAAATACATTTGTATATACATATACAACTCAATTGTCGTTTTACACAACCTTATGCAATCGTATTTACATATACAGATATTGTAGTAAATGTTTAATTCCTTCTTTTACAATGTACTTCTCATTGTTATGGTATTTGAGGCTGATCCAATAAAAAATGTTAGATAGGAAATTAATCAAAGAGAATATAATAAAGAGAGTGTTTCATGATGACTACTATAATTTACCTATATAGGTGGGATCTCATTTCATGTACATGAGACGAGGACCCAAACTGCTTATATTTGGAGACCAGCTTGGTACATTAAATCCATACTTTTAATAGTTTGTCTGGCAGTAGATAGATGTTATTCTTACTGGATTAATAATATGTTAAATGGCAAAGAGGAGAAATTAAGCTAAAGATAATCGTTTCAAGGCTAAACATAGAATGTTATTGTAATCTAAACTTAGATATTCTGATTGATATAAACTTGAGATTACTCTTCTAAAGTCAATTAATTGAGCTACTACGAGTTTTTAAAACTTAAGATGTGATCTCGACTCATGGTGAATATATATGTTTTATATAGATATGGGTATTTAAACTTCATGGTAACTTGTGTATCTTTATGTGATACTTTTATATGTAGACTTCCGTTTGGATTATTATAAGGCAGCTGGTTAAAGATGTTACAACCAAAGTGATATTACTATTAAAATCACAGATAGAGGATAGTAGAACATTTTGGGAGAGACCACTTCCCAAAACTCAGTTTCAATTAGAAGTGCAGAGTGGGGCAGAAGTTCCATATTCAATCTGGCCAGTTGGTTTTATATTATATGAATAAAGGATTTATATAAATATGTGGGAATACACTTCTAATAAAGAGGTGTAGGGTTGAGCAGAAGTTCTATAACCAAGCAACCATCATACTTGATTTAAAATGTTCAAAGGGAGAGAGACAAAGATTCTTCATATAAGAAAAAAGAAGAAATTTGTTAAAAACCACTTTGTTAGGGGGCTAGTAAGGTTAAACATGTCCCTTAAAAATCGTGATTCTCATTTAGTCAAGGTTCAGGAGGTGGAATAGGTCTTCTTTATTATTTAGGCCTCTTGGGTGCAGACAATCTAAATGGAAAATCCATTTTGATTCCTCCATTAGTAGCCTCTTCTCATGATTACCTCCTCTCCAGTTTTTTGGCACCTTTTGAATCCCTATATACTTCAATGTTTTAATATCACCTTGATGTTTTTTCGAAAAATGTTTATAGAGAGGGGTGTCTTCTTTAAGTTTTTCAATGGATAAGAGGTGTTTGCGTATCCTGTCCCTTAGTGGTCTCGACGTTTGTCCAACGTATTGGAGACCACAGGGACAATGGAGTAAGTAGACCACGTTTTTATCCTGGCACCGGATAAGATTTTTTATTTTATATTTCTTTTTGGTATTAAAAGAATAGAATTCGGCACTTTTTTCTCCGCATTTGCATGCTTTGCATGTGCCGCAGGGAAAAAACCCTACCACATCTTTACCAAATGCATCTTTGATTACTGGAGGCCTCTTCCTCTGTATACTTGGAGCTAGTTGAGTTTTTAGATTTTTTGTTCTTCGGTATATAAATCTGGGATTACTTGGTATTTTATCTCCTAGAACATCATCATCTTTGAGTAAGTTCCAATGTTTGCGGAAAATATTCTCAATAATTCAACTAATGTGACTTTATCCTAGACAGTATCGACTATATCTTAAATCACAATTACTTTTGTGATGATAACAAGTTTTACAGACAAGTGTGCGGGATGGCGATGGGGATCAGGTTCGCGCCAAGCTATGCGAATTTATATATGGCAAAATGGAAAGAAATTTTCTGGGATTCTTGCCCAGCTGGCGCGGACCTGGTTCTCTATCGCTGCTATATAGACAATATAATTATTGTCTGGAAAGGATCACAAGAGGATCTCGAATATACTATTAGCATCATGAACAAGAACATAGCTAATTTGAATTTCACATATGAATGGAGTCAGAAAAAACTCACATATTTAGATCTGGTAATAGAGGTGAAAGGAGGAAAAATAGAGACATCAACATATTTCAAAAAAGTGGACAGCAACAACTATGGAAGAATAACATTCCGAAGGGACAACTTCTGAGAATGAAAAAAACTGTTCCAGCCCCTCTAAGTGGGAAGAACAAGCACAAATAATCAAGTTGAAATTTATGGAGAGAGGCTATAATGAAGAACGTCTGGATCAAACAAAAGAAGAAGTGAATGAAATAGAAAGGAAAGATCTGACCCACTATAAAGAGAAAAACAAGTGGAATGAAAATACAGATACCCTCGATGTTCCTCTAATAACGAAATATTGCGAGAATAGTCGAATTATTGAGAATATTTTCCGCAAGCATTGGAACTTACTCAAAGATGATGATGTTCTAGGAGATAAAATACCAAGTAATCCCAGATTTATATACCGAAGAACAAAAAATCTAAAAACTCAACTAGCTCCAAGTATACAGAGGAAGAGGCCTCCAGTAATCAAAGATACATTTGGTAAAGATGTGGTAGGGTTTTTTCCCTGCCACACATGCAAAGCATGCAAATGCAGAGAAAAAAGTGCTGAATTCTATTCTTTTAATACCAAAAAGAAATATAAAATAAAAAATCTTATCCGGTGCCAGGATAAAAACGTGGTCTACTTACTCCAATGTCCCTGTGGTCTCCAATACGTTGGACAAACGTCGAGACCACTAAGGGAAAGGATACGCGAACACCTCTTATCCATTGAAAAACTTAAAGAAGACACCCCTCTCTATAAACATTTTTCGGAAAATCACCAAGGTGATATAAAAACATTGAAGTATATAGGGATTCAAAAGGTGCCAAAAAACTGGAGAGGAGGTAATCATGAGAAGAGGCTACTAATGGAGGAATCAAAATGGATTTTCCATTTAGATTGTCTGCACCCAAGAGGCCTAAATAATAAAAAAGACCTATTCCACCTCCTAAATCTTGACTAAAAGAGAATCACGATTTTTAAGGGACATGTTTAACCTTACTAGCCCCCTAACAAAGTGGTTTTTAACAAATTTCTTCTTTTTTCTTATATAAAGAATCTTTGTCTCTCTCCCTTTGAACATTTTAAATCAAGTATGATGGTTGCTTTATTATAGAACTTCTTCTCAACCCTACACCTCTTTATTAGAAGTGGATTCCCACATATTTATATAAATCCTTTATTCATATAATATAAAACCAACTGGCCAGATTGAATATGGAACTCCTGCCCCACTCTGCACTTCTAATTGAAACTGATTTTTGGGAAGTGGTCTCTCCCAAAATGTTCTACTATCCTCTATCTGTGATTTTAATAGTAATATCACTTTGGTTGTAACATCTTTAACCAGCTGCCTTATAATAATCCAAACGGAAGTCTACATATAAAAGTATCACATAAAGATACACAAGTTACCATGAAGTTTAAATACCCATATCTATATAAAACATATATATTCACCATGAGTCAAGTTCACATCTTAAGGTTTAAAAACTCGTAGTAGCTCAATTAATTGACTTTAGAAGAGTAATCTCAAGTTTATATCAATCAGAATATCTAAGTTTAGATTACAATAACATTCCATGTTTAGCCTTGAAACGATTATCTTTAGCTTAATTTCGCCTCTTTGCCCATTTAACATATTATTAATCCAGTAATAATAATATCTATCTACTGCCAGACAAACTATTAAAAGTATGGTTTTAATATACCAAGCTGGTCTCCAAATATAAGCAGTTTGGGTCCTCGTCTCATGTACATGAAATGAGATCCCACCTATATAGGTAAATTATAGTAGTCATCATGAAACACTCTCTTTATTTTATTCTCTTTGGTTAATTTCCTATCTAACATTTTTTATTGGATCAGCCTCAAATACCATAACAATGAGAAGTACATTGTAAAAGAAGGAATTAAACATTTACTACAATATCTGTATATGTAAATACGATTGCATAAGGCTGTGTAAAACTGACAATTGAGTTGTATATGTATATATGAATGTATTTTTATGCCAATTCATTTGCTCTGGTTTATGCCAGAGATTATTTTATAACCAACACGATATTCTCAAATGAGTTAGTCAACAAGTTCATCTAACACTACACCAATTGAGTTACATATTGAAAGCCTATCGGCTAGATTTAGAGTTTTGTCGGTAACGACCCGCGTAGCTAACACTGGCTTTTTTCTGGCCGCACCTTTAAAATAACTCTGGTATTGAGAGTCCACAGAATGGCTGCATTAGGCTCCAAAAAAGTAGCATAGAGCATATTTAACGCCACTGCAACTCTCGATACCAGAGTTGCTTACGGAAGCGGCCAGCTTCAAAAACGTGCTCGTGCACGATTCCCCCATAGGAAACAATGGGGCTGTTTGAGCTGAAAAAAAACCTAACACCTGCAAAAAAGCCGCGTTCAGCTCCTAACGCAGCCCCATTGTTTGCTATGGGGAAACACTTCCTACGTCTGCACCTAACACTCTAACATGTACCCTGAGTCTAAACACCCCTAACCTTACACTTATTAACCCCTAATCTGCCGCCCCCGCTATCGCTGACCCCTGCATATTATTATTAACCCCTAATCTGCCGCTCCGTAAACCGCCGCTACTTACATTATCCCTATGTACCCCTAATCTGCTGCCCTAACATCGCCGACCCCTATATTATATTTATTAACCCCTAATCTGCCCCCCACAACGTCGCCTCCACCTGCCTACACTTATTAACCCCTAATCTGCCGAGCGGACCGCACCGCTATTATAATAAAGTTATTAACCCCTAATCCGCCTCACTAACCCTATAATAAATAGTATTAACCCCTAATCTGCCCTCCCTAACATCGCCGACACCTAACTTCAAACATTAACCCCTAATCTGCCGACTGGAGCTCACCGCTATTCTAATAAATGTATTAACCCCTAAAGCTAAGTCTAACACTAACACCCCCCTAAGTTAAATATAATTTAAATCTAACAAAATTAATTAACTCTTATTAAATAAATTATTCCTATTTAAAGCTAAATACTTACCTGTAAAATAAATCCTAATATAGCTACAATATAAATTATAATTATATTATAGCTATTATAGGATTTATATTTATTTTACAGGTAACTTTGTATTTATTTTAACCAGGTACAATAGCTATTAAATAGTTAAGAACTATTTAATAGCTAAAATAGTTAAAATAATTACAAATTTACCTGTAAAATAAATCCTAACCTAAGTTACAATTAAACCTAACACTACACTATCAATAAATTAATTAAATAAAATACCTACAATTACACCTAACACTACACTATCAATAAATGAATTAAATACAATATCTACAAATAAATACAATTAAATAAACTAACTAAAGTACAAAAAATAAAAAAGAACTAAGTTACAAAAAATAAAAAAATATTTACAAACATAAGAAAAATATTACAACAATTTTAAACTAATTACACCTACTCTAAGACCCCTAATAAAATAACAAAGACCCCCAAAATAAAAAAAATGCCCTACCCTATTCTAAATTACAAAAGTTTAAAGCTCTTTTACCTTACCAGCCCTGAACAGGGCCCTTTGCGGGGCATGCCCCAAGAAATTCAGCTCTTTTTCCTGTAAAAAACACATACAATACCCCCCCGAACATTACAACCCACCACCCACATACCCCTAATCTAACCCAAACCCCCCTTAAATAAACCTAACACTAAGCCCCTGAAGATCTTCCTACCTTATCTTCACCATACCAGGTTCACCGATCGATCCAGAAGAGCTCTTCCGATGTCCTGATCCAAGCCCAAGCAGGGGGCTGAAGATGTCCATGATCCGGCTGAAGTCATCATCCAAGCGGGAGCTGAAGAGGTCCATGATCCGGCTGAAGTCATCATCCAAGCGGGAGCGGAAGAGTTCCATGATCCGGCTGAAGTCTTCTATCAACGTCATCTTCAATCTTCTTTCTTCGGGATCCATCTTGCAGACCTCTGACTCGGAACATCCTGCTGGCCCGACGGACTACCGACGAATGAAGGCTCCTTTAAGGGACGTCATCCAAGATGGCGTCCATCGAATTCCGATTGGCTGATAGGATTCTATCAGCCAATCGGAATTAAGGTAGGAAAATTCTGATTGGCTGATGGAATCCTATCAGCCAATCGGAATTCGAGGGACGCCATCTTGGATGACGTCCCTTAAAGGAGCCTTCATTCATTGGTAGTCCGTCGGGCCAGCAGGATGTTCCGCGTCGGAGGTCTGCAAGATGGATCCGGAAGAAAGAAGATTGAAGATGCCGTTGATTGAAAACTTCAGCCGGATCATGGACCTCTTCAGCTCCCGCTTGGATGATGACTTCAGCCGGATCATGGACCTCCTCAGCTCCCGCTTGGATGATGACTTCAGCCGGATCATGGACATCTTCAGCCCCCTGCTTGGGCTTGGATCAGGACATCGGAGAAGCTCCTCTGGATCGATCGGTGAACCTGGTATGGTGAAGATAAGGTAGGAAGATCTTCAGGGGCCTAGTGTTAGGTTTATTTAAGGGTTTTTTTGGTTAGATTAGGGGTATGTGGGTGGTGGGTTGTAATGTTGGGGGGGTATTGTATGTGTTTTTTTACAGGAAAAAGAGCTGAATTTCTTGGGGCATGCCCGCAAAGGGCCCTGTTCAGGGCTGGTAAGGTAAAAGAGCTTTGAACTTTTGTAATTTAGAATAGGGTAGGGCATTTTTTATTTTGGGGGGCTTTGTTATTTTATTAGGGGTCTTAGAGTAGGTGTAATTAGTTTAAAATTGTTGTAATATTTTTCTTATGTTTGTAAATATTTTTTTATTTTTTGTAACTTAGTTCTTTTTTATTTTTTGTACTTTAGTTAGTTTATTTAATTGTATTTATTTGTAGATATTGTATTTAATTAATTTATTGATAGTGTAGTGTTAGGTGTAATTGTAGGTAATTGTAGGTATTTTATTTAATTAATTTATTGATAGTGTAGTGTTAGGTTTAATTGTAACTTAGGTTAGTATTTATTTTACAGGTAATTTTGTAATTATTTTAACGATTTTAGCTATTAAATAGTTCTTAACTATTTAATAGCTATTGTACCTGGTTAAAATAAATACAAAGTTACCTGTAAAATAAATATAAATCCTAAAATAGCTATAATATAATTATAATTTATATTGTAGCTATATTAGGATTTATTTTACAGGTAAGTATTTAGCTTTAAATAGGAATAATTTATTTAATAAGAGTTAATTAATTTCGTTAGATTTAAATTATATTTAATTTAGGGGGGTGTTAGTGTTAGGGTTAGACTTAGCTTTAGGGGTTAATACATTTATTAGAATAGCGGTGAGCTCCAGTCGGCAGATTAGGGGTTAATGTTTGAAGTTAGGTGTCGGCGATGTTAGGGAGGGCAGATTAGGGGTTAATACTATTTATTATAGGGTTAGTGAGGCGGATTAGGGGTTAATAACTTTATTATAGTAGCGGTGTGGTCCGCTCGGCAGATTAGGGGTTAATAAGTGTAGGCAGGTGGAGGCGACGTTGAGGGGGGCAGATTAGGGGTTAATAAATATAATATAGGGGTCGGCGGTGTTAGGGGCAGCAGATTAGGGGTACATAAGTATAACATAGGTGGCGATCGGCAGATTAGGGGTTAATTATTGTAGGTAGCTGGCGACGACGTTGTGGGGGGCAGGTTAGGGGTTAATAAATATAATATAGGGGTCGGCGGTGTTAGGGGCAGCAGATTAGGGGTACATAAGTATAACGTAGGTGGCGGTCGGCAGATTAGGGGTTAAAAAAATTTAATCGAGTGGCGGCGATGTGGGGGGACCTCGGTTTAGGGGTACATAGGTAGTTTATGGGTGTTAGTGTACTTTAGAGCACAGTAGTTAAGAGCTTTATAAACCGGCGTTAGCCCAGAAAGCTCTTAACTACTGACTTTTTTCTGCGGCTGGAGTTTTGTCGTTAGATTTCTAACGCTCACTTCAGACACGACTCTAAATACCGGAGTTAGAAAGATCCCATTGAAAAGATAGGATACGCAATTTACGTAAGGGGATCTGCGATATGGAAAAGTCACTGCTGAAAAGTGAGCGTTAGACCCTTTCCTGACTGACTCCAAATACCGGCGGTAGCCTAAAACCAGCGTTAGGAGCCTCTAACGCTGGTTTTCACGGCTACCGCCAAACTCCAAATCTAGGCCTATGTCTTTTTTGTTTAAGTATGGGTCAGCCGCTATAATATCGCAACAAGTTTATACTAATACTACCCTCAATCTGACTTTTGATGGAAATTAGACAACATCTGCCTTTTTCGTTTAACACTATACTTTACTTGTTAATAACGGATCGCTTGCGAAAAGATATCTAAAATATTTGTGTTCTTTAAATACATGATGTTTAGTAAAAACAGATTTTTGATAAATCATCCAATCAGAATGAAGGTTCTGTGAACACCTCCGGCGCACCCAATAGTATACCGGCTCTTGCTCAAGCCCCTTAACCTAGGAACCAATCGCTATAGGAAAATATAGCAGGCTCTAGATAATAGATACCATGCATAGATCGGAACTCACGTAATGAAACATATACTTATACATAGATCGCCTAAAAACAAAAATATCTTTAATGAACAACATAAGTTTTATGACTTTTCTTCTACAATTTTTTATCAACACACTTATTTTAGTAGTAAAATAAAAGTCTAATACAAAAGATGATTTTGCTTACACCCGGAAAGATTTATTTTTAACTTCCGATGCCACCCCACAGGTGTTAATTTACCTGCTAATTAGTAAGGTATATAACAACCTTACTCCACATGTAAAGCCAGTCTTGATAAAGGTCAGTGAGGACCGAAACGCGTTGACTGGTGACTGGTAAGGAACATTTTAATTGTGTTCACATTATAGAAACCCTCTGCACTATATATTTTTGTTCTTCCCCTGATAGGTAAGGGCCATTACTCTTGGATTAAGCAGTGGGACCCATTCACTTTGTATATCCCTTTAAAGGGCCACTGTAAGTAAATATTTTCTATGCCTGTTACTAACTAACTACCCCAAATACGCTTTTTATCAATAGCATTTCATTAACATATCTCTACCGTATATCAGAAATCTTGTCTGCAAATTTAATTGTTTTCCAAACCCACTCCATGGGTATCCTTTGCTCTGTACCAATCCGTTTACAATACCTAGGTTTCAAAATGGCGCTTTAAATACAATTTCATTGGTTTAAGTATTTTGAGCACACAGTGCTGAAAATAGTGGGCAGGATAACGTGACATCATCGGGGAATAAAAGATATAACTTTATGTTATGAACGTTATGAAACTTTGTTTTGGAGAAAATATAGGTCAGTAGGTTTTAATTAATGTTTATTAACTTTAATATGTTAGTTGTTTGGCTTAAAAATTATAACAGAAAGTAATCCTTTAAAGAAGATTGTTGCATTATTATTGGAAATGGGATCCACATTTAGGATAGACCACTAACGAGACTTTCTAACTTATACCGGAGTTTGGACTCATTCCAATCGTAATTGCATCACCATCTGTTTATACCAGAAATACAAACGGATATTATTCAGTGACTTTGAGGTTGCCAGCACAGTGGTCTCTGATACCCGAGATCTTCGTTGTAGTTTTTAATATAATTTGCCGCTAACTGAACTGTGTTTAAGCGTATACAGATTTCCACATCTACATTAGTGTGTTCACTAAATTTCACATTATATGTTTGCTTTTGATCACCCAATTTGCGTTGTTATTTGAGCTTTGTCATCATTGTAGCACTTTATTTCTACACCTGTGTTTTAATTTAATTTTATGACACTCACATTTTAAACAACCACGCCACTCTTTTATCCACCACAATCTTTATCTTTATATATTTATATATTTTATCTTTATACATACTTTATACTTTATCTTTATATATTTATATTTTAGTTATCTTTATATATTTTCTTAAGAATGCTGCAAAAGTACTTTCGTCACACTCCGTATTAGTTTAGGAGCATTTTTTCCACATCTATCACCCGCACAGGTATACAATTAAAGATCCTCATAATTCACAAATTATCTGTTTAAACACATAAGTTAAACCCATGTTGTGAGCCAGGTTTTATTCTCTTTTATCTATATATTATCGATCCTTCAATATTTGCCCCATTCACCACCATTTATTATTTACACCTTAAACGGCGGGCGCATATTTTTTATCGCATGTAATTTTATCCGATCTTTTTCTTTTTAACTTATCTGCCACCGTATTGAGGTCAAATACCAGTGCCTTCTATTATCCATATACTAGACACTTCAGCAAGTATTGGCCTTTTAAACCACCCGCAAGCATTGTCTTCTTTTAAGTCTGAAACCTGAATTTTTCAGGAGTATGTATTTATGTTTTAATTTCTATTGCAACATGGATCCATGAATTGTTGCTGTTTTGTATGCGAGTGTAATAGCACTTATTAGAATTGTATAAAATTGTATTAAATTGTACTTTTTAACAAACTTATTGTTATCACTGGTATTTGTTGTTCTGATCCTAGACCCAGCCTACATTTGTTTGGCGCTCTGATATACCTCCCTTATACTGTATATATATATATATATATATATATATATATATATATATATAAATACTGTATATATAAATATATATATATATACGTATAGATATAAACAGATATATATATATATATATACAGTATATATATATATATATATATATATATATATATATATATATATATATATATATATATATATATATATATATGAAAATCTATTTAGAAGTACTTAGAACAAATTCCCCTATGTGAAGAACTTTATTAAACATGAATATTGCATAAATATGCTTTTACATGTTTTCATCTACTTAACTGCAAAAGGCTCCAATGCACTTATATATTTGTCTATATGTGTGTACATATATATTTATGTGTTTTTAGGTGTATATATGTCTGTAAATATATATACAGCTATAAATACATAAATACATGTGTACACACATATAAACATATATATCTATATATATATATATATATATATATATATATATATATATATATATATAGTCCATACAATGTGCACTCCAGATATTATATACCAGTTGCCTTGGGTGCTGTTCAAAGAATAACATAAACCATGAAACAGAATAGCACTCCAAAGGTCTTATCAAGAAGTGGTCACTTTATTAGTGAACGTTTTCGGGTCACAGACGACCCATCCTCAGACTTACATACCCACCAACTGTGTTATATCCTGTACAGCAAACAAACGTAATCACGCTCTCCTCAGTGGACACGCCCCCAATCCTTGGGGACGTAATCGCCCGAGGCAACGTGTAAAAGACAACATACAAAAACTTAATATCCTAAAAACAGCTATTAACAATAATAATCCTAATACTGTGTGTGTATATATATATATATATATATATATATATATACATATACATATTTATATAGATATATATATACACATATTTAGACATGTATTTGTATGTATTGCTATGTAATATATAATATGTAAAGAGCACCTAAAACATAAGGCCAGGGTAGCAAAAGAAATCTGTATTTATTTGGACAGAAAACTATATGATATAACAATTATAATTAAAAGCATGGATCCCTGTCGTAACAATACAATACAACAATAAAATCTAGAAGTAAAAACATCCTAGAAAGTGTTCCAGTGAAGGTAATGCTGTGAATGTGTGTTCCAAAAGGCGTTGACAGTTACTGGTAAGCCTATGTCTAATACCCTGTTAAGGGGATATAGCTGTATTGCACTATCTCTTATATTTTTTACAGGTTTCAGTTTGAAAATAACGACCCACCATCCAGAATACTGACACCTTCACGGATTGTTTTCACTAATTTACCTTGATTTTTGATTTTTAATTTAAATTTTTTTTCTTATTTTTGGAACACACATTCACAGTATTACCTTCACTGGAATACTTTCTAGGATCTTCAAGGATTTATTTAGGATTCATCACATACGGTGCACCTTATCAGCTATAGACTGCGTCATTCTCTTCCTTAGGAAGCCATCTAAATCGCACCTTAATTTACCATTGTTTTTTACTATTGTTTTTAACTTATATGTTTTTTACTTATATATTTTATTGTTGTATTTTATTGTTACGACAGGGATTCATGCTTTAATTGTATTTGTTATATCATATAGTTTTCTGTCCAAATAAATACAGATTTTTTTTGCTACCCTAGCCTTATGTTTTAGGTGCTCTTTACATATTATATTATATAATACTATCCCCAAGGTTTGCTTGTAAACCTTTCGTACAAGAACTATAGATGCCCTCCTCAAGCGCTTAGTCTTCCACACCCTCTGATATGTATCACTATGTCTTAAGTCCTTTGCCTGCCTTTTTTTCCCCTAACACCTAAGACCTCATATCTTTGAGCCCTTATAACGTTTTTGTGCAATTTAAAAAAAAAAAAATAATGTTATTAGATAGTGTTATTATGAATGCAACTGTAGTTTGTAATGTATTTCTGATGTAATTTTCACAATTTTTTTTGTTTCCTGAAACAGTTAACCCGTGCTCTGAGGACACGGTAATAATTCTAGCGTAAATCGTCATTGCACTCACATGTTCGCATTTACTTTCAACTTTTAATATGAATGCAAAAAACACCAGCGATAAAACCCTTTTCGCTTGCACGCCACTCGAAATCTGGCCCTAAAGCTCCTAATTTATAAGGATGTCGCCATTGTGAACACAAAACTGTGATGTTTTAAATAACAATATGTTACCAGTGGAGCTATATACTGTATATATATATATATATATATATACAGTGGGACCTCGGTTTACGAAATTAATCCGTTCTCCGGGACGTTTCGTATTTCGAAAAATTCGTAAACCGAAACACGGTTTCCCATAGGAATGCATTGAAAACCAATTAATGCGTTCCGGAGGTGAGAAAAAAAAGTCAAACACAGTATTTTATCTGTTTAAAACTCTTTATAAAGTGCACTTTAAAGGCATAAATACTGTACATAATATTTCAAACATCCAACTTTATGTTTTAAAACATCACACATCAACTTTTAAAACATGGCAGACTGTTGGTAACATGGTACAGTACACTTTAACTGTACTGTACATAAATAACACGTCAACAGGGAAAACATGGAAAATAGCAAAACAATTTCAACACTGTTTGGAAGATGAGGAGGACGAGGGCAATTGGGCAGCACTAACACAAGCAGGTTCTTCTTCATGTCTAGGCTGTTTTTGTAGGAACCTTTCCATTGTCTGCTGCCTCTGGCGCCTTTTAAGCATCCCTCGGAAAGGGGACATGATGTCTGTGTCAAAACTGCTCACAAGTCTGTGGGCTAGAGCCTTATCTGGGTGGTGCTGCTGTACAAAAGTCTGTAGGTTTACCCACATTTGGCATGCCTCCTTGAGTTCCGTGGAAGAGAGCTGTTCCTCACTCATTTCCTCCTCCTCCTCAAATGCGATCTGCTCCTCCATCGACTCCTTCTGCAATTCCACCAGCTCCTCGGTGGTTAGGTCACGGTTGTGTTCCTCCACCAGCTCGTAGACATCCTCCTCAGTCACCTCCAGGCCCATGGTCCTCCCCAAGGAAACAATTTCCTCCAACACTGTTGACTCTGGTGCAGGTGCAGAAGCACTGGAGGCAGGTTTTACAACACAGTCTGGCCAAAGGTTGCGCCAAGCAGAATTTAGGTTTGTCTGGCTGACCCCGGCCCAGGCAATGGTGATAATCTGCAGACAGCTCACAATGTCAAAATGCTCTCTCCAAAATTCATGGCGGGTGAGGCTTGAGCGATCTGTCATCTCAAAGCATCGCTGGAAAAGCTCCCTTGTGTAGATTTTTTTAAAATTGGAGATGACCTGCTGGTCCATTGGCTGGAGTAGTGGGGTGGTGTTAGGCGGAAGGAACATGACCTTGATGAAATTAAAGTCCTCCAGCAAATCTTCCTCGAGGCCTGGAGGATGGGCAGGAGCATTGTCCATGAGCAGCATGGCCTTGAGTGGCAGGTTATTATCCACAAGGTACTTCTTCACAGCAGGACCAAAAACCGCATTGACCCACTTCACAAACAAGAGGCGTGTGACCCAAGCCTTTGGGTTAGACTGCCACAAAACGCTCAACTGCTCCTTGTTCATCTTGTGTTTCTTGAAGGCCCGTGGGGTCTCTGAATGGTAGACAAGCAGGGGCTTGATCTTAAGGTCCCCACTGGCATTGGCGCAGAACAGGAGGGTAAGACGGTCCTTCATCGGCTTGTGGCCAGGCAATGAGGTCTCCTGTTCTGTGATGAAGGTACGCTTTGGCATCCTCTTCCAGAAGAGTCCAGTCTCGTCGCAGTTGAAGACCTGCTGAGGAAGGTAGCCCTCTGAAACTATGACTTCCAGGAACTCCGTAGCAAAATCTTCAGCTGCAGCAACATCGGAACTTGCAGCCTCTCCATGCCTGACCACACTGTGGATGCCAGATCTGTTCTTGAACCTTTCGAACCACCCCCTGCTGGCCTTGAAGCCTTCTGCATCTGCTGACGTTATTGGCTGTTGTTTGAGGAGGTCAGCATGCAAGGCCTTGGCTTTTTCGCAGATGATCGCCTTGGTCACTGAGTCCCCTGCACGCTGCTTCTGTTCAATCCAGAGCAGGAGCAACTTCTCGACCTCCTCCAGAACAGGTGGCCGTTGCTTGGAGACCCGGGTGACTCCCTTGGCTGCATCTCTCCCAGTAATCTTCTCTTTCATTTTTAGGATTGTACCGATTGTGGATGCACTCCTTCCATACTCTTTGGCAAGGTCAGTCAATCGCATTCCTCCTTCATGCTTCCTGATGATTTCCTTCTTGTCCTCAAGCAGAATCATCTCCTTCTTCCTCTTCCCAGCTTCCGCTGCTTTCTTGGGTGCCATGACACCACCGTCCCTAAGTATGCAAAAAAAATTAAAAATGCTTTACACCCACATGAGCTGGCATGGAAAAACAACCCCACAATGCAAAAAAGGCATGCACAGCACATGAGCTGGCATGGAAACCACACTAAAAGGCATGCACAGCAGATGAGCTGTAACAGGCATGCACAGCAGATGAGCTGTAACAGGCATGCACAGCAGATGAGCTGTAACAGGCATGCACAGCAGATGAGCTGTAACAGGCATGCACAGCAGATGAGCTGTAACAGGCATGCACAGCAGATGAGCTGTAACAGGCATGCACAGCAGATGAGCTGTAACAGGCATGCACAGCAGATGAGCTGTAACAGGCATGCACAGCAGATGAGCTGTAACAGGCATGCACAGCAGATGAGCTGTAACAGGCATGCACAGCAGATGAGCTGTAACAGCCATGCACAGCAGATGAGCTGTAACAGCCATGCACAGCAGATGAGCTGTAACAGCCATGCACAGCAGATGAGCTGTAACAGGCATGCACAGCAGATGAGCTGTAACAGCCATGCACAGCAGATGAGCTGTAACAGGCATGCACAGCACATGAGCTGGCATGGAAATCACCCCCAGAATGCAGAACACACAGTAAAAGGCATGCAAACAACCAAGCTCAGCTCCCTACCTTTCCACTTCTTGAGATGCACCAAAAAGGCTCCAAAAACTGCTCCAAAAACTGCTCCAAAAGGCTCCAAAATCTTCTGCCAATGGCTCCAAATCACGCATGGGGCAGGGGGGCGGATCTATAAACCAGGACACTTTTTTTCGTATTGCGGGAAAAATTCGTAAACCGAGGCATTTTTTCTCAGAAATTTTAATTCGTAAACCGATTTTTCGTTTACCGAGGCGCGCGTTAACCGAGGTCCCACTGTATATATATATATATATATATATATATATATATATATATATATATATATATATATATATATATATATACTGTATATACACACACACAAAAATGTGTTTATCCACACCAGATCAATTTGTTTATTTAATTAATTTAAGAGGGTTAATTATTTTTAATAATTCAACAGTTAAGTCCTTATCTTGTAGTTTCTTGTAGTTTAGTCCTTATTCTACTCTTATAACAATCACCAATAGAAAGATGTTGCTCTTCAGGAAAACAGTCAGAATCCCAAAGCCTCACCTTTTTAGATTGCATATGAACAGTTAAGTTTGTATTTTCTACTACCATATTTATCCTGGACACTGATACATACATCTGTACATATTATTGCAACACATTTCAGTTACCCAATAACTAGTGCTGTGATTACCCAGTGATCTGCCACTGCTGTATTGTTTACTTTGAACCCTGCAACATATTACAGTTATCTAAGATCTATTACTTTGCTTTTCAAATCAGTCGTCATATACTCTAGTATCCTCCTTGTTCTCATTTGCCAAGTATTTAAGTTTCTATGTTCTGTTACCCTGTGTGCTCACTATATTACCATTAAACAATTATAGTGCATTCTATGGACTGAATATATGTGTGTGTGTGTGTGTGTATATATATATAAATTATTAGCCAGGTATCTTTGAACCAGGTAGCGTGCAAAAGAGGAACAGTAGTGCTCTCCATACCTGGTTCTTCCATACATGGGGGTCAATTTACTAAAGTGCGAGCGGACATGATACGATGTAGCGTATCATGTCCGCTGCACATTGATAAATGCCGACAGCATACGCTGTTGGCATTTATCATTGCACCAGCAGTTCTTGTGAAATACTGCCCCCTGCAGATTCACGGCCAATCGGCTGCTAGCAGGGGGTGTCAATCAACCTGATTGTATTCGATCGGGTTGGTTTCTGTCCGCCGCCTCAGAGCAGGCGGACAGGTTATGGAGCAGCGGTCTTTAGACTGCTGCTTCATAACTTCTGTTTCTGGCAAGCCAGAAGGCTCGCAAGAAACACGGGGCATCAAGCTCCGTATGGAGCTTGATAAATTGACCCCTTAGAGTGGCTGGGCTAAATGGATATGTGGTTTCTTCTGGAGGTTGTATAGCTCCTTCTGTATACAGTGCGCTCTCTTGTCGACTGGGAAGATTTGTGTGCCTGCGTGAAGGTGATTGATTTACCTTTTCTTGGTGGGCTTTCTTCTACCTGTCCTAAGGTATGCCCTGGATTACGTCATGAAGACTTCACTCCTAAAACTATAAATCTACCTGTATTCTTTCAGTCAGTGCTTGGAAATTCTAACAGTTTCACATTTGCTTCCCTAACTCCTGGATTCCTCTTTGCCTGTGTTCTTCCTGCCCTCATCTACCTGTTGTCGTCTGGCCCCCTGACCTTTGGCTACCCTCTCAGACTGTGTTATTTGATTTAATCTTTTGGACTGATTTTCTAGCTTACCTCAGGCTTGTTTATTTGGATTACCCTCTGCCTTTATCGCTGTGACTTATTGTCACTGCTCCTCTGCTTCTATGTTCTAATTTTGGAAGGACTGGCTTCTTTGCATCCTGACCTCATCCTGTTACTATGTTACTATTTAAACCCAACTGCCCCAGACTTTGTAAAGGTTCGTACCATCATTTCCTTATTGTCTGGTGAACCTCCGGCCTGGGCCCACAACCTGTTACAAGTCCTATCCTTGATTCTTTAGAGGCATTCCTATCTGCCATGGATGCATTATATTCATAATCCTCATATCAATTGGCAAACTGGGAGTATCAGTTTTATGTCCTCTTTTTGTAAAGATTTGTGCCTTGCTCCATTGTTCCTGTGCAAATCTAATGAATCTACTCTGCAACCTGCTAGCTATCAGGACTTTTGTTACCCTTTGACTGCCCAATTGATCTCTCACCTGGATCTTCAATTCTATTTGGAAGAATTCACCCATTATCAGGGCCAAAATTATAACACTTAAAAGAATATTTGGATGAAAATTTAGCAAAGGGTTTCGTCAGACCTTCCACTTCTCCTGCAAGAGCTGGTATTTTCTTTGAACAAAAGAAAGATGGAATACTTTGTCATTGTGTGGACTACAGAGCACCTAATACCATTACTATGAAGATTTGCTATCCTCTGTCTTTCATCCCTGAGTTGTTAGACAGACTTAAGAATGCTTGTATTTTCTCTAAAATTTAATTCAGAGGGGCTTACAACTTGGTGAGGATAAGACATGGCACATGGTGATGAATGGAAGACCGCCTTTCAGACCCAATAAGGGCACATTGAGTACCTTCGGATTGTGTAATGCTCCTGCAACATTCCAAAACTTTGTTAATTATGTGTTTTGAGATATACTTGACACCTTTTTTTAGTTATGTATTTGGATGATATTTCCAACATTCCTTCTGAATGAGAATCGCATTAAATGTGCCCTGCAGCGTTTATGCACTCACAAGCAGTATGCAAAGTTGAAGAAATGCCAATTTAACACTTATATAGAATTTTTGGGTTTCATCTTCTCACCTGGGAAAATTTGGATCCTAAAAAAGTTAAGGCCATTCTAGATTAGCCTATTCCAACAAATAAGTAAACTATCCAGCGTTTTATTGGCTCTGCTAAATTTTATTGAAAATTCATCAGACACTTCTCTAAGGTGCGTTCTCCCATAAAAAGGATTTATTGCAACTGGTGCGGCGGGGCCCTAGGCAGCCGCTTTACCCGCCTTGCCCAAAGGCCGGCCCTGGACATGGTGATGAATGGAAGACTGCCTTTCAGATCCGATATGGGCACATTGAGTACCTTCAGATTGTGTAATGCTCCTGCAACATTCCAAAACTGTGTTAATTATGTGTTTTGAGATATACTTGACACCTTTTTTAGTTATGTATTTGGATGATATTTCCAACTTTCCTTCTGAATGAGAATCACACTAAATGTGCCCTGCAGCGTTTATGCACTCACAAGCAGTATGCAAAGTTGAAGAAATGCCAATTTGACACTTATATAGAATTTTTGGGTTTCATCTTCTCACCTGGGAAAATTTGGATCCTAAAAAAGTTAAGGCCATTCTAGATTAGCCTATTCCAACAAATAAGTAAACTATCCAGCGTTTTATTGGCTCTGCTAAATTTTATTGAAAATTCATCAGACACTTCTCTAAGGTGCGTTCTCCCATAAAAAGATTAACAAAGAAACAGGAATTCTTCCAATGGACTGAAGAGGCTCAACATGCTTTTATTCAATTTAAAATTAAATTCTATTTTGGTCCAACCTGATGTTGAGAGACCTCTCTTTTTGGTAGTGTATGCCTCTGAGACTGCTCTAAGAATAGGCAAGGCATTTTCTTTTCAAGGAAATTATCTCCTGCCTAGAGAAGTTTTGATGTGGGAGATAGAGAAATGCTCAGTAATAAATGTGCTCTGGAAGAATGGTGAAATCTCTTGGTGGGGGCACCTCACAAAGACCATCGGAATTTTTAAGGTCTGCATGACGTTTTTTTTTTGTCCACGATACACACGCTTGCCTCTGTTCTTTACCAGGTTTCAATTGCATATTTCTTGTCTTCCAGGGTCAAAAAAGATTAAAGCTGATGCTCTGTCTCATATGTATTACTCTTCTGCGTTTATTACAAGTTTAAAGTCAATGTGTGCACTCAAGCCCAAACAAAATTTGCACTCCTCGGGTTAACGCAAGTAAAGACCTTGTATAAAGTTGAAGGGGTTAAAAAAAGGTTGCACCAAGCACAGCATAAGTATATTAAAATAAAGTGTTACACGCATATATACACTATCTGATATAAATTATTTACAAAAAATTTACTTTTTTATAAGGGTTAAAAGGTATATGGTATAGGACAACCTGTTTGACTGAAAAGGGCTATTATGTATATATGTGTCTAAATATGTGTATATATACAGTATATATTATATATATATGTGTGTGTGTAAAACATAATTTATACTTACCTGATAAATTATTTTCTTTCCTGGCATGGAGAGTCCACAAATCCATTAAATTACTAGTGGGAATTCCACTGCTGGCCACCAGGTGGAGGCATATAACACCTCAGCAAAGCTTCATGTATCCTCCCACTACCCACAATCCCCAGTCATTCAGCCCAGGAATTATGGAAAGAGAAGAAGACACAAAGGGTATAGAGGTGCCTGAGGTTTAGAATAAATTATGTTTTCTTTCCAAGGGCATGGAGAGTCCACAAATCCATTCAATTACTAGCGGGAACCAATACCAAAGATTGAGTCCACAAAAGAAGCCTCAGCTGAGGCAAAAACATCAAATTTGGAAAAAGTATGCAATGATGACAAAGTGGCTGCCTTGCAAATCTGTTCCATAGAAGCATCATTTTTAAAGGCCCAAGAGGAAGCGACAGCCCTAGTGGAGTGAGCCCTAATTTTCTCTGGAGGCTGCTGTCCATCTGTCTCAAAAGCCAATCGAATAACACTTCTCAAACCAGAAGGAGAGAGCAGAAGAAGTGGCCTTCTGACCTCTCAGTTTGCCAGAAAAGACAACAAAAAGAGCAGAAGATTGACGAAAATCTTTTGTAGCCTGTAAATAGAACCTTAAAGCTTGCACAACATCTAGTTGGTTAATATTGCATTCCGAGACCACCTTAGATAGAAATCCTAATTTATCGGCATGAAAAATAAGATAAGGAGAATCACACTCTACGGGAAGATGAAATTGCCAGCAGAAACACAACCTTCCATGATAATAACTTGATATCAACAGAACGTATAGGCTTAAATGGAGCCTGCTGCAGAACTTTAAGAACCAGATTAAGACTCCAAGGAGGAGCAATCGACCTAAACACTGGCCTGAACACAGGCCTGATTATAACTAAAGCCTGGACAAAAAATTGCCAGACGCTTCAGCAGAAGAAACGACAGAGCCGAAATCTGTCAGCACATACTTGCTACAAAATAGTGATTTACATTTAAACTGCCATATTAAATTTTACGTAGCTCAATATTATTGCACTCAAAGGCATACCGATCAATACAAAAGACTATAACAAGAGACCATAACATTGGTAAAAATATCTTGTGGTCAACAAAGTTTTGGGAGCTATAAAGAGAACTGTTCATTTATAAATACACAAAACCATCATATGGAGAAAGTCTAAATAGACTCCAATTGTATATACAAATTGCTCAAAATTAGAAGTCTGATGATCCTTGGGTCTATTCTTCTTATCCTGTGGTAAAAAAACTCCCTTTCCACCAGTAACCGTGGAAATTATCTCTGCCAGACCAGGACCAAATAAAGTCTTACCCTTAAAAGGTAGAGACAGAAGCTTGGATTTAGAAGTCACATCCGCAGACCAAGACTTTAACCAAAGGGCTCTGCGGGCTAGTTTCGCAAAACTAGAAATCTTGGCTCCCAGCCTAACAACTTGCATACTGGCATCACAGAAAAAAGTATTAGCCCTCTTCTCTAGTAATAGTGCGCCACAGATCTCGCACTGAATCAGCCACAGGAAACATCTTTTTAAACACAGGAGATGGGTTAAAAGGAACACCTGGCTTCTCCCATTCCTGAGATATAATGTCAGACATGCAATCTGGAACAGGAAAAACCTCCACAGATTTAGGTTTTATATCAAAAACTCTATTAAGTTTATTAGCCTTTATAGGAGCCTCTGCAACTGTTTCAGAATCATCCAAAGTAACTAAAAACTCATTCAAAAGTAAACAGAGATGCTCCAGTTTAAAACTAAAATTAACCTCCTCAGAATCTACTGTACTAGGAACTGCAGATTCTGAATCAGAGATCTCGCCCTCAGAAGCTGCAGAGGAATGATCCTTGCTAGATAACAAACCGCCAAGACTAACCAAATCAGTCTTGGCGGAATCAGAACACATAGAAATGTTCTTAGATTTCCTCTTCCCTTTACCAGAACTAGGTAAAGCACTTAGGGCTGTAGAAACTGCAGAAGTTAACTGCGCAGCAAAATCTTTAGGCAAACAAACAATCCCAGAGACTGACTGAGAGGAACCGCAGGGCACTGCATGTGAATCTGTCAAAGACTGGGACATGTTAACAGAAGGCAGAGACAACCCATAAACAGCATTATCCTGAGAAAAGGAAGGCTCAGATAAGGAATCCTTATAATTAGATAATAAAACCTTATAAAGGCAAGGGGAACAGAATTGCCCAGGAGGTATAACCTGGGCATCTACACAATAAAGTAATTTATCAAATGACAGAGAAAGCTTGGGATTGGCTTCCATAGTAAATAAAAAAAGCCCTTTATTTCCCTCATACTCTAATTTCAATATAAAAAAATAAAATAAAATTCTAAGCATAGATAAATAATTATAAAAAACGGCACCTCTACACCCCATGCTGGAGAGACTCACCCAACCGGTAGCCAGGATTCCAATCCAAACCAGCAGATAAATCCTGTTCAAACTGCAGATCCTAGAAAGGTGCAAACATCAGAGAGAAGCAACAGGCAGGAAAAACGATCTAATGCTAATGTCTCCATGAAAATCCGGCTTCCAAACAGCCTGCTAGAAACAAACTGTTCAGCACTCAGGAGGTAACAGAACGGTCACATGATCACAAATTCAAAAGTAAGGTGCAGTCCAACAACTTTCTAAGGCCTAGATTTGGAGTTTGGCGGTAGCCGTGAAAACCAGCGTTAGAGGCTCCTAACGCTGGTTTTAGGCTACCGCCGGTATTTGGAGTCGTTCAAAAAAGGGTCTAACGCTCACTTTTCAGCCGCAACTTTTCCATACCGCAGATCATTTGCTTATCCTATCTTTTCAATGGGATCTTTCTAACTCCGGTATTTAGAGTCGTGGCTGAAGTGAGCGTTAGAATTCTAACGACAAAACTCCAGCCGCAGAAAAAAGTCAGTAGTTAAGAGCTTTCTGGGCTAACGCCGGTTTATAAAGCTCTTAACTACTGTGCTCTAAAGTACACTAACACCCATAAACTACCTATGTACCCATAACCGAGGTCCCCCCACATCGCCGACACTCGATTAAATTTTTTTAACCCCTAATCTGCCGACCGCCACCTAGTTATACTTATGTACCCCGCAAAGGGCCCTGTTCAGGGCTGGTAAGGTAAAAGAGCTTTGAACTTTTGTAATTTAGAATAGGGCAGGGCATTTTTTTATTTTGGGGGGCTTTGTTATTTTATTAGGGGGCTTAGAGTAGGTGTAATTAGTTTAAAATTGTTGTAATATTTTTCTAATGTTTGTAAATATTTTTTTATTTTTTGTAACTTAGTTCTTTTTTATTTTTTGTACTTTAGTTAGTTTATTTCATTGTATTTATTTGTAGATATTGTATTTAAATAATTTATTGATAGTGTAGTGTTAGGTTTAATTGTAGGTAATTGTAGGTATTTTATTTAATTAATTTATTGATAGTCTAGTGTTAGGTTTAATTGTAACTTAGGTTAGGATTTATTTTACAGGTAATTTGTAATTATTTTAACTATTTTAGCTATTAAATAGTTCTTAACTATTTAATAGCTATTGTGCCTGGTTAAAATAAATACAAAGTTACCTGTAAAATAAATATAAATCCTAAAATAGCTATAATATAAATATAATTTATATTGTAGCTATATTAGGATTTATTTTACAGGTAAGTATTTAGCTTTAAATAGGAATAATTTATTTAATAAGAGTTAATTAATTTCGCTAGATTTAAATTATATTTAACTTAGGGGGGTGTTAGTGTTAGGGTTAGACTTAGCTTTAGGGGTTAATACATTTATTAGAATAGCGGTGAGCTCCAGTCGGTAGATTAGGGGTTAATGTTTGAAGTTAGGTGTCGACGATGTTAGGGAGGGCAGATTATGGGTTAATACTCTTTATTATAGGGTTAGTGAGGCGGATTAGGGGTTAATAACTTTATTATAATAGCGGTGCGGTCCAGTAGGCAGATTAGGGGTTAATAAGTGTAGGCAGGTGGAGGCGACGTTGTGGGGGGCAGATTAGGGGTTAATAAATATAATATAGGGGTCGGCAGTGTTAGGGGCAGCAGATTAGGGGTACATAGGGATAATGTAAGTAGCGGCGGTTTACGGAGGGTTAATAATAATATGCAGGGGTCAGCGATAGCGGGGATGGCAGATTAGGGGTTAATAAGTGTAAGATTAGGGGTGTTTAGACTCTGGGTACATGTTAGAGTGTTAGGTGCAGACGTAGGAAGTGTTTCCCCATAGCAAACAATGGGGCTGCGTTAGGAGCTGAACGCGGCTTTTTTGCAGGTGTTAGGTTTTTTTTCAGCTCAAACAGCCCCATTGTTTCCTATGGGGGAATCGTGCACGAGCACGTTTTTGAGGCTGGCCGTGTCGGTAAGCAACTCTGGTATCGAGAGTTGCAGTTGCGTTAAATATGCTCTGCGCTCCTTTTTTGGAGCCTAACGCAGCCTTTCTGTGGACTCTCAATACCAGAGTTATTTTAAAGGTGCGGCCAGAAAAAAGCCAGCGTTAGCTACGCGGGTCGTTACCGACAAAATTCTAAATATAGCCGTTATTTAGATATTACCCAAACTAAATAAAAGGTAAACTTGTCCAAAAAAATCTCCATAGCCAAAATAAAAAAAAGCCTTCACATGACAGCAACAGTACCCTGAAATGCTGCCCAATAAATCCCCAACCTTTAAAACGGATATTCAGGATATTCAGTCCCATAAGGATCCACCTCTAAGTATCCTTTTTTTTTAAAACAAGGAACTCCAAAGTGCTGCATCCTTTTCACCTAGAAGGTAAAAGCACTTACCTGTGGATCCGCTGTAGGGCAGGTACAGCAAACAAGTGTGACAGAATCCTCACTGACATAGACCTATATATAAAGAAAAATAGAGTAACCAACCCTGGTTTTCTATATAGGGGTAGCAAAAATGTTGGAAGGTAAGCAAAGACCACCTCACCATCTTCCAATGGCTAAAAGCCACCATTACTCTTACTAAAGAGAATTACATGGACACAGCATAACCCCAATCCTTGCTTGCAGGGAAAAATACACATTAAAGGATTAAACATTTGATTTCTTCAGACACCTTCTTTGCACATCACCTACAATCTTACACAGGCAAAGAATGACTGGGGATTATAAGTAGTGTGAGCTTTGCTGGGGTGTTCTTTGCCTCCACCTGGTAGCCAGGAGTTTAATTCCCACTAGTAATTGAATGGATTTGTGGACTCTCCATGCCTTTGGAAAGAAATATGTATATACATATGTTTATATACGTATATTCATACATATATATATATATATATATATATATATATATATACACACACACATATATATACACAAATATACAGGGAGTGCAGAATTATTAGGCAAGTTGTATTTTTGAGGATTAATTTTATTATTGAACAACAACCATGTTCTCAATAAACCCAAAAAACTCATTAATATCAAAGCTGAATAGTTTTGGAAGTAGTTTTTAGTTTGTTTTTAGTTATAGCTATTTTAGGGGGATATCTGTGGGTGCAGGTGACTATTCCTGTGCATAATTATTAGGCAACTTAACAAACAACAAATATATACCCATTTCAATTATTTATTTTTACCAGTGAAACAAATATAACATCTCAACATTCACAAATATACATTTCTGACATTCAAAAACAAAACAAAAACAAATCAGTGACCAATATAACCACCTTTCTTTGCAAGGACACTCAAAAGCCTGCCATCCATGGATTCTGTCAGTGTTTTGATCTGTTCACCATCAACATTGCGTGCAGCAGCAACCACAGCCTCCCAGACACTGTTCAGAGAGGTGTACTGTTTTCCCTCCTTGTAAATCTCACATTTGATGATGGACCACAGGTTCTCAATGGGGTTCAGATCAGGTGAACAAGGAGGCCATGTCATTAGATTTTCTTCTTTTATACCCTTTCTTGCCAGCCATGCTGTGGAGTACTTGGACACGTGTGATGGAGCATTGTCCTGCATGAAAATCATGTTTTTCTTGAAGGATGCAGACTTCTTCCTGTACCACTGCTTGAAGAAGGTGTCTTCCAGAAACTGGCAGTAGGACTGGGAGTTGAGCTTGACTCCATCCTCAACCCGAAAAGGCCCCACAAGCTCATCTTTGATGATACCAGCCCAAACCAGTACTCCACCTCCACCTTGCTGGCGTCTGAGTCGGACTGGAGCTCTCTGCCCTTTACCAATCCAGCCACGGGCCCATCCATCTGGCCCATCAAGACTCACTCTCATTTCATCAGTCCATAAAACCTTAGAAAAATCAGTCTTGAGATATTTCTTGGCCCAGTCTTGACGTTTCAGCTTGTGTGTCTTGTTCAGTGGTGGTCGTCTTTCAGCCTTTCTTACCTTGGCCATGTCTCTGATTATTGCACACCTTGTGCTTTTGGGCACTCCAGTGATGTTGCAGCTCTGAAATATGGCCAAACTGGTGGCAAGTGGCATCTTGGCAGCTGCACGCTTGACTTTTCTCAGTTCATGGGCAGTTATTTTGCGCCTTGGTTTTTCCACACGCTTCTTGCGACCCTGTTGACTATTTTGAATGAAACGCTTGATTGTTCGATGATCACGCTTCAGAAGCTTTGCAATTGTAAGGGTGCTGCATCCCTCTGCAAGATATCTCACTATTTTTGACTTTTCTGAGCCTGTCAAGTCCTTCTTTTGACCCATTTTGCCAAAGGAAAGGAAGTTGCCTAATAATTATGCACACCTGATATAGGGTGTTGATGTCATTAGACCACACCCCTTCTCATTACAGAGATGCACATCACCTAATATGCTTAATTGGTAGTAGGCTTTCGAGCCTATACAGCTTGGAGTAAGACAACATGCATAAAGAGGATGATGTGGTCAAAATACTCATTTGCCTAATAATTCTGCACTCCCTGTATATATACACAGTATATATACGCACACGTTTGAGCCCTTCCCAGACAAATACATTTACACATGAAAATTAAATATATTCAATTTTAATACTTTTTATAATGTTTTCCTGTGTTTTAATAGCAAAACCAAAAAGTATATAGATAAGGCACGCTCAAACAAGAGCAATAGAGGGCTGGAAAGTGTTTTAAATTCCTGTATTTTAATGCAAGGTTAGTGTACAAGCAATGTGTTTTTTTTATTTTTTTTATAAAGTGTGCTCCATTGAAGTCCATGGGGTGAAGAAGTTAACGTTGTCACGATCAAATATGGGGCGCAGGTTTCGGCACAAGTGTGGGAATCTGCGCTGCCCGTAATTTCACCTCGCACATCGGGGTATTACATAAACCCCGCCGGCAGTTCATAAAGTGCCGTAAGTCGGATAAACTAGGAATGTCCAGAAATGAGCGTAAATACAAATTTCTAGAGTCGCCAGTGACTTACGGCACTTGAGAAACTGCCGGCGCCTAAGAAAAGTAAAGAAAATAACAAATCTCCCGTAAAAGTCTAACACGCCTCCCAAAAATAAGCCCGACACGTAAAACCCCTATTTCCGCAATCCCCCCTCTCATTACAAATATTAAATGTATTAACCCCTAGGCCGACAACCCCCCACAACACAATATGCCTGTTTAAACTATTAACCCCTATATCCGCCATCAAACCCACATGCAAGTAATAACTAAATTATTAACTATTATCATATATTAAATAAGAGAGAAATAACCAATATATATATAGTTATTTAAAGAATGACAAGGCAGCATTCAAATCCATGAAAACAAAGTGGTTTTATTAAACTCTCTCCACCTGTATCACCAACATAATTTGTTCCCAAAGAAAATGTTAATAAAAATGAGTAACAAACATTACCAGGCCTGGATCACAATAATTTGATTGCACAATAAACAGAGAGCACATAGGTGTAAAAACACGCTCTCCAAAATTATGAGCCCAACAAATGATTGTGAAAAAAGTAAAATTGTAGCAAAATCGTCAAAACAAATAAACGTTTAGATACACTCTATAAACATTGTGTCTGTATTAGAGCCCTTAGTGTGAATCACACGCTCCAAATAGAATGATCCTGATTGCTACAAAACAACTTCCAGTGTTACTGAAGTAAGCCAGCTGTATTTAGAAAAAGCCTCACCACAGTTCGCGGTACAGTTCCTGTTTCCTTGTACAACGTGTTACCGACATGAAAGCAGGGTAATCCCTCCTGCTCCGCTGCAACTCCACAGTGTTCACGGCAGCCGGACCCTTTCAATTTCACCGGGAAATCAAATGTAATCGATCCTCCCTTTGTAACCATGGACCAGGAACCAAACAAGGCTAAGTAAGCTGTGTTAGCTGGAAACTTGTGCTGGCAAACTTAACCCCTAATCTGCCGCTCCGGACACTGCCGCCACCTACATTATATTTATTAACCCCTAATTTTCTGTTCCCAATGTCACCGCAACCTACCTACACTTATTAACCCCTAATCTGCCGCCCCCAATGTCGCCGTAACTATAATAAACATATTAACCCCTAAACTGCTGCACTCCTGCCTCGCAAACATTAGTTAAATATTATTGACCCCTAATCTGCCGTCCCTAACATCGCCGCCACCTACCTACATTTATTAACCCCTAATCTGCCGCCCCCAATGTCGCCGTCACTATACTAAATGTATTAACCCCTAAACCTAAGTCTAACCCTAACCCTAACATCCCCTAACTTAAATATAATTTAAATAAATCTAAATAAAAATTCCTATCATTAACTAAATTATTCCTATTTAAAACTAAATACTTACCTATAAAATAAACCCTAGCTAAAAAATAAACTACCTAGCTAAAATAAATACAAATTTACCTGTAAAATAAAACCTAACCTAAGTTACAATAACACCTAACACTACACTATAATTAAATAAATTAACTAAATTAAATACAATTACCTAAATTAAATTAAATTAGCTAGTAAAAACAAACAAACACTAAATTACAGAAAATAATGAACAAATTACAAGATATTTAAACTAATTACACCTAATCTAATAGCCCTATCAAAATAAAAAAAAGCCCTCCCAAAATAAAAAAAAAAAACCCTAGCCTAAACTAAACTACCAATAGCCCATAAAAGGGCCTTTTGCAGGGCATTGCCCCAAAGTAATCAGCTCTTTTACCGGTAAAAAAAACAACCCCCCAACAGTAAAACCCACCACCCACACAACCAACCCTCCAAATAAAATATTATCTAAAAAAAACCTAAGCTCCCCATTGCCCTGAAAAGGCATTTAGATGGGCATTGCTCTTAAAAGGGCAATTAGCTTTTTTGTGGCCCAAAGTCCCTAACCTAAAAATAAAACCCACCCAATACACCCTTAAAAAAACCTAACACTAACCCCCTGAAGATCGACTTACTGTTCTGAAGATACGACATCCATCCTCAAGGAAGCGGCAGAAGTCTTCATCCAACCGGGCCGAAGTCCTCAACAAAGCCGGGAGAAGTCTTTATCCAAGCCAGGCGAAGTGGTCCTCCAGACGGGCAGAAGTCTTCATCCAGACGGCATCATCTATCTTCATCCATCCAACACGGAGCGGGTCCATCTTCAAGAGCACCCTCTTCCTCCGACGGACTAACGAAGGTACCTTTAAGTGACATCATCCAAGATGGCGTCCCTTAAAATTCCGATCAGCCAATAGGATTAAGCTTGCATTCTATTGGCTGATTGGAACAGCCAATAGAGAGCGAGCTCAATCCTATTGGCTGATTGCATCAGCCAATAGGATTTTTTCTACCTTAATTTCGATTGGCTGATAGAATTCTATCAGCCAATCGGAATCTAGGGGTTGCCATCTTGGATGACGTCACTTAAAGGTACCTTCATTCGTCATTAGTCAGTCGGATGAAGAGGATGCTCCGCGTCGGATGTCTTGAAGATGGACCCGCTCCGTGTCAAATGGATGAAGATAGAAGATTCCGTCTGGATGAAGACTTTTGCCTGTCTGGAGGACCACTTTGCCCGGCTTGGATGAAGACTTCTCCCGGCTTCGTTGAGGACTTCGGCCTGGTTGGATGAAGACTTCTGCCGCTTCCTTGAGGATGGATGTCGGATCTTCAGAACAGTAAGTCGATCTTCAGGGGGTTAGTGTTAGGTTTTTTAAGGGTGTATTGGGTGGGTTTTATTTTTCAGTTAGGGACTTTGGGCCACAAAAGAGCTAACTGCCCTTTTAAGGGCAATGCCCATCCAAATGCCCTTTTCAGGGCAATGGGGAGCTTAGGTTTTTTTAGATGGTATTTTATTTGGGGGGTTGGTTGTGTGGGTGGTGGGTTTTACTGTTGGGGGGTTGTTTGTATTTTTTTTTACAGGTAAAAGAGCTGATTACTTTGGGGCAATGCCCCGCAAAAGGCCCTTTTAAAGGCTATTGGTAGTTTAGTTTAGGCTAGGTTTTTTTTGTTTATTTTGGGGGGGGGGCTTTTTTATTTTGATAGGGCTATTAGATTAGGTGTAATTAGTTTAAATATCTTGTAATTTGTTTATTATTTTCTGTAATTTAGTGTTTTTTTTCCACTTTAGCTAATTTAATTTAGGTAATTGTATTTAATTTAGTTAATTTATTTAATTATAGTGTAATATTAGGTGTTATTGTAACTTAGGTTAGGTTTTATTTTACAGGTACTTTTGTATTTATTTTAGCTAGGTAGTTATTAAATAGTTAATAACTATTTAATAACTATTCTACCTAGTTAAAATAAATACAAACTTGCCTGTAAAATAAAAATAAACTCTAAGCTAGCTACAATGTAACTATAAGTTATATTGTAGCCAGCTTAAAGGGACACTGAACCCAAATTTTTTCTTTCGTGATTCAGATAGAGCAGGCAATTTTAAGCAACTTTCTAATTTACTCCTATTATCAATTTTTCTTCGTTCTCTTGCCATCTTTAATTGAAAAAGAAGGCATCTAAGCTTTTTTTTTAGGTTCAGACTCTGGACAGCACTTTTTTATTGGTGGATGAATTTATCCACCAATCAGCAAGGACAACCCAGGTTGTTCACCAAAAATGGACCGGCATCTAAACTTACATTCTTGCATTTCAAATAAAGATACCAAGAGAATTAAGAAAAAGTGATAATAGGAGTAAATTAGAAAGATCCTTAAAATTGCATGCTCTATCTGAATCACAAAAGAAAAAAATTTGGGTAAGTATTTAATTTTAAATAGGAATAATTTAGCTAATTATAGTAATTTTATTTAGATTTATTTAAATTGTATTTAAGTTAGGGGGTGTTAGGGTTAGGGTTAGACAGGTTTAGGAGTTAATACATTTAGTATAGTGGCGGCGATGTTGCTGGGCAGCAGATTAGGGGTTAATAAATGTAGGTAGGTGGCGGCGATGTTAGGGACGGCAGATTAGTGGTTAATAATATTTAACTAATGTTTGTGAGGCGGGAGTGCGGTGGTTTAGGGGTTAATATGTTTATTATAGTGGCAGCGACGTTGGGGGCGGCAGATTAGGGGTTAATAAGTGTAGGTAGGTTGCAGCAACATTGGGGGAGGCTGATCAGGGGTTAATAAATATAATGTAGGTGTCGGCGATGTTGGGGGCAGCAGATTAGGGGTTAATAAGTATAATGTAGGTGGTGACAGTGTCCGGAGCGGCAGTTTAGCAGGGCCGGCCTTTGGGCAAGGTGGCCGCCTAGTGCTCTGCACCTGGGGGGGCCCCGCCACACCGGTTGCAATAAAAAAAATTTTTTATTCAGGTTTATTTTTTTTAAAATTTGTCGCCTTTTTTTTTCTGCTGGGAAAATAGTGGCACAGGAGGCACAGGTGACTGACAGGCAGGCAATCATTGGTGGGTGGCGATCTGAATGATTGGAGGATATACATTATTCTCCAATCATTCAGCTAAAAGAGGTGGCTGGTGAGTGACTGACTGGTGCTGAGAGGGGAGGAGGCGGGAGCAGTGAGGTCAGACCAGTCAGTTTGAGTGAGTCATTCAATTTCAAGTGCAGCTTGCAGGGCGGGAGTCGGGACGGAGACTGGAGAGAGAGTGGGACCAGACCGGCAGTTCCGTGGAGTGAGTCACAGTGAGTAGTCAGGGGCTGGGCGTTCACTGCACAATACAGTTGCTCCTCTGCTTAGTGGTGTGGTGTTGTGCTAATGTGCTGCTTAGACTTTGTTCAGCTCAAGTTGCTTACCAATTTACCTGAAGCCTGGCCTGCAGTACTGACACAGCCTGGGATGGGGTCATCATTTTATTGCAGGGGGGCTGGCTGGGGGCATCATTTTATTGCAGGGGGGCTGGCTGGGGGCATCATTTTATTGTGGGGGGCAGGCTGGGGGCATCATTTTATTGCAGGGGGCTGACTGGGGGCATCATTTTATAGCAGGGGCGCAGGCTGGGGGCATAATTTTTTTGCAGGGGGGGCTGGCTGGGGGCATCATTTTATTGCTGGGGGGGCAGGCTGGGGGCATCATTTTATTGCAGGGGGGGCTGGCTGGGGGCATCATTTTATTGCAGGGGGGGCTGGCTGGGGGCATCATTTTATTGCAGGGGGACTGGCTGGGAGCATCATTTTATTGCAGGGGGCAGGCTGGGGGCATCATTTTTTGCAGCGGGTTCTGGCTGGGGGCATCATTTTATTGCAGGGGGGGCTGGCTGGGGGCATCATTTTATTGCAGGGGGCTGTCTGGGGGCATCATTTTATTGCAGGGGGGGCTGGCTGGGGGCATCATTTTATTGCAGGGGGCTGGCTGGGGGCATCATTTTATTGCAGGAGGGGCTGGCTGGGGCATCATTTTATTGCAGGGGGGGCTAGCTGGGGGCATCATTTTATTGCATGTGGGGCTGGCTGGGGGCATCATTTTATTGCAGGGGTGCTGCTGGGGGCATCGTTTTATTGCAGGAGTGCTGCTGGGGGCATCACTTAGGGCTGGGGGCATCATTTTATTGCAGGAGGACTGGGGGCATCATTTTATTGCTGGGGGCATCATTTTATTGCAGGGGGCTGGGGGCATCATTTTATTGCAGTTGGGCTGGGGGCATCATTTTATTGCAGGGGGCTGGGGGCATAATTTATTGCTGAGGAATAATTTTTTACAGAGGGGGGCTGGGGGCATCATTTTATTGCAGGGGGCTAGGGGCATCATTTTATTGCAGGGGGGCTGGGGGCATCATTTTATTACAGGGCAATGCCCATCCAAATGCCCTTTTCAGGGCAATGGGGAGCTTAGGTTTTTTTAGATGGTATTTTATTTGGGGGGTTGGTTGTGTGGGTGGTGGGTTTTACTGTTGGGGGGTTGTTTGTATTTTTTTTTACAGGTAAAAGAGCTGATTACTTTGGGGCGTTCACTGCACAATACAGTTGCTCCTCTGCTTAGTGGTGTGGTGTTGTGCTAATGTGCTGCTTAGACTTTGGGGGCATCATTTTATTGCAGGGGGGGCTGGCTGGGGGCATCATTTTATTGCAGGGGGGGCTGGCTGGGGGCATCATTTTATTGCAGGGGGGCTGGCTGGGAGCATCATTTTATTGCAGGGGGCAGGCTGGGGGCATCATTTTTTGCAGCGGGTTCTGGCTGGGGGCATCATTTTATTGCAGGGGGCTGTCTGGGGGCATCATTTTATTGCAGGGGGGGCTGGCTGGGGGCATCATTTTATTGCAGGGGGCTGGCTGGGGGCATCATTTTATTGCAGGAGGGGCTGGCTGGGGCATCATTTTATTGCAGGGGGGGCTAGCTGGGGGCATCATTTTATTGCATGTGGGGCTGGCTGGGGGCATCATTTTATTGCAGGGGTGCTGCTGGGGGCATCGTTTTATTGCAGGAGTGCTGCTGGGGGCATCACTTAGGGCTGGGGGCATCATTTTATTGCAGGAGGACTGGGGGCATCATTTTATTGCTGGGGGCATCATTTTATTGCAGGGGGCTGGGGGCATCATTTTATTGCAGTTGGGCTGGGGGCATCATTTTATTGCAGGGGGCTGGGGGCATAATTTATTGCTGAGGCATAATTTTTTACAGAGGGGGGCTGGGGGCATCATTTTATTGCAGGGGGCTAGGGGCATCATTTTATTGCAGGGGGGCTGGGGGCATCATTTATTACAGAGGGGGGCTGGGAGCATAATTTGATTGCAGGGGTGCTGGGGGCATCAGTTTATTGCTGGGAGCATCATTTTATTGCAGGTGGCTGCTAGGGTCATCATTTTATTGCAGGGGGCTGCTGTGTGCATCATTTATGGCTGGTGGCATTATTTTATTGCTGGAGGGCTGGGGGCATTATTTTATTGCAGGGGGGCTGGGGGAATCATTTTATTGCAGGGGGCATCATTTATTACAGAGGGGGGCTGGTAGCATAATTTGATTGCAGGGGTGCTGGGGGGAATCATTTATTGCTGGGGGCATAATAAATTACAGAGGGGGGCTGGGAGCATAATATTGCAGGGGTGCTGGGGGCATTAGTTTATTGCTGGGAGCATCATTTTATTGCAGGGGGCTGCTGTGGGCATCATTTTATTGCAGGGGGGCTGCTGGGGGTGTCATTTATGGCTGGAGGCATAATTTTATTGCAGGAGGGCTGAGGAAATAATTTTATTGCTGGGGGCATCATTTTATTGCAGGGGGGCTGGCCTGGGGGCTTCATTTTATTGCTATGGGCATCATTTTATTGCAGGGGGGCTTAGGGCATCATTGTATTGCAGGGGGCTGGGGGCATCATTTTATTGCTGGGGTAACATTTTATTGCTGGGAGCATCATTTTATTGCAGGGGGCTGGGAGCATCATTTCATTGCAGGGGGGGGCTGAGAGCATCATTTATTGCTGAGGCATAATTTATTACAGAGGGGGGCTGGGAGCATCATTTTATTGCAGGGGGCTGAGAGCATCATTTATTGCTGAGGCATAATTTATTACAGAGGGGGCTGGTAGCATCATTTTATTGCAGGGGGCTGGGAGCATCATTTTATTGCAGGGGGACTGGGAGCATCATTTTATTGCAGAGGGGCTGGGAGCATCATTTTATTGCAGGGGGCTGGGAGCATCATTTTATTGCAGGGGGGCTGGGAGCATCATTTTATTGCAGGGAGGCTGGGAGCATCATTTTATTGCAGGGAGGCTGGGAGCATCATTTTATTGCAGGGAGGCTGGGAGCATCAGTTTATTGCAGGGGGCCTGGGAGCATCATTTTATTGCAGGGAGGCTGGGAGCATCATTTTATTGCAGGGAGGCTGGGAGCATCATTTTATTGCAGGGAGGCTGGGAGCATCAGTTTATTGCAGGGGGGCTGGGAGCATCATTTTATTGCAGGGAGGCTGGGAGCATCATTTTATTGCAGGGAGGCTGGGAGCATCATTTTATTGCAGGGAGGCTGGGAGCATCAGTTTATTGCAGGGGGCCTGGGAGCATCATTTTATTGCAAGGGGGCTGCTGGGGGCATCATTTATGGCTGGAGGCATAATTTTATTGCAGGAGGGCTGGGGGCATAATTTTATTGCAGGGGGGCTGGGGGCATCATTTTATTGCAGGGCGCATCATTTATTACAGAGGGGAGCTGGGAGCATAATTTGATTGCAGGGGGGCTGGGAGGAATAATTTATTGCTGGAGGCATAATTGTATTGCAGGAGGGCTGGGGGCATAATTTTATTGCAGGGGGGGGGGGGCTGGGGAAATTATTTTATTGCTGGGTGCATCATTTTATTGCAGGGGGGCTGGCCTGAGGGCTTCATTTAATTGAGAGGAGAGCTGGGAGCATAATTTGATTGCAGGGGGGCTGGGAGGAATCATTTATTGCTGGAGGCATAATTTTATTGCAGGGGGGCTCAGGGCATCATTTTATTGCAGGGGGGCTGGGGGCATCATTTTATTGCAGGGGTATCATTTTATTGCTGGGGTGCTGGGAGCATCATTTTATTGCAGGGGGGCTGGGAATATCATTTACTGCTGAGGCATAATTTATTACAGAGGGGGACTGGGAGCATCATTTTATTGCAGGGGGCTGGGAGCATCATTTTATTGCAGGGGGCTGGGAGCATCATTTTATTGCAGGGAGGCTGGGAGCATCATTTTATTGCAGGGAGGCTGGGAGCATCATTTTATTGCAGGGGGGGCTGGGAGCATCATTTTATTGCAGGGGGGCTGGGAGCACCATTTTATTGCAGGGGCATCATTTATTACAGGGGGGGGCTGGGAGCATCATTTTATTGCAGGGGGGCTGGGAGCATCATTTTATTGCAGGGGGGCTGGGAGCACCATTTTATTGCAGGGGGCTGGGAGCACCATTTTATTGCAGAGGGCTGGGAGCACCATTTTATTGCAGGGGGGCTGGGAGCACCATTTTATTGCAGGGGGCTGGGAGCACCATTTTATTGCAGGGGGTTGGGAGCACCATTTTATTGCAGGGGGGCTGGGAGCACCATTTTATTGCAGGGGCATAATTTATTACAGAGGGGGGCTGGGAGCATAATTTTATTGCAGGGGTGCTGGGGGGAATTATTTATTGCTGGGGGCATCATTTTATTGCACGGGGGCTGGAAGCATTATTTATTGCTGGGGGCATAATATTATTACAGAGGGGGGCTGGGAACATCATTTTATTGCTGGGGCATAATTTATTACAGAGGGGGGCTGGGAGCATAATTTTATTGCAGGGGTGCTGGGGGGAATTATTTATTGCTGGGGGCATAATTTTATTGCAAGGGGGCTGAGAGCATCATTTTATTGCTGGGGGCATAATTTATTACAGAGGGGGGCTGGGAGCATCATTTTATTGCTGGGGCATAATTTATTACAGAGGGGGGCTGGGAGCATCATTTTATTGCAGGGGTGCTGGGGGGAATCATTTATTGCTAGTGGCATCATTTTATTGCAGGGGGGCTGGGAGCATCATTTATTGCTGGGGGCATAATATTATTACAGAAGGGGGCTGGGAACATCATTTTATTGCTGGGGCATAATTTATTACAGAGGGGGGCTGGGAGCATCATTTTATTGCTGGGGCATAATTTATTACAGAGGGGGGCTGGGAGCATCATTTTATTGCAGGTGTGCTGGGGGCATCAGTTTATTGCTGGGAGCATCATTTTATTGCAGGGTGCTGGGGGCATCATTTTATTGCTGGGAGCATCATTTTATTGCAGGGGTGCTGGGGGCATCATTTTATTGCAGTGGGGCTGGGATATCATTTATGATTTGACCGCTGATTCCTATTGGTGTGGTGCATGTTATGTGAGGTGTCACTAATAAAAGCTCAATAACAAAGCTTGGCATACCATCATGTGTCACAATACCTCAATATATGGATTTTAAATTGTATAAAGTAAATACACAACTTTAATTTGCAGCTAACCAGCTAACCAGCTTGCCTTAGTTACAGTAAGTACCTGTCTGCAACTAAGCTTAAGCAATTTACACCATTTCAGTTGCTTCCCATTTCTATACATTTTTGCTTTGGATTTTCATGGTATTAACATCTGTAAGATTATGTGGATATTGGACATCAATGTCTAATGTCTACATCATAGAATGTAACTGCAAAGTTAAACTTTACTTTCATTGTAACTTGGTGTAACAAAGGTACTTTTTGTTTAAATGTAATGCCAGATTTGTTTTCAGTTGCATTTAAAATGCACAATGTACACTACCTAACTGCTTTCTATAATGGTTGGGGTTTACGAATCAAACCTTATTACAACAGGTAGCCTTGGTATTCTAAATAAAGCATTAACGTCAAAAGTTTACAAGTATTTCTATTACCCTTTAGTGTGTGTGTGGTTGGTTGGTTGGTGGGTGTGTGGTTGGTTGGTGGGTGGGTGTGGTTGGTTGGTGGGTGTGTGTGTGGTTGGTGGGGGTGTGTGTGTGTGTGGTTGCCCCATTTCTTTAAGTTTTTATTGTTCTGGGTAGAGGCCACTGCGCTGTCATTCTGCCTATGGACCTGCACTTGCTAGGGCCGGCCCTGGCGTATCTGTAATGTTCCTTTTATCATAAGAAAACACAAAATAAGGCCCAGTTCAACTCAACTGTCCCTAATTGTCAGCATAATTCTTCATTATATACATAAACAATTGTTCCAATAGTACAAATAGTTTATTGCAGTATATACAATGCTATAGTGCTCCACATTAGTGGATTTGTTTCGTTTTGTTTTGTTGTTTTAAAATGTTGTGCATTACCTTTACTTTATTTTTCTCCCATTTTTTTAAATTAATTTTAAAAACTGGGGGCGGGGTTGGAGGCGGAAACTGGGTGGGATTGGAGGCGGAGACTGGGTGGGTTTGGAGGCAGAGACTGGGTGGAGTTGGAGGCGGAGACAAAGGGGGACCCATTTTGTCATCCTGCCTTGGGCCCCGCAATGGCTAGGGCCGGCCCTGCAGATTAGGGGTTAATAAATATAACGTAGGTGTCGGCGATGTCGGGGGTGGCAGATTAGAGGTTAATAAGTATAAGATTAGGGGTGTTTAGACTCGGGGTTCATGTTAGGGTGTTAGGTGTAAACATAAATTTTATTTCCCCATAAGAATCAATGGGGCTGCGTTACTGAGCTTTACGCTGCTTTTTTGCAGGTGTTAGACTTTTTCTCAGCCGGCTCTCCTCGTTGATACCTATGGGGAAATCGTGCACGAGCACGTACGACCAGCTCACCGCTGACTTAAGCAGCGCTGGTATTGGAGTGCAGTAAGGAGCACAATTTTGCTTAACGCTCACTTCTTGTCTTTTAACGCTGGGTTTGTAAAAACCCGTAATACCAGCGCTGTAGGAAAGTGAGCGGTGAGAGAAATCTGCTCGTTAGCACCGCATAGCTCAAAATTAAAAACTCGTAATCTAGTCATGTAGATATGTGTGAGATCTAAATTTTGGGAACACTTCTATAAAGATTTTTAACCTCAGCTTACCATCGGCAACTAATGGTCAGATGGAGAGAGAACCAATCAGACCCTAGAACAATATGTTTGCTGCTTCACCACTTACCTACAGTGATTGAGTAGATCTCCTTCCAACTGCCGAGTTTGCCTACAGCAATCAATTAAATTAATCCAGTAAATAATGCCTTTCTTTGATAGCTATAAGTATCATCCCTCAACTCTTCCAGACCTACAGTTAGGTAGTAAAATAATTGGAGACTGACAAAAGTTTTATTATTTTGTCTGTTTACCAAAATAAATTCAAGTTATAGTTAAATAATTAATATGCATTTAAGCATTCGTATAGGCGCCAGTGTAAAAATTGTAGCGTTAAGCAAAGAAGAACACACAAACTGAGTCACAAAGGGGCTTGGCTTTAACAGGCAAAAGGTTTGAAAGGTCAGAAGAGGGTAAAAAGAAAGAAAAGACTTCCAGTAACACAGGAGTAAACCACATATCAAACACTTATCTGAGTGATTACATATTATTGTTTTATTCCTGCTTCAAAATAAAGATGTGACTTTTAGGTGAACCAACAGTCCTATAAATACAATTCAACATATTTGGGTATAGTGAATGGTTCTAGAATGTTATAATCCTGGAGTTTTTGCTGGGGAAATGCTGGTGTTTGCTATCAATCTATTTTTATTACCTTGCTACAGCTATTCTAGACTGAATGAAAGAATATGGATCACACTCCTAAGGTTTATGTCACAGCATAGGGTAAATAAATTATCTTCTCTATGAATGGTTGTTGTGCATTTCATAATCCTATGAATAAGAGCATATAAGCCAATCAAAAGAAAACCTCCCTATTAGCAAAACTCTCTATTACTAAAGTTAAAAATTAAAACTGTTTGCAAGGCTCTCTATTACTAAAGCCTCGATTTTATGGTAAAATAACCTACTGGATTTAGTATATCAAGCTCTGTTTAGTAGACGATATAGATCTTGCATCTGTATTTTTGTTTTAAAGGGACATTATACACTAGATTTTTCTTTGCATAAATGTTTTACAGATAATCCATTTATATAGCCCATACAGTTTTTTTTTTTTTTTTTTAAATGTATAGTTTTGCTTATTTTTAAATAACATTGCGCTGAATTTCAGACTCCTAACCAAGCCCAAAGTTTTAGAAGTGTACTGATGTAAACCTCCTCCAGCTTGCTACTGTTTGTGTAAAGGGTCTTTTCATATGCAGAGGAAGGGGGAAGGGGGGAGTGTCTTCTCTTTTTGGTATACAACCACTTTCAGTGGGTGTTACAGCTAACTTTTTCAACAGATAAGTGGTAATATACAGCCGAATTACGATACTATATAGTAAAAATTTTTTTAAATATGAATTTACTTACTTACATGTATTTGGTAATTAAATACAAAGCCCTCATGACAAATATTCACCTTTTCATCCCTATTTATTTCAAGAAAGAATTTGTTAATCATTTTTATTTTTATATGAAACGCGTAGAGTATGATCTCTTCTCAATAGCTACTTATTTTTATTTGGTTTTACTTGCAATTGTTATTTTCTGCAAATACAGTTAAATGTTGTAAAAATTTCTCCACCAATGGAAGCATATTACATTTTGACCATAAAATCCATTATGAACTCTATGAAATAATGCAAAAATGGGACAAATTAGGTTGTAGGCAAGTTGAGTATGTTTTTATAATACTTGAGATTGATTGGGGAAACCATAAATATTAAAATGAGTATCTTTATCTTTTATTTTTTATTAATTATAAAACATATATTAACAAGATAGCAACATAAATGTTTGCATAGAATTAATGGAGTACGCATATTATTGGTGAACGTCCATCTAATAGATGATTGCAACGTATCAGATAGACTGTGTTCCTAAAAAGGTGGGTATTTTAAAGCTCTGTTTGGAGATAGTCTTATTAATTTAATACTTATAAATTTCCTATTTCCTATTAGGCATTCAATGAAAATCTCTTCCACTTGGTGTTGTTCTAATACATAAATCAATATAGGAGTAAGCAAATCTAAGGATGTTGTATTTCTACTTTAAAACACAAGACAAAACATTGCAAACAAAATAAAGTGCAATTGATATTCAGATTATCCTCTAGACTAATAATGTGCTAGGGATATGGATTGCTATGGTGTAACAGCTTTCTTTCAGTTCCATGGCTCTCTGCGTGCATTATTTGCTTCTAAAAAATACATGAAAGAATTGTCTCAGAGGAGCGGGACACTGAAAGACGGCAAGCAATTTGGAGAAATTAAAATATGTACACACAGAAGCTAGTGGTATCTCTGTGAACAACTTGAAAGATTTGTCATATTACTGCAATCAAGTGCAGATAAGTTATTTTCAATTAAATATATGTTGTAAGGTTATATCAAACTCTAAATAATTTGTATAAAAGTCATTATATATTTATAAAACATAGGTTGTACCATTCTAATGTCTTTTGTAATTGAATATGAACTTTATATCATTTGATTTTTTTATATTAAATAATTCATGTTAGTATTAACTTTATGTAAAACTTATTCTGAATTCCCACAGTACATAGGATTATTAAAAGTAGTTCTATATATCTAACTTTAGAACTTTGACAATCTTGTATTGAGGGGATTTTATAAGCTTTTTCTCTCCATGGATTCCAGTTGATGTTATTCATACTCTAGAATTATTGTGCTAAATGAACATGTGTGATCTCCATTTATATATAATAGAACTTCTGCTGAACATAAGGTTATCTGCAAAATGTTTTAACTGCCCATGAAATGTGATGTGTGTGACAATCTCAGGTCAGACGTCTGTGTGCTGCTATAATTACTTCTGGCACTCTGCTTTTGTGGAGTCATTCTTTTTGGGAAAGTTCTTATCGTCTTGTGCACTGATGCCATTAGCAATAATTCATTGCATTATTAGTCAGAAAGATTTAAAAAGCAGAGCAAAACTGAGGATGAGTGATGGAGGATGTGTTGTAGTAATTCTGATAAGGATAATGAACATTGTGTAAGTATGAGAGTGATATTGCATGCATAAATAGGTGGGTGTATTATAGCTATACTTTAAGCTTGTCAGACTGTGCTTGTTTGGATTGCATGAACACATTTCTCTGATATTTAGCACTTTTGGGGGCACCCCAATGACTAGAAATGGGGACAAATTAAAGTAATTTATTGCAGTTATTAGGTGTTAAAAATATACTTTTCCCTTAAAATTGAAAAACAATTAAAATATTAGCCACTGCTACAGTAAATACTATTGTACCAATCTTTGTCATGTGTATATACATTTTATTTCTAGCATCTATTTTTTTTTCTTTTTTTTTGTGAAGAAAGAAAAAAGTTCCCTTGTTTTAATAAATTTGAGCATGCTCAATAGACATAAACAGCTGAAAAAATAAATTGAGTCATGTTTAGTAGTGATTTGGCAGCAAAGGTTTGAAGGAGTTGTAGACCCAGACATTAGTCTGTATGGTGCTGTTGCATGTGTATACACATACAGTATATAAACATGCTACACACACACCACTCAGTCATTACCTACAAACAAACCAATAAACAGAAGCAAGAAGGACTTGTGTAATTATTAAGTATGTACCCTGTAGAAATCACTGCACAGACTCCCTCTATATTCCAAAACATAACAGTCTACATTTATTGCCCAAGCCATATTTTGCTGCTTTCTTTCATTTAATAAACTAAGTTTAGCTTGAAGCAGTAGCGTTGGATTTTGTTTTGGATTATTGCATATGCATTGCATAGTATTTCACAAACACTTAACACTGTACAAACACAACACATAAACATAAAACACACCACACAAACACTACACACACCATTCAAACACTACACACACACAAACACTACACATGCACGCACCACACAAACATTACACACACACACAAACACTACACACACACAAACACTACACACACACCACTCAAACACTACACGCACACACACACACCATACAAACACTACACACGCCCTACAAACACTATACACACCACACAAACACTATTCACACTACACAAACACTACACACACCACACAAACACTACACACACACACAAACACTACACACCACACAAACACTATACACACCACACAAACATTACACGCACCACACAAACACTACACTCACACATAAACACTACACACACACTATACACACCACACAAACACTACACACACACACACACACCATACAAACAGTGGAGAAAATGTGTAATGCCAGGGTTAAAATTCCCAATCAAGAATTAAAATGCATGGAAATTCTAAAATAAAACTTCTCTGCTACAATTATTATTAATTGTACATTATGAACTCCTTGGAGCTTAGCCCTCTTCCTCTTGTATTAGTTTGCTTTGTTTAGCCTGTTTTATGTATCTGTATTCTTTTAACATGAGACTTTGGGATTGTATGCCCCTACTTATGTACCCATGTTATAATTCCCTATCATTAAATTAAGTGTAGTGAAGGAATTTACTTTTGTTTGCCTGGAAATTTAAACACTCTCATTAATTTAAGCAAATATATTTTGGCTTCTGCCTTTTTTGGCAGTTGTTTGCAACGCAAAAAGTTTTCTTGAGAATCTCCATCATTTACAAACCTTACACATGCTACAACATACCAAGCCTTTAACTTTTTTCTTTCTCTATCTTGTAGTAACATATCACTCAATATATTTTTACATGCTGGCATTATTAGATTCTCACCATCTGTGCCACTTTTCCCTTTCTGGGCCTTTTATTTTGCTATTACATAACCTATTTCCTAAGCCTTTTGACTGAATGTGACTTTTTGACAAAAACTTTAATCTGTTTGTTTTGAGATAAAGACACACACACACCACCACACACACACACATACACACATCACCACACACACACACACACACACACACACACACACACACACAAACAACCACACAACCACACACACACACACCACCACCACACACACATACTGAGTAAGTATTCCGACCAGATTCAGTTCCACTGCACCCCTTTCTTGCCACATCAGACATAGACAAGACTCATGGGGGTAGACTTAGCAAGCAGCGGATGCTGCAATCTACCCCATTAAGAAGCACCGTTCTTAAGACCTCGGTAACTCGTCCACCACCTCTGAGGCGGCGGACAGCAATTATCCCGATCATATACGATGATTGACACCCCCTGCTAGTGGCCAGTTGGTCATGAATCTGCAGGGGGGCGACCTTGCACAAGCATTTCACTTGAAATGCTTGTGCAAGGTTAAATGCCAACAAAATATGCTGTCGGCATTTAGCGATGTGGGGCGGACATGATCCGCTACATCGGATCATGTCCGCCCGCATTATAATAAATCGTCCCCATGCACTCTGTGACATAATTTGTGTGCCAAAGGAAAAGCCTTGACTTTACTGTAACCCCTAATCTCTGTAAGTTTGGCCCACTATGTTCTCACTGTTAGTCTGGCATTTTCTATTGCCAGTTACTGGAAATGGCATATAGTAATTTAGGAGTTTTTACAAACTCCCCAAAGATTCTATATATCCTGCTAGTTAAAGCAATTCTAATTTTACAATGTGTAAACATACCTACATGTAATAGCTAAGTTTAAAGCATGTCTTCTTTGATCACCATTTAGATGGAAAAATAACATTTAGGGCTATATTATGAGTGGAGCGCAAAACTCCGCTTTCGTAAGTGCGATATTTGCGATCCACTCAGTAATACGAGCACATGCAAATGCAAAGTTAAGCTCAATGCAAACACAACCTTGCGTTCATGTTGCCCAGAAGCATTGCGCTCACGAGAGCGTGCTTCCATTGGTCCAATGGGAGCCTTGTTCTAATGGTGTGAGACACGGCAAAGAACCTAGTGCAACACAGGGGGTAAACTTTGGGCAGCAGATTTAACATATATATGTATATGAATATGAGCTCACATTAGCATTTACCAGCCACTTGTAATGGATGGTTATTTAATGTGCGCCGGTAAATGGGCACATTTGCCCATTTCTGGGCACATGTTAATATAGTGCTCCAGTTGTAATCTAGCCCTTACTAGGTAGCATGTAACTAACCCCAGTATATTAACTTCTGTCAATGACAGGGTAAAACAATATCAAAAGATCCCATTAGTCAAGCAATTAGCTTCTTGGACTGTCATAAACACTTCTATCTGTCAAGTCTCAGAAACAGCGCCTTACCACCATCTCTTTCTATCATTCCCTCCCACACTATTAACACCAGCCAGAATAACTTTTAAAACAATTATCAACAGAAACCACTTTGACTCCCAAAATAATGTAAAAATGTACAGTATGTAAAAGAACTACATCACTGTTTAGAGTAAAACAAACACCAAGCCTTATGTTTATGGACTTAGAAAGTTCATATCTATAGAATGTGATGGCCCCATAGTTACACATGCTAGCAATCATACAAAATAGTAAATGCTTCTTAAAAAAAGCCAACAAAAACAAAATAAACCCTTGTTAAAATTTGTGTAAATATCTTTTATGATCAATCATAAAACATAGCATAATGATTAAAAGTATTTGTATCTAGTATTCAAAGGAAAGTGAAACCCACATTTTTAATTACATGCAGTTTTAAACAACAAAGTTCTATTATCAAATGTTCTTCATTCTCTTAGGATCTCAAATGGAAAAGCATGAAAGAAAAGCGCAGAAGTGTGCACGTGTCTGCAGAACTATAAGGCAGCAGTTTTCAAGAATGTTATACATTTTAAAGAGCACTATTTGGCAGCACTTTTCCTGCCATGTAGCACTCCTGAAATGTGCACACCATAAAAACAAAGCAAATTTGGTAATAGAAATAAAGTAGAAACTTTTTTTTTAATTATATACTCTGTATCACAAAAGAAAAATCTTGGGTTTCATGTCCCTTTAAGAAGTGGCTTAAAATAGTTGAATTTATTACTTATTAAAAAGGTTGGTAAGTAATAAATATAATAAAACTATGACTTTTTGCATGAATACAAGGATTATTATTACTTATAAATGGAATGGTGAATATCATCTAAAAGGAGAACACATATAATAAACTTCATTACAATGTATTAAATTGTGAACGAACAATAAGTTCCCATAGTCAATTCCAATAAATTCATACAATACACATCTTCTTCACTTACACTTTGTCATTAACAAATACAAACAGAAAGGGAAGCAGTCTGCCAGGAGCAAACAACAGTTTAGTGGCTTGTTCTATGGCCCAGAACCACCTGGGAGTAGCTTCTTTTTGGCCTTCTATGCGGCCATATCTCTCTAAGCACATTGGACTATAGCCATAGAACAAGCCACTGAGCTGTTGTTCGGTCCTGGTAGAGTGTTATTCTCTTTGTATGACTTTGTCATTAACCTCAATCACATATGGACAAATATATTTTTTGGCCAATATTGTACATAAAAATAGATATTTTTTTTAATTATACCCACTCCAGCAATTAATTTATTAAAAAGTAATCACTTATCTTGTGATTGTGAAGCTCTATTTTTATTCTAGGAGAAACTTGTTAATTATTATTTCCATTCCCAATTAAATTTAAAGGGACAGTGTACTGTAAAATTGGTTTCCCTTGATGTGTTTTCAATGACTTGTTATACCAGCTGCAGAGTTTAAAATGTATAGGAAGTTGTTTGGTTAATTTTTGTATATGAAATAGCAGTTTCTGCACATTGAAACCACAACCCAACCAAATAGGCTGAACTTGCAGGGAGAGCAGGCATAATGATCTCATCTGTCTAAATATTTAAACAAAGTCTTTCTTATCTTATTTCTCCTTGTTTAATCAAAGACCAATACTTAGGCCCCAATGTTCAAATGGGGGACACTTCAATTCCAGTCCCCCATTCCACTCAGAAGGTAGCACCCCAAATAAGTGGTATCCCCAGGTGCCTCATCAAATTACCGACAACATACTGCAAGGGCGACATGATCCCCTGCACCCTGCTCGATCGGCACCGCTTTTAAGAAGTGTCTGGCCCTCAGTTCCGGGAGCCTAGCTTGGCTGGCGATATTTTACTGGCCCTCTACAGCGTTTAACACATCTTCTTGACAAAATATGCATTGTCATGTACAATGTAGATTCTTTAAAGTATTGCATATATATTTAAAGGGATTTATTATTGCTTTCTGTGTTCATTATTTCAAACATAAATATATATTTGAAAATATATGTTTATGTTTAAAATGAAAGAAAGCAACATTAAATGCCTTTTACTCAATAGATATATACAATACTTTAAACAATATGCATTCTACATGACTATGCATATCATTTAAGCATTGACCCTGAAAGTGCCATAACCTAATACTAACTGTGGAAGCTAAGGTCCTACACATAAATATTCAATATTTAAAATGATGCATTTTTATGTAGAATGCATATTATTTTAGTTTTTGCATATTAATTAAAATGTAGTTAATGTTGCTTGTTGTGTTTATTATTTGTTATTAAAGACATTAAAATTCAAATTATAGTTCTTCATAACTGCATGCCTGTTATGTAAAAATATAATGTAATACTACTGACTGCTATAACATAAATATATATTAACATATATTAGTAATAAACAAAACAAGCTAACATAATTTATTTTTAATTTATATGCAATACTTAAAATAATATGCAATATACATGACAGTGCATGCCATTTTAACATTGAATATCAATGCAAGGGCAGACTACATTATGAGGCCCATTTATCAAGCTCCGTATGGAGCTTGAGGGCCCATGCTCCATAACCCTGTCCACCTGCTCTGATGAGGCAGACAGAGATCGCCACAATTTAACCCGATCGAGTATGATCGGGTTGATTGACACCCCCCCTGCTGGTGGCCGATTGACCGCGAGTCTGAAGGGGGCAGCGTTGAACCAGCAGCTCTTGTGAGCTACTGGCGCAATGCTTAATATAGAGAGCGTATTGCTCTCCGCATTCAGCGATGTCTGTCGGACCTGATCCGCCCTTTGGATCGGGTCCGACAGACATTTGATAATTCGGCCTCTATATCTACAATGTTTAAAATAAAATGCATGGTCATGTATAATGCATATTGGTTTGTACTGGATATAAAGTAAATTGTAGATATTCTTGCTTGTGCTTTATTATTTTAAATATAAATATATTTTTTAAACATATATTTACGTTGTGAAAGACAGTTGCATTATTATTATTATCGTATTACATGAATGCATGGTGTTATTTAAAAATACAATTGTAATACTAATGACTTTTTTAACATAATTATAACATTTTAAAAATATATTTATGTTTATAATAATTAATAAATAAAAATACATATTAATTTATACACAATACTTAAAATAATATGCATCATACATGAGAATGCATACTATTTTCAACATTGTAGATAAATTCTTATCTACAATGCAAATGAAAGACCCTTTACACAAATAGGAGCAAGCAGGAGAAGTTATACATTAATATACTCCTTAAACTTTATGGCTTGGTTAGGAGTCTGAAAATCAGCACAATGTTATTTCAAAATAAGCAAAACTATACATTTTTACAAAAAAAACCTGTATTGGCTATATAAATGGATCATCTACAAAACATTTATGCAAAGAAAGGTCTAGTGTACAAGGTCCCTTTAAGCATGTCAAAAAGTTAGTTTTGAACTTGATGAACATTATTTGGTTGTTAAAACTATATATATTTTTTTGGGTATCAATATATAGTGCAAAACCCATTATCGGGTGGCTTTTAATCACTGATGTCCAAGTTGTCCATGGAGTTATTTTTATATTTGTTCATATCTTTTTCCAATTTGAAAATGGTCTTATGGTTTGGATTGTGATTGTCACAATGTCCAAATAGATGTGTATTGAGAGCCAATAAATATGATCGTGACAAATTCAAATGAACCCCTATGTGTCAGTTTGCTAGATTTAATAGTAATTAAAAACTTAATGATTAAAAAAGTTCCTATCTATTTATGCGTTGTTGACTTATGGAGGCCTATTTATCAAGTCGTCAACCGCAAATACGCTGGAATTCTGCAGCATAATTGTGGCGAGCCTGATTCGCCCTATTTATCAAAGCCTACAGACCGGCAAAAGTTGAAATTTGTGACGTAACATACGATCAGCTGGTCTCAGTTTGACACAGATCGATGCTTACATCATTACAGATGTTCTTAATACAAATTCGGCACTATCTGACAACTTTTGCCATTTATCCAATTTCTAACAGATACGCTTGCCACTATTCCGGCCCAGCGTACCTGGTTTTCAATCCGCCACCCTGGAGGCTGCGGATGCTATAGGAATCAATGGGAGTCTGAAAGCAGCGAAAGCTTATGTTCGATGCTGCCAGATATCCCATTGATTTCTATGGTAGAATAAAAGTTATGTTTACACCTAACACCCTAACATAAGCCCTGAGTCTAAACACCCCTAATCTGCCGCCCCGACATTGCCGCCACCTACATAATATTATTAACCCCTATCCTGCTGCTCCCCGACACCACCGCAACTAAATAAATGTATTAACCCCTAACCCGCTGCACCCCGACGCAACCTAAATAAAGTTATTAACCCCTATGTTGCCGCTCCCCGAGCCCACCACAACTAAATAAATGTATTAACCCCTATCCCGCCGCTCCCCGACCATGCCGCAACCTAAATAAAGTTATTAAGCCCTAAATCCCTGGCCTCTCACATCACTACCACTTACTAAACCTATTAACCCCTAAACCGCCAGCCCCCCACATCGCCATAAACTAAATTAAGTTATTAACCCCTAAACCAAACAACCCGCTAACTTTACATTAAATATTAACTCATCCCTATCTTATAATACATTTAAACTTACCTTTAGAATTTAATTAAACTATATTAAACTACTAATTAACCTACCCTAACTATTATACTAAAAATACATTAAACTATATTAAACTATATTAAACTATTCATTAACCTACCCTATTATACTAAAATTACATTAAACTAACAATTAAAATAACTATATTACATATTTAAAAACTTAACCCTACTCAAATTATTTAAATCTACTATTAAAAATTACTAAGTTACAAAAAACAACAACTAAGTTACAAAAAAAAAAAACACTTACGCCTAGATTTAGAGTTCTGCGTTAGCTGTCCAAACCAGCGTTAAGGGGTCCTAACGCTGGTTTTGGCCGCCCGCTGGTATTTAGAGTCAGTCAGGAAAGGGTCTAACGGTAACTTTCCAGCCGCGACTTTTCCATACAGCAGATCCCCTTACGTCAATTGCGTATACTCTCTTTTCAATGGGATCTTTCTAACGCTGGTATTTAGAGTCTTGTCTGTGAGCGTTAGAACTCTAACGACAAGACTCCAGCCGCAGAAAAAAGTCAGGAGTTAAGAGCTTTATGGGCTAATGCCGGTTCATAAAGCTCTTAACTACTGTGCTCTAAAGTACACTAACACCCATAAACTACCTATGTACCCCTAAACCGAGGTCCCCCCACATCTCCGCCACTCTAATAATTTTTTTTAACCCCTAATCTGCCGACCGCACACCGCCGCAACCTACATTATCCCTATGTACCCCTAATCTGCTGCCCCTAACATCGCCGACACTTACATAATATTTATTAACCCCTAATCTGCCCCCCCCAACGTCGCTGCTACCTAACTACACTTATGAACCCCTAATCTGCCGACCGGACCTTGCCGCTACTTTAATAAATGTATTAACCCCTAAAGCTAAGTCTAACCCTAACACTAACACCCCCCTAAGTTAAATATAATTTAAATATAAAGAAATAAAATAAATCTTATTAAATAAATTAATCCTATTTAAAGCTAAATACTTACCTGTAAAATAAACCCTAATATAGCTATAATATAATGAATAATTATATTGTAGCTATTTTAGCATTTATATTTATTTTACAGGCAACTTTGTATTTATTTTAACTAGGTACAATAGCTATTAAATAGTTATTAACTATTTAATAGCTACCTAGTTAAAATATTTACAAAATTACCTGTAAAATAAATCCTAACCTAAGATACAATTAAACCTAACACTACACTATCAATACATTAATTAACTAAACTATCTACAATTATCTACAATTAAATCAACTAAACTAAATTACAAAAAAAACAAACACTAAATTACAAAAAATAAAAAAAGATTACAAGAATTTTAAACTGATTACACCTACTCTAAGCCCCCTAAAAAAATAACAAAGCCCCCCAAAATAAAAAAATGCCCTACCCTATTCTAAAATAAAAAGTTAACAGCTCTTTTACCTTACCAGCCTTAAAAGGGCCTTTTGCAGGGCATGCCCCAAAGAAATCAGCTCTTTTGCATTTAAAAAAAACATACAATACCCCCCCCAACATTACAACCCACCACCCACATACCCCTAATCTAACCCAAACACCCCTTAAAAACCTAACACTAAGCCCCTGAAGATCTCCCTACCTTATCTTCACCACGCCGGGTATCACCGATCCATCCAGAAGAGGGTCCGAAGTCTTCATCCTATCCGGCAAGAAGAGGTCCAGAAGAGGGTCTGAAGTCTTCATCCTATCCAGCAAGAAGAGGACATCCGGACCGGTAGACATGTTCATCCAGGCGGCGTCTTCTGTCTTCATCCATCCGGCGCGGAGCGGGACCATCTTGAAGCAGCCGACGCAGATCCATTCTCTTCTTCCGGCGACTCCCAACGAATGAAGGTTCCTTTAAGTGACGTCATCCAAGATGGCGTCCCTCGAATTCCGATTGGCTGATAGGATTCTATCAGCCAATCGGAATTAAAGTAGGAAAAATCTGGATCAGCCAATCAGATTGAGCTTGCATTCTATTGGCTGATCGGAACAGCCAATAGAATGCAAGCTCAATCTGATTGGCTGATTGGATCAGCCAATCGGATTGAACTTGAATCTGATTGGCTGATTCAATCAGCCAATCAGATTTTTCCTACCTTAATTGGCTGATACCTACCTAACATAGGAGTGAAACAATTCCCTATGATAAAATATGAATTGAAGAATTATCAAGTTTATCACATGTACATTTAAATGTAACCACCTAATGATTACACAAATCATTTTAAACTGTTATATCTGATGACCAATATGTTGCTTTAATAAACTCCAAAGAACCCTATGCAACGTGTTTTTAACATCATTCTTATATGAACAGAATTTTTTTTTTTGTTTCAGATATTTCAGGAAATTTGTTTCCCCGAATATTTGTTGTCTGCACTATTCGGTTTATAAAACAAAAATTAAATTTTTGTTAAACATTTATGTTCGTTAAACAAATGTAAATGTTTCAAAGCTATAGGTGAAAGAGAGTGCGCTAACCTGATCTTCTTGCTAGAGCCCCGGCCCGCTAACACCTGGCTTAATGCTCTCGGTTCCCAGGAACGGCACTAACTTTAGTGCAAGTCCTCGTAGCCGAGTGTGTTAAGCCTCCAGTTTACATGGCCTGGGCTATGGCAAGAAGAGGATCCGGTTAGCGTGCTCTCCAGCTCGTTAAGCTAAGTATTTAACCCTTAAAAAAACAAATTAAAGGGAACAAATTAATATTTTCAATTTTCTTTCATTTTAGTTGGTGCATTCGTTTGGATTTTCATTTTCTTTTACAAAAGAGAAAATCCCATTTGCATTTGTCTCTTTCTGGGGTCTGTGTGGAGTCCTAAAAGGCTTTCTCTGTAGCCCTCAGTCTCTCTTCTACAGTAGAGGAAAGGCTGTGGCACACAGATAGTGGAGTTTTACATTATTATCATTTTGACTTAATGTTGGTAACTACCACAAAAGCCAAAACATCACTGAAATGTACATTTTATCTATGGGATAACAATCTAATTCCAGTTTTGTAACTATTAAAAATAAACTCTTTCAAAGCACAATTTATTCATCTACTGCACTAGTGAATGTTAAAAACAAATGATTGAACTCTTCATGCATTCTAAGCAAATACAAACATTCTGTTTTTATTATTAAAAATTACAGAAATTGTTTGATATTGAGCCATTATTCTTTACCTCACCCCTGCAGTTTTAATACTGTGGATTACAATGCCAGTTCTATGGGTGACTCAAACCCAACAATGTCTTTCATATGAGTTTTGATTTTAGATTTCCATCCATAATTGATATATTTTATGCATGGACATTCTATGGAGCCAATTTTGACTCCATGGTGATGACAAATAGGAACACAAATATAAAAATAATAATTGTATCAACATAAAAAAGCATATTTTAGAATCTGCCACTTAGATCAGTTCACTGGTATGTCCGTGCAAGACTCACAGAATATAATAATTAGGGCTGGTGTTAAAGATTATAGCAGTTGTTGCAGGAAGCATATTAAAGTCCCAAAAATGTTAACTACTTTAGCCCTATGAGAAGAAACATTATTTTTTTTATAGCCACAGAATTCATTGGTTAATGCATATTTACTGCTTAAAATTAGGATTACTCCTCCCATTAATTGTTGTGGGCTTCTATACTTTTAAAGAGCTGAACACTATCTTTATATGAAATGTATCTGCCATTCTAAATAAATCTTTTCATGATTCCAATGTTACTAATCTAATTTGCCTATTAAACGGCTAGATTACGAGTTTTGCGTTATGAGTGAAAAAGCAGCGTTATGGCTCTTTTTCACTACCGCTGGTATTACGAGTTTTGCAGGTATAGGTGCACAGCACACTTTTTTGGCCGTTACGCAACGTAACTACCTCAGCTTTCAAAAGGTCCTTTTTCAATGGGACTTCCATAGCGCCGGTATTACGAGTTTGCCTGTCCGGCCAAAAAGTGAGCGGTACAGCCTATACCGTAAAGATCCATACCGTAAACTGAAAGTCAGTAGTTATGGGTTTTACGCTACAAAGCTGTAACATAAAACTCATAACTAAAGTGCTAAAAAGTACACTAACACCCATAAACTACCTATTAACCCCTAAACCGAGGCCCTCCCGCATCGCAAACACGAAAATAAAATTATTAACCTTTAATCTGCCGCTACGGACTTCGCTGCCACTATAATAAACATATTAACCCCTAAACCGCTGCACTCCCGCATCGTAAACACTAGTTAAATATTATTAACCTCTAATCTGCTGTCCCTAACATCGCTGCAACCTACATTACTGTTATAAGCCCCTAATCTGCTGCCCCCAAAATCGCTGCCACTATACTAAAGTTATAAACCCCTAAACCTAACCCTAAGTCTAACCCTAACACCCACTAACTTTAATATAATTAAAAAAAAATCTAAATAAAAATTACTATCATTAAATGGACAGTCAACACAAAAATTACTATTACTTATTAAGATTAGTTAATTAATGATCTTTACATCAAACTCTAGCCCAATTTTCATCTAAATAAACTTTGGCAGAAAATACACTTACTAGATCTCATCTAGCTGTTTTGAAATGGCCACCTGACTCCTCCTTCTCTGACGTCTCCCTAAAGCTTGAACTGCAGCACTAGTTCAGTATCCTCTCGAGTCTCGTCCCTGCGCGCTCCTTTCATTCAGTTCAGTGAGACACCCCCCTCACACTATCTCTCAAACTTCCTTTCAGTTCTGTCTGCACAAACACACCCACACGCTTATGAGCAGCAGAAGTATGATGGAGAGGCAGGCAATGGTTGTCTTTATATAATTTTTACTAAAATATACGCTCAAACCAAAAGTAAAGACATGAATGGACAAAAATCGTTACTGTATGTGAACTATTGAAAATATGTTGTGACATTTGCATTATAACGCAACGTAACAGTGACACCCTCTCCGGTTATTAGTTTGTTAGCAGAGCTACTGTATTCATATTACAGTATCACCTCAGTCACTTGTCATTTGTAAACAGAACATGTTGCTCAGTGCGTTGTTATAGTGGTGCGCAGCCTGCGACTCTGGTTTGTCCTAGCCAGATGCCGGTAAGTACACAGAGCTGTCACTGAATACTGAGGTATAATTACATAGGGTGTTCGAACTTATTGTGTATTATTTGCATAATGCGGCTGGTAAGGAACCCCTTATTTATTAATATGATAAATTAATATGAATCATGCTTGCTGCAGGGCTATCTTTAGGAGACAGGTTACCGTAAGGGCCAAGCTAATAGACAAAACTGTTTTTTAACCCCTCAGATAATCTCCTTTTTCCGTACCAACTGATTATATAGATGTCTTGGCACTTACGGTAACCTGTCTCCTAAAGATAGCCCTGCAGTAAGCATGATTCATATAAATTTAACATATTAATAAATAAGGGGTTCCTTACCAGCCGCATTTTTGTCTGTCAAACAGCATTTCTCTAATAGTGGAAGTTAGGGTGATGCCCCTTGTTTTTTTACAGCTACATCTACATCTACAGCTAGCAGCCTTAGCGATCAGTTTAGCTAGCAGCCTTGGTTGTTCACAGAGCGTGTGGATTCCCTTCCGTTGCCTCCGCCTCGTTTACCCTTGTTACTCCTCGTAGAAGCGGCTTTTAAAATCCTTCACTCGACCTGTGAGGCGACCTTTTTAAGCTTATGGAATATTTAGAATTATGGTGATTTTGTTTAACCCTGTTAAATTAATATGAATCATGCTTGCTGCAGGGCTTGCTGAAGGATTTTAAAAGCTGCTTCTACGAGGAGTAACAAGGGTAAACGGGGCGGAGGCAATGGAAGGGAATCCACACGCTCTGTGAACAACCAAGGCTGCTAGCTAAACAGATCGCTAAGGCTGCTAGCTGTAGATGTAGATGTATCTGTAAAAAAACAAGGGGCATCACCCTAACTTCCATTATTAAAGAAATACTGCTTGACAGACAACAATGCGGCTGGTAAGGAACCCCTTATTTATTAATATGTTAAATTAATATGAATCATGCTTGCTGCAGGGCTATCTTTAGGAGACAGGTTACCGTAAGTGCCAAGACATCTATATAATCAGTTGGTACGGAAAAAGGAGATTATCTGAGGGGGAAAGAAAACAGTTTTGTCTTTTAGCTTGGCACTTACGGTAACCTGTCTCCTAAAGATAGCCTGAACTGAATGAAAGGAGCGCGCAGGGACGAGACTCGAGAGGATCCTGAACTAGTGCTGCAGTTCAAGCTTTAGGGAGACGTCAGAGAAGGAGGATTCAGGTGGCCATTTCAAAACAGCTAGATGAGATCTAGTAAGTGTATTTTCTGCCAAAGTTTATTTAGATGAAAATTGGGCTAGAGTTTGATGTAAAGATCATTAATTAACTAATCTAAATAAGTAATAGTAATTTTTGTGTTGACTGTCCCTTTAACTAAATAATTCCTATTTAAAACTAAATATTTACCTGTAAAATAAACCCTAAGCTAGCTACAATATAACTAATAGTTATAATAACAAAAAAAAACCTAGCCTACACTAAACTGCCAATAGCCCTTAAAAGGGCCTTTTGCAGGGCATTGCTCCAAAGAAATCAGCTCTTTTACCTGTAAAAAAAAATATAAAAAACCTCCAACAGTAAAACCCACCAAACACAACCAAACACCCCAAATAAAATCCTATCTAAAAAACCTAAGCTCCCCATTGCCCTGAAAAGGGCATTTGGATGGGCATTGCCCTTAAAAGGGCATTTAGCTCTTTTTCCGCCCAAAGTCCCTAAGCTAAAAATAAAACCCACCCAAAAAACCCTTAAAAAACCTAACACTAACCCCCGAAGATCCACTTACAGTTTTTTAAGACCGGACATCCATCCTCAACGAAGCGGCAGAAGTCCTCATCAAAGCCGGCAGAAGTCTTTATCCAAGCGGTCCAAAGTCTTCATCCAAGCCGGCAGAAGTCTTCATCCAGACGGCATCTTCTATCTTCATCCATCTGGCGCAGAGCGGCTCCATCTTCAAGACATACTGCGCAGAGCATCCTCTTCTTTCCGACGGCTAACGAAGAATGAAGGTTCCTTTAAGGGAAGTCATCCAAGATGGCGTCCCTTGAATTCTGATTGGCTGATAGAATTCTATCAGCCAATCGGAATTAAAGGTGAAAAAATCCTTTTGGCTGATGCAATCAGCCAATAGGATTGAGCTTGTATAGAATGAAAGGAAAAAGCTTTCATTCTATTGACTGATTTGAATTTTAAGATTCATATCAGCCAATAGAAATGCAAGACTACCCCCATATAAAGGGGTACCTCACATTCACTATTCAGTGTGCGCCTGGGGACCGCATGAAGAGGAGCACCCTGTTACTGCTCTGAAGAGGAGGACCACCATCGCCGCCACAGGGATTAAGAAAAGAAGATGGATGAAGATGGATGAATATGGAGCACCGCCTGGATGAAGATGGAGTGATGCCACCATCAACATCGGTGAGTACCAATTTGGGGGTTAGTGTTAGGTTTTATTTTTATTTTGGGGGTGGGTTTTATTTTAAAAGCTAGCTTTTTTGTTTTTTTTGGGGCAGCAAAAGAGCTGAATGCCATTTTAAGGGCAATACCCATTTAAATGCCCTTTTCATGGCAATTGGTAAATTCGTTTTTTTTAGTAAGGTTTTTTTTTATTTTGGGGGTTAGGGGGGTGGGCGGGTTGTAATGTTATAGGGGTTAGGTTTTTTCTTTTTAAAAAAGAGCTGATCGCTTTAGGGCAATGCCCTACAAAAACCTCTGTTAAGGGCTATTGGTAGTTTATTTTTAAAACAGTGCTTTTTCTTCTTTTTTTTGTGGGGGTATTAGAATAGGATGAAATTTTTTTTTTTTGGTAATTAATTTTTTTAATTTCTGTAATCTTAGACTTTTTTTTTCTGTAATCTTAGACTTTTTTATTTTCTGTTATGTTAGTTTTTCATTTTTAAAGGTAAGATTATGGTTTTATTTAATTCTACAGGTAAATTGTTTTTTTAAGGATTATTTTTTATAAATTTAGGTGTATTTAAATTTGGGTTGAATTAGGGAGTGTTAGGTTAGGGGGTTTAGATGTTAGTTTATTACTTTGTGTTGTGGAGGGATTGGGGTTTAGGGGTTAATAGTTTATTTATGAGTGTGGGGTCAATTTATTATAGTGCGTGCGGATATAATACGATATAGCATATCATGTCCGCTCGCACATCGATAAATGCTGACATCATATGCTGTCGGCATTTATCATTGCACCAGCAGTTCTGGTGCAATAACGCCCCCTGCAGATTCGCGGCCGCTAGCACGGGGTGCCAATCAACCCAATCGTATTTGATCGGGTTGATTTCTGTCCGCCGCCTCAGAGCAGGTGGACAGGTTATGGAGCAGCAGAGCTTGATAAATTGACCCCTGTAAGCGTACTTTGTAATGTATTTTTGAAGTGTTTTGTGCAACTTTAAGTTGCGGAAAACAGTTGACCACAGCTCTGAGATCGAGGTAAGGATTGTGTTAAAGGACCATTAAATACAGTAGAATATCATAATCAACACATGCATAATAAAAACACAATACAAAATCACTTAGGGATCCATTTATAAAGCAGTGTTTGCTGTTACGGAGGCTCGCCTGAAACTAAATTTAGAAGCAGCGATCGTAAGATCGCTGCTCCTTAACCTGTCTGCCACACTGAAATAATCCTGATCCCATCGGGATGATTGACAGTCCCTGCTAGTGGCTGATTGGCCGCCAGTGAGCAGGCAGCGGCATTTCACAAGCATTTCCAGAGGCTACAGCGAATCATATCCGACATTTGATAAATGGAGTCCTTAGTCTGAATAGATAAGTCTAAGTAGTAGATTTTTTTCTGACAAATTTCAGAGTTAGTTCCATATTCCTTCCCCCTGCATCATCTGACAGCAATTCGCCAAAAAACACAAAATGCATATAAGTATATACTGTGAATTCTTGCACATACCCAGTAGAAGCTGGTGCCTCAGAAAGTGTGTAGTGAATGTGAATTGGAAAGAGAAGGGAAAGGGGTGATACAGATGATAGTAACTTTGAAGTATATTAAGGGGCTTAGTAAAGCTGAGGCTGTGATTGTTTTTCATTAAAAGAAAAATTCAAGGACAAGGGGTCATGATCTCAAGCTGAAGGATAGTAGATTCAGAAGCAATTTGCTGAAGCACTTATTTACAGAAAGGGTGATTGATTCATGGGGGCCAATTCATCAAGCTTCAAATGGCTCGGCGGAAACAGGAGTTAAGAAGCAACGGTCTTAAGACTGCTGCTCTTTAACTCGTCCACCGCCTCTAAAGTGGCAGACAGCAACCTGCCCGATCGCATCTGATCGGGTTGATTGACACCCCCTGCTAGTGACCAATTGGACGCAAATTTGCAGGGGGCGGCATTGCACAAGCAGTTCACCAGGGTTGTTGCCAGAACTGCTTGTGCAATGATAAATGCCGACAGCGGATCATGTTCATCTGCACTTTAATAAATCGGCCCCATGGAATAAACTTCCACAAGACGTGGTAATAACAAACACTGTGGGTGACTTTAAGAATATATATATATGTATAATCTATTCTATGAACTAGATACGTTTACACTTTTAGGAAATATCGGGCAAACTTGCTGGGCCTTTCTTTCTTATCTGCATTCAAAATATATCTTTCTATAAAAAAAGTATTTTGACTTAGAAGGGAGTGTTCTAATGAGTATTGAACCAATGGGAGATTAGGGCAGTATATTGAAATGTTAACATTTTGTAAATGGTGTATGGCCTATGATTAAGGCATAAGCCAAAACTCATCATACCATTCCCATGCCTTATCTCCTGCAGACTAGATATTATTTCCATGTTTTTAATTTTTGGTTCAAAATAAAATGTTTTTTTACTGTAGCTGTTTTTTTTATATTTGACTCTTTACATATGACCTGCATATTCACAATTTATAAAATACCAGTCATCAAAGATTGTTTCTGTGTGACTAATAGAGGTAACGAAGATCAAGCAACAGCAAGAAGCTTTCTACTCATTTGACAAATATTGGCTACTGTCTGATGACAAACTGCTGAGACATGGAAAATCAAGTGGATGAGGTTTAAGTATTCCTTGGACCCAAACACGAGCATACAGTGCATTCAAAAAGTATTCAGACCCCTTTATTTTTTTCACATTTTGTTAAGTTGCGGCCATATGCTAAAATGGTTTAAATTATGTTTTTTCCCACATCAAGCTACACTCCAAATAATGACAAAACAAAAAACAGATTTTTGATAACTTTGCAAATTTATTGAAAAGAAAAAACTGAAATATCACATTGACATAAATATTCAGACCCTTTTCTATGACATTTAAAATGTAGCTCAAATGCATCCCATTTCTTTGATATGTTTCTACGCTTTGATTGGAGTCCACCTGTGGTATATTGATTGGACATGATTTGGAAAGGCACACACCTCTCTATATAAGGTCTAACAGCTGAAAATGCATATCAGGGCAATAACTAAGCCATGAGGTCAAAGTTACTTGCTTGCAGAGCTCAAAGACAGGATTGTGTCGAGGCACAGATCTGGGGAAGGATATTGAAAACTTCAGTTGCATTAAAGATTCCCAGGAGCGGGGGCATGTCCAAGCTGTGGCCATGATCAGCAGCAATATTAGGAAGCTTCTCAAGCAGCTATAATAACTTGCCCCTTATTGCTTCTCAAACATGACATCCAGCTCTATAAATCAACATACTACTTAAGGAAAAGACAAGGAACTAATCAAAACGATTATCTCTAAGATCAGAATAGCAGAACCGAAGCTAGACTGTTTGAAAATGCTGGCGGCGGCACCGCTACACCTACGCAATATCCCCCTTGGCTAACTAAGCAGCCGAGTAGAGCAGTTTCAATCTGCAATTATTTTCATGATATATTAATACCCCATTCTAAAGTACGTGAAGCAGAGAATCACAAAGTATACGGAACTGCAGCTAAACAAAGGCCTTAACAAAGATGGTGACTGTGATTGTACACTACTTGAAACAAGTTAAAGTATTGCTAGATGTACATTTTAGTGAACTTCGATCTGCTCTCGCATCTGAATGGATCCCCCCCGACATGGGAAATGACTATAGGAAAACTTTACCCAAGGAGCAGTTTCCCTATGGCAAAAAGAGGCAACCAGACGTGGACTCCTTGCTCAGTGTGCTTAGAGGAATATAGCTACACCTCACTGACGAGGCCCAATGCAGGCCGAAACAATCGTCTGGGGTTGCTGTATTCCTTGCTCAGAGGGGAATTGTCTGGTATTTCGGTGCTGGACTGACCGTAATAGGAGGGATCAGACTGATATACTACAGGAAAGTTCTTCTCTGTGAAAAGCATTACTGGGCTAAAAGAAGTTGCACCCAAGTGGTAAATTGCCATAGAACAGGCTAAGAATGATATTGAGCTGGTTGTTTGTTCCTGTGAGTGCAGTTCTCTCTGTATATATTTGGTCTTATACCATATCCCTTTAAAACACTTTTTATACATTTATTTCAATTATAAAAATACATTTTACATTTAATATGTGTATATATGAGTTTATTATTTTATTTTATATGTTTTAGGTGTGTTTTGTTAATACTTTTATTTTAGCTCTCCCCATTGATGTCTATGGGGAAATTGTGCACTAGCATGTACAACCAGCTCACCGCTGACTTAAGCAGCGCTGGTATTGGAGAATAGAGCTCAATTTTGCTCTATGCTCACTTTTTGCCTAATAACGTTGGGTTTCTGAAAACCTGTTATACCAGCGCTGTAGGTAAGTGAGCAGTGACAATAACGTGCAAGTTAGCACCGCACCCCTCATAACGCAAAACTCGTAATCTAGCCGATAGTGAAAGAAAAGTGCAAGTCCTCAATTTAGGAAAGGTAACTACGTGGTAACATAAGGACTGCTAAATATATAAGAGATACTAAAACTAAGCCATGCTGTCTCGGCCGATGGCAACACGACTTGACGCCAGACCTTGATTTAACTACTTTTTTTTTTTTTTTGAAAATATATTTTTATTGAGGCAATAACAAAATCCAATATACAAACATTGCAATAAAAAAAAAGAAACATTGTCGTACAGAGCCAACACTGCAATAAAAAACATTGTTGTATAGGATAATACAAGTCAGTAACTTTCCAAGAGTGCTTATAATCTCTGACTGACGATGAGTCCGGGGAGTGAACCCCAATGCTGCCTCATTTAGAACAATAATAAACCGAACATACATATGTCAACTGTATCAAATAGATCCACTCGTGGGATCTGAAGTCTGGTTCCCGCAGGAGACTCGACATTCACAATCATAAGTGCGTATTGGGAATCACATAGAAAAAGGAGTGGTTGTTATGCGCATGGAACCTTCTAAGATATGTTGGGATTGAGTTTATGAACTGCTGAGTGTAAACCACCCAATGAACCAGTATAGGAATAGGGGGAAGTTAGGGGATCCGAAGAACTAATGGCACGTTAGGTTCTTCGGACTGGGTAGAGACTACTTCACTCTACCAAATAAGGGGTACGGAGGATAGTATTATTTATCCCTAACCGTACCTAACAAGTCAGTCCCCGGTTGGGGAAAGGGAAGGTCAATGAAGGGGGGGACCAAAGGGCCCCCCCCCACCACCGGTGCACAGTGTATAGGTAATTAACTACTAGTTAAAAGAGCTGTGGTCAGGCAGCTTATAGGGTTAATGTGGGGAAAAAGGGAAGCAGGAAAATATGGGAGGTTAGAACTAAAGGTAGTAGACAAGGAGGGTGCAGTGGGAAATCCTGTGTCTTGTTCTATGCTTTTGGTCGTGTTGGGTGTATATCGGATTTGACTAGATATAGACCTGTGATTCCCAAAGGCAAACCTGCATAGGTAGGTTATACAGCAATTAGTGCATATAGGTCATAACGGATAAGCATATAACACAATGATAGACATATTTAAAACATAGAACATGCAGAAAGACGCATAGTGTGTAAAATTTTAGACATAATAACATACATTTCAACAAGGAAGGTCATATATTTGTAAATAAACTCAGGGGAATGGTGCAGCCTAACCCGTTCATTACTTCAATAGCTGCAAGGGGAAGCATAAAACCATATCAGAGAGCGGGAGCTAGGGATGGGTTAGGGAGGGGGACTAAGGTAGGATGGGGGGGCTGGAAGTTATCAGGGGGAGAGGGGAGGAAATAGTTCTAGTAGGAGATGGGAAGGCGAGGAAGGAAGGTTGAAGGGAAGGGTACAGAGGGAAGGGAAGGCGACTTATGCGAGGGGAAAAGGGAGTGGGAAAGTATGGAAGGCTAGAACCAAGGGTCGCAGACAAGGAGGGTATAGTGGGTAATCCTGTGTCTTATTCTATGGTTTTTGTCAGGATGGGTGCATGTCGGGATGACTAAACATACACTTGCGATTCCCAAGAGCAAACCTGAGTGTAGAGAGTAAACTAGAGTCTCAGGATGTGAGCATATTGAAGGCACCCCTGCAAATGATCTTGGTTATCAGCTGGAGTCAGATTGTAACATGCCTACACTACAACATTTCACCAACCCCCATATATCCTCAGAGATTTAGGGTAGCCATAGATTCCAAGGGAAATTAACTTGCATAGGTAAGTTATACATCGATTAGTATATATAGACCTTAATGAGTAAACACATACAACATTAATAGGTATATTTAAAACATAGGAAATGTTGAAGGACATCTGGAATGTAAAATTTTAGACAAAAGAACATGCAATTCAACAAGATAGATCACATAATTGTATTTAGACTCAGGGGAAGGGGTTGATCTTGGGGAGACATGAGACCATATCAGAGAGGAGGGCCTAGGGATGGATTAGGAAGGAGGGCTTAGGTAGGATGGAAAATAGTTGAAATCATCATGGGAAGGAGGGCAGGGAATAGTTCTAGCGGGAAATGAGGAGGCGGGGGAGGGGTTAAGGGAAAGGGATCTGGAAGAAGGAGGAGTAGCAGGTTAGAGCTAAGGCAAGGTGAGCGAATAACTAGTGGGAGTAATCTACTGTGAGATCATATAGTGAAAATGATGTAGCCCCCCAAACTCACCTCTGCAGTGTGTAGGCCACAGGAGGCAATAAACGTCAACCAGGAGGCGAATAGCAAGTAGGGAGAGTAGACTATGGCGCTCAGCCAACTGGGTGGGGTATTAAGGGCAGTGGGAGTATGGGTAGGGGCCAGAGAGAGGCAGATGAAGAAGGAAATAAAAAGCCAGCAGAAAAGAGGACGTAAGGGGGAAGAGAGGGTAAATAGAGATAGCGGGAGTATAAGTGATCCTTAACAGCTACATCAACGAATGGAGAAAAGTAACATTCAAAGAAAACAGTTGCCCCACTTGAGGCACCTATAAACAGAATAAACAGTAAACAACAGATAAATAACCATTGGTGCAGTTTTTAGTACATTACCAGTCCATTTAGACACTTGAAGGTATTGGGGACAGTCTCAGTCTTCAAAAAAAAAAAAGGATGGCCAGCAAGGGTTAGCCTGGAACACAGCCAACAAGGGCCCAGTTGTAAGTGTGAGATAATCCGTAACAGATGAAGTATTAAGCTGTATCATCGAATTGGAAGTTGTTTGACCGGCTCCTGCCTGCCTGGATTCCAGGCCTGTGCCCCTGGTCTCAGCGGGGGGCCCAATCTTTGTGGGCGGGGGGGGTCACCATCCATATTTCCAACGGGTAAGTTCCAAACCCGCAGGAGGTCCTGAGCCTGTCGCGGGGTTAGTGCTGTGTGTTGAGTTCCATCTTTAGTTATGATGAGTTTCGTGGGAAATCCCCACCTGTACCGGATTTGATGTAGACGTAGGGTTCTCGTGGATTCATTAAAACTTCGTCTTTGTTGCAGGGTAAAGGAGGATAAATCTGGGTAAAGTGAAACTTCTTGGAATTGTTCTGGAAGCTGAGGTTGCCTAAGAGTCACTTTCATGAGCCTATCCTTGGAGGAATAATAGTGAAGTCTGGCTATGGTATCTCAGGGCCTGTCCATAGGGAGATTCTGTGGTCTAGCCGCCCTATGTATTCTGTCAATTCTCACATCATGTTCTCCTGTAGGTCCCAAAATAGCTCTAAATAGCGCCTGGGCATATTTTTCTATCTCCTGAGGGCCCACAGACTCAGGTATTCCACGTATTCTAACATTGTTCCGCCTGGAGCGGTCCTCCAAGTCTGCCAATTTCGCCTCTAGAGATGATACTTGGTCTGCTAGATTTTGAGTATAGCTGACCCAATTCGTGTGGTCAACAAGTAAATCTTCTTGTTTGCGTTCAATTATATCTGTCCTCTCATTGACTGTGACAATGTCCTTTCTCAGATCATCAAAAGACCTCTCCAATTTGTCGAATCTTTTCGCAAAAGATTGGGATTGTTGATCAAATAACAATTTTATAGAGTCCATGGTGACTGTTTCAGACTGTGTGTGAGAGGGTGGAGAACTTCTCACACTGGCCCTCCCGTCAGATAAAGGAGGAGAGATGGATCTGTCGTCATCAGAATTGTCTAGTATAGGATCTCTAATAGGGTGGAAATGGTCTCGGACCGTGTGCTTTGAGGATTGGGGGCCTTTAGATTTCCTTTTGGCTTGTTGTGACATTGCGTAGCAAGGGCCTTGAAAACAGGAGTATCTGTAGTCAAGAGTAGGATCTCAACTGGGGAGGCCTAGGTAACACAGCTGTTTCGCACCAGTGGGGAGGGGTGCCGTAGAATTTAGCACATCATTGCAAGATTGGACAGAGAGAGTAAGTAAGAGCTATTTTAAATATAGACTGCACCACCTGTAGGTATAGAACTGTTCAAAAAGTAAATGAGCAAGGATAGCTGCAGGAGCTGGTAACCCAAAGATAAATGCGTCTTTCTCTCCCAGTATGAAGGGGTGCCGCAGAGCCTAGCACCTCATTGCTAAGCTGGGAAGACTAGGTAAATGAGAATTGACTGGAGTGACTGGCGTTGTAATGAGGGGTATAAGACTATCCAATTGGGGTGTGGGTGATGACTAGCTCCTGGGATCAATGTTCCAAATTAAAAGGTGTCTCTCCCCAGGGAAAAGTGCCACCACTGGGCTCAGCCGGTAAAGGGAACTGGGATATGACCTGCTCTAGAATGGAGCAGGAAAGGGAGGGGAGAGATACAGTTCTTCTGCCTTTCTCTGTGCTGGTGATAGGATTAGCAATTGTATTAATGTTGTTGATCCCTGATATCTTGATAAAAAAAAAAGGCTGGAAGCACAGCTCTGAGCCAGACAAGGCAAAGCCCCACACCGCCTTCAGTTAAATATGTCAGTTGCCGGCAATTTTCATGTGAGGCCAGAGTTCAGTTATTATATCACACCAAACACTAAGGTGGTGGGAGTGAATGTAAATGTCCAGGTGGTAGGCCGGTGTGGTTAGCAGGGCAGAAACAGCATAACTTCCCAGCAGTTTCCTAATATGTGTGTTGTTTAATACAGGTAGTATGACACTAATAGCTGTAAGCTGTATTGGGTGATAGAGACTGGTGCTTCGTTTAGAGGGTAGATGAGCCGGTCCACTTTGGCCAAATTTACAGAGTTCATAAACGGCTTGCAATTTGTAGTAGGGAAGTGTGGCTGTATTAGAGTGCGCACCGGAGCGGAGCCCCGGCCCTCCGGCGCACTGTGGCCTGCGGGTGTTGCGCTCTTATCTTCCGTTAGACAAGGTGGCAGTACTCACTGTGTGATGAGGCGTTTATGGGGATCGCTTCTGTAATTCCCGGCGTCTTAACGACTACCGGTGTTCATTGACCGCTTACTCTCCTTCACTATGTCGCGGTCCGATGACGTCAGCGGTAATGGCGATCCTTCACGCCTTTTTGCCGACCGGACCGATTCTTTCTTGCAGTCAGCAGTTATGGCCCCTTGCAGGTAGGTGTCCGGGGGGGATCTTCCGATGCTGGGTTGAGGTTCAGATCATTAGGATCGCTTCCAAGGGCCACCGCAGAGTTGAAAACGCTCCGGTCTTGGAGGGTATGGAATACTGCCAAAAGCAAGGCGGCAGGGGTCTCAGCACAAAGCGGACAGTTAGGTATTCCTCCAGGAACGAGTATCAGGATAGATGAGCAGTGAAAACGATTTTTTAAAACAAGTTAACTGGCACTTCTCAGGAGCTCTATGCAAACACGTCCACTCTATTCACAGGCTAGCTCCGCCCCCTCGATTTAACTACTTTTAACAGAGTAATATAATAATTGGGAAATAGCCCAAGTGGAGCCAAGCTGCTTCTAGCATTAGGATTATAATAAGGATCTGGGATGTCGGTATAAAAACAATCAACCATATTATAATTATAAGGCCCTAGGGGCTATAAGAGATATACCATTATATTAGCTCAGTAAACCTTCAATATTTATAGGGATTTGTAAATATAAAACTGTCCCTATTTGTAAAACTCATTTGTTATAATACATATATAAGTAAAGTTGTTCTTTAAGAGGTGAACTAACTCATTAGCTGATTAGATCTAAATTAACTCAAAGTTATGAATTAACTAGGGAATTAACTCTTTATGCTGCAAGTTGTACCATATAAGCTATCAAAGAAGATAATTAAAGTGAAACTCTGGTATAGGTAGTAAAAGTGTAAGATAAAACAGCAGCTAATAGAATAATCATGACCTCTCAGTACCCCAATCTAAAATATAAACAACCAGTTGCTAAAAAGAATACTGTTGAATCCTCATACTGTGTGTCCTGTAAGAGTCTCGATTAGGTGTCATTTCAGTCCCAAGGGAACATAATTTGCCAGCGTGAGGGGGCTTGAGATCTCTGAAGTATACAAAAAAAAAACATGCTGTCTAGCCTATACCCGCTGCCTCAATTTTAGCCAAAGCAAACCGTCCATGACCCACCTTCGTAATATGCCCACTTGCTAAGGGCGAACAGTCCGGTGCTGTACAAGAGGTGCCTCTACTAATAGAGCGCTGAAGCGCTCCCAGTGGAGTGGTGACTCGAGGCCTCATTGTTATGCAGAGGTTTGGATCCAACTGTCTCAGCTTCACGTCTTTGTGGTGTGGCCAGCAGTGTGTCTTATTACCCCCAGCCCAGTACGCCAAGAGTGAAGTATACCTCTCGTTTGGAGAGATCGTTATAGTAGCATTATTAGTAGTCTGGGGTCTGTTACTGTGTACATCCTCGGCTGTTTGGTTAGAGGATTGAGTCTCCCAAGAGATCTCTTTGTTGAAGTAAGCAGAGACTGCAATAGGTTTTACCGCTCTCTGAACTGTTGTGTTAGAGACTGGCACTACCTTTTTGTCAGTGGGCTGCATGTTTGGAAGTTTAGAAATGAGCCGGTCGCTTCTACCGTCATCGATAGATTGTGAACATGTTCCAAAGTGATTAGGCTGGGGAATTTCTAATAGTGTTCCTCTAGAATATTACAAACTGCGCTCTCAAGTAGTTGCAAGTTGATCGCCATAGCTCTAACAGTAGGATGATCAGCTAGAGATGTAAGACTTGGTTATAGACAGCATTACTAGCTATTTACCCTGGATCACCGGGGGGGGGGGGGGTTAGATCGAGTTCAGGCTGTCTCTTAGGCCACTACTGCGCACCTTATCGTTCTGGTACTTCAGGGGTGAAGTTGGTCTCACAGATTGGATAAAATTATTCAGCAAGTTATGTGGATGAAGAATACCCCACATAAGATCATAGATGATGCCACAGTCAAGCAATAAGCAGTAGGAATAAACACTCGACTCGTCAGCTCCTGAAATAAGCAGCCAACATGGCCGTCACCTGGAAGTGTCCCCCCATATTTGCTGCTTTTCATGGAATTTAAAGGGACATAATACTTATATGCTAAATCACTTGAAAGTTATACATTATACCTGTAAAAAGCTGACAAATAAATATCACCTGAGCATCTCTATGTAAAAAAGGAAGATTTCTTTTTATCTAAAAATGTCTCCATCTCACAATAGTAAGTGCTCTGTGAACAGTTATCCTTCAGCTACTGTCCAGCTGCAGGTTTAAAAAACAAAAACAAATAGCCAATCAGCATGAGCAGTGCTGAGGTTATACTTTGATCTTCCATTTTGCTGAAAGCTCATCAGATTTCATAGTAAACTGAGTAGGGAAAAACATGACTTTGCCTGCACATGCCAGATGCATGCACTATTGAAAGTCATGGGACTAGCATCCTGATTGGCTGCTTAAAGTCCCTTTACAATTGGATGTGGCTATTGAGGACATTTTGAGGCAAAACATCTTCCTTTTTTACATAGAGATTTTCTAGCCAGCATTTTACAGAAGAGAGAGAGGGGAGAGGAGATTTTACTGCAATGTATTACCGTCCAGTGACAAACTGCTTAAAAATCACACTGATTATGTTTATCATATCTCCTTTGCTGTGTCAAGTTAGGAACAGATATAAATTAACTCCAACACTAATCAAGCAATGACAAAGTTGGGACAGTATGGAAAATGCAAAAAAACAAACAAGAAGAGTCATTTGAAAATTTAAATCACTCTGTATTATATTGAAAACACATTAACACATTATTTGATGTTGTACTTTGTAAATTTAATGTATTTTTGAAAATGTACACTCATTTCAAATCTGATGACTGCAACACACTCCAAAAATGTTTGTACAGTCGACTGTTTACCATGACCTTTTCTTTTATAACACTTAATAAGAGTTTGGGCATTAAAGACACCAGTTGGTTAAGTTTAGTAAGTGCAATTTTCCCCCATTCATCCATTATGCATGTCTTCAGCTGCACAACTGTAATGTGTCTTTGTTGCCTTATTTTGCGCTTTATAATGCTAGAAAGAAAATATATTGGCACTGTAAATAGTATATATAGGAAATAAAGATCATTGATCTTGGTGCTGCCCTTTAAATAAATATGAAAAACAACAAGGAAAAGGGGAAAGATAGGACAAGAAAGGGATTAGTTAGCACTCATTCCTATTTACCAAAGTAACTAAGCTGAATAAATCAGCTAACAACTCGTAAAAATTAAGTAATAATAAACTTTGATATTAAAATGTGACAACAGGTTTTCTACCTTAGAAGGTCACATATACCACTGCCCATTACCTGTAAAAACATAACAGTTTTAGACTAGAACCGCTTCTCACTATCCCCCTGTATTCCTGTCCGATAACTGGTCACGTCACCTTCAGGTGCCAGGGATAGTGAAGTGAGAGGTCTGACTAGATGTAAGCACAAATGCGTTTCGGCCCTTGCTTAGGCCTTTTTAAATGTGTATTTAATAGTAAAGATAGACAAACCGATTACCGAAGGCTTGAGACTTATATGTTGTGTCTTGCCGAAATTGAACCAATCACAAGTCGCGATTCAATTACGCCCCGAAATTGACCAGTAAGACAGCTTTTGTCCACCCACGTCAGAGGAATACTCGGGATGCAGTGGATTGTGTCCGATACAGCGTATCAGATTGTTGGCCGATCGATGCAGACAAAGAGAACATGCCTACATGCTTCCTGCTTTGTATTGAAGGCAAAATATGTGAGCGGTTATTGGTCCAACGAATACTTAATTCACTGGCAATGTCACTAATGCTGTATACAACATACATCATGAGTCCTTCGTACAATTGGTAAAGAAATGACATGCACCTTGAATTATATACCACTTGCTTAGTATATAATCAGTTAGTACTAAGTAATCGTCATATTCTCCTTACATAAAGTAGTGAATATTAAGACAAGTTACATAATTAAAAAAAACTGATTCATGTCAGTGCAAATGGTAATCATAGTAATGAGTTATCAAATACGTAAGTCCGTCTCATTCCTGCATAACTATACCTCATAACAATATTAATGCTTGGATGAAGATTAATTGATAAGTACACACTATGTTCGGGGTGCATGTCATCTTTTCAAACTAACCTGTAGTATGACAGTGATCCGAGCAAAGAATATTACTTATATTATTAGACCATAATAATGTCTATTTCATATGGATCTGGATATAAGTACCCTACCCAATATTGACCCACAAAATATTAGTGAGTCAAACGTGATGAAAGTATTTTTCCCACACGAGAGATACTATGCACGTCTTAAACAAATTAGACAAAATAACTATATCTACAGAATCTATACTGGTGACATGTGATGTGGAATCTCTTTATACCAGCATTGATAAACAATGGGGCTGTAAAGCAGTATCATATTTTCCAGCTAAAAATGAGAATTTATCAAAAGATACTACTAGAATTTGTCCTGTCACATAATTATTTTGTCTTTGACGGTAGATTGCGCTGACATGAATCAGTTTTTTTGAATTATGTAACCGCACTTTATAATGCGTCACACATTCTCAATCGCAGACAGGTCAGGACTGCAGGCAGGCCATGCTAGCACCCGTACTCCTGGACGTCCCTGGAAAAGACGACATCTTTATGGCAGCATATGTTGCTCCAAAATGTATACATATCTTTCTGCATTAATGGTGCCTTCACATATATGCAAGTTACCCTGCCATGTGCACTGACACCCCCCCAAACCATGACAGATGCTGGCTTTTGGACCTGATGCTGATTACAGCTTTGATGGTCCTTTTCCTCTTTGGCCCGGAGAACATGACGGCTGTTTATTCCAAAAACTATTTGAAATGTTGACTCGACACAAAACACAATTCCATTGTGCTACTGTCCATCTCAGATGAGACCGAACACTTCTGGACAGTGTTGATGTATGGCTTCTGCTTTGCATTAGTAAAGACTTAACTTGCAACTGTGGATGCAGCGGCGAATGGTGTTGATTGACAAAGGTTTCCCAAAGTATTCCCGAGCCCATGTATATGTATGTATCTTTGAGCCTTTATAGTTTTTGTGTACAATATTTGTTTTAATAATTTTTATTAGACAGTGTTATTATGAGTGTAACTATACTTTGCAATGTATTTTTGACGTGTTTTGTTCAACTTTTTTGTTTCACAAAAAAGGTAACCAGTGCTCTAAAGTTGTGGTAATCATTCTAGTGTAAAATGAGCGGTAAGCCCAAGCGCAAACCGCTGCGATAAACCCCTTATTGCTCTGGCGCAAACATTTGCGCTCAACTCATAATCTGGCTCTATATTTTTGTCAAATGTATTCATTTATAAATACATAGAATTTTATATAAAATTCAAAGCTTTTGTGGAACATTTCACAAATTAACACTTGTGGATATAGGATTTTTACTGCTTGGCACGCACATGTTCAACCCTATGAATAATACAGGCATACAGTAATGTGAATGTTTGCTATATATTAGCTATACTAACACATGAGCTTAATCATTTAAACACACAAATTTGTTATCGACACAGCATATGTAAAATTTGGTTGTTCATATTTATCAAAGCAAATCTTTTTTCTATGATTTTTTTTTTACCACTTCAGGCACTGCCTATTGGAAGATGAGTTTTGATACCACTTCTCTGTTGGCTAAAAACAGTAATTGGTTCATTTCCAGGTACTAGCCGGAATGTAAATATGGAATGAATCAACTTTTTCCACATTTTCTTTAGCAGTACTTTTATGAAGAACAGATTTTCCACAGAGGAAATTAAAAAGTACATAAAACTGAGAAACCATGGTGTTATTGAGAACAGCATCAACTTTCAATGTCACTTTATAACTAGCGGAATATATACAAATGACATTAATAGAGAGTACAAAGTTTGTTTCAATTAGCTTAGTTTTTCTTTGAGAAGATGAATTGCTGCTATTTGCCTAAAATAACATTTTTTACAAAGTAATGTTTATTGTTATTGGTAAGCTTTCAAAAAAAAAAATCAAATCATTTTTATGCTTATGTGATTCATATGTCAGTTTTTTTCTATGTTAATTGGCTGAATTTAAAAAGGTCATTCATAATTTTCAGTCTCTCTCCCTGGACTCTGCAAACATTGTTTCTATTTTGAGTATAATTTATGTCTGACATATTTTCATATGCCTTTATTTTTTTTAAGTGATGAAGACTTTTCATTAGTGTTTGGTTCATATTTCATTTTGGATTAGATACTTTTCTTGATCTTAATGATTTCTGGAATATTTTTTTCTTTCATTTTTGTTCATCCACAACCATCTGTATATGTAAAGGTAATTTAAAGACAATTGATACAGACATCACAAAAAGCCAGATCTTAAAAAAAAAATCCAAAAAAAATTCTAGGTTGTCGTCTAAATATTATCCACATGTAAAACAGATGCTATAACTATGCATTTAAAATAATGTCTTGATCATTTTTAGTTTATGCATTTTGAGCTGTGAAATAACAGTGTGCAGTTGACATGAAACCTGTGACCTATATAGTTTTTACACTTAGCCTAAACTATATATTTTTCCATTATGATACTAGAAATATAACCTTGATTGTGGATGTCTCAGATGAATGTTATAACAGCAGATAAGTGGGAACAATGGAAGTTTCATGTGATTCTTTTATTTTTCCCTGAGGACGAACAGCTGTCAGGTCAGCCCTCACTCCAAAGCCTGAAGCCATCAAAAGCACTGAGGAGTGGACAGCTTTTCTGCAGGCTAGAGCAATCACACAGATACCTGAGGGCCAGCGAATCTGAGGCATCCGTAAATGACCCCTCTATCGATCTAAAGCCACAAATTACCACTTACACTGTCCAGTTTGGCAGGCCGACAAGATCTAGGTATGGCAAGAGTCATGAGGAATGTAGAGAAGACAATTATGCTAACACTTTGTTATAATCTATAAAGTGCACTTTGTATATGCTCAATGCCTTTGCATACATATATATATATATATATATATATATATATATATATATATATATATATATATATATATATATATATAAATGTGTGTATATATATATATAAATATATATATATATATATATATATGTGTGTGTGTATATACTGTATGTATATATATATATATACACACAAATATATATATATATATATATATATATATACACACACATATATATATATATATATATATATCTATATATATATATATATATATATATATATATATATATATATATATATATATATATATATATATATACAGGTGACCCTCGTTTTACAACGGTTAAATTTACACCGTTTCAGAATAACAACCTTTTTTTCCAGTCATGTGACTGCTATTGAAAAGCATTGAGAAGCAGTGCATTTATTAAAATAGCCAGTAGGTGGAGCTGTCCGCTTGTATTGCAGCAAAGCCAAGCAAGCTGAAATTAATCAGTTTTAACCAGACATGAGCTATCAAGCAGATTTAAAAGGAACAAGATCTTCCTGTCTATAAATCAGTCCAGATTGGAATGCATAGAAAGAACTGTTTGCAGAAAAATGCAAGTGAAGTCTGTGTTGTGTGATTATTTTATTAGGTTTATAATGCTGTTTAGCATTTAAATTCTTCATTTTAAAGCTTTAAAAATAATGTATTAGGTGTTACTTATGACAATTTTGAGAGGGGCTTGGAACCTATCTTCCTCACTTCCCATTGACTTACATTATAAACTGGGTTTCAATTTACAATGGTTTTGATTTACAACCATTCTTTCTGGAACCTAACCCCAACGTAAACTGAGGGCTACCTGTATATATATACACACACACACACACATATATATATATATATATATATATTTATATATATATATAAAAATAAAAACATTGACTGTTATTTATAATGATGTTTTATAAATATTGTTAAAATGAAAAAAGCACATAATATATAACGCGGTCACATTCGAATCATTTACGTTATTAAAATGTTTAATAAAACATTCATAATGATTTGGTGTTTTACTGACAAATTTATGTTTTATTGTTATCCAAATAAACAATTGCATTATTGTGTACATGTGGCTGTACAAAATAAAAGAAAAAGTCTTATTTTAAGAAATGCTGTATTTTTTATACACAGGGTTATGTTTAACCAAAGGAGTTATGTCATCTGATTCTAATGCATGTTTAAAGTAATGTGTGTCATCAATAGCAGATGTAGACGGGAAACGATGTGATTACTTTCTTAACCAACTAGCAATCAACATGATGAAGCTACTTTAGTATTGGAAATCTTTTAAGACCATGACAGTATTTTAAAAAGGGGGTTTCTAACAAAATGGACATTTTCCAAAAAGGGAACCCAAACCATACATTTCCACATGAATGAAAAACTGAACTTTAGTTATTACATTTTCCTTTGTTCCTCCGTTTATGGCCATGCCACCCAGTAAAGTCATCCCAAATAGTCTCTGCCTTGACATAAACTTCAAGAGCATGAAAACATTATTAAAAGAAAAAAAAAGTAAAAACAAAGAAAAATACATGTTTTATGGAACATTCTCATGCCTCTGATGTTTTATGGTTGACAAATTTAGTGTTCTTCTGAATAAATGCAGATTGTTATTTTGAAAAGCCAGATAATCACTGCCTGCACTGATATATTTCTAAAAATTATTATAGAGAGAAACCCTAATAAAATATATTGAATTACTGAAGAAATATCTCATTTAAAGGGGCATGAAACACTTTGATTGTAATGTAAAATATTTAATTATGTGTAGTAAAAGCAAATTTTATTATTTATTCTGAAAATTGCGCACTGTAGACTTTACAAGCCTGACCCTGCTGCATAACTGTCCATAAATATCCTCAGCAAAGGTGATCAAATAAGGTACTGCAAACCAGTGGACAATTTGCTAACAAAGTGAAAGTGACTAGCTATGTGTACTCCACATTGGTTCCTCCAAATAAGGGAAGTTGTATGGGAGAGTTCGGCTTTTGAAGAACACTTGCAGAAAAGGTGTGAATTTGAAAAAAACATTCACACTCATCTTGTATGTGTTAATTTATTGCAAGATTGCAGAAAAATCTTGTAACTGTGAGATGCTTTATGTGACTCATGATTTAGATATATAGTCAAATTAAAGAAAAATAATAATCTCAACTTCTATTAGGTAATTTACCTTTTTCTTTTCAAATCCTTTGTTATCTGCTTTCCATGAGAGCATACTAGGGTAGGCTCAGGCATATGCATGTTACCTGTGTACTACATGTATAACATTGTTGAAAGCCTTGGGGTCAATCATAATCCTTTTGAAAAGCTTAGCAATTGATTTATCTGCAAAAATCTTTAATGGTCAATTTTGTAGAAAAAAAATTAGAAAAACTTTTATAAACAATTGTAATTGGTCCAATCGTTGCAAATAATGCTGCCAAATAATAAATAGAATGCATAAGACCAACTGCCGTCCCCTATTCTAGTCAGAATTCTCATGTGAAGAACATTGTATTGACTTTTGTATAGTTTTCTAATTTAAACCTATTCCTATACACTTTTCAAAAACATTCTTGCCCCAAAAGCCCTTATACTTTGCTTGGGAACAATTCTATACTAGTATTCCATTTAAACAAAAACAGCTTTTCAAAGGATTTATGGACTTTTTAATGTTAACATCTTGGATGATTGGATCTTTCTGCCTTTATATAGAGGTTCTGCATATGCTCAGTTCACATGCTACCAAACACTTTATTAGAAATATAAAATATAGTTAAACCAATTTTTTAATAATGCAACTTGTACACAAATGAAAGGACCACAGTAGTCAAAAGCAATTATTGATCCAATCAGCATCACAAGTTGCATGACTCAGATGTGCAAATAGAACGTGCTGATTGAAACAGCGGCGGTTTCCAGTCGGGACCTGCAGTACTCCGCTGGTCCCGAGCGACACTTCTAATATGTGTTAAAGTCTTTTGCAGGGCTTAAACACACAGTAGTGTAGGGTCGATGGTCTTAACATTACATGCTGTAATGAATTAGAGCAATAATCATGGCCCTTTAAATATGGTCATCTAAATTATTTGTTATTTTGTGATTACAATGTAATGTTTGATATTTTCTAATTCAAACTTTTTGCTAATTCAAACAGTGACTGAGATAAAAAAAATATCATCTATATTTGTATGCAAATTCATAGTTTAAAATGGGGTCAGTGAACGATGTTGGTTGAGCATCTGCAAGTTGAAACAGGTGACTCTATAAATCCTAAAGCAGTTATTAGTAGTTGACTGACACCTTCTGTTTGTATATATATATATGTCTGAGGAAGGGGAGTCCCCCCCCGAAATGTCACCCTTAATAAAGATTTGATGAAAAGACCAGTGAGTGCCTTCCTTCATCCTGTATATATACAGTATATATATATATATATATATATATATATATATATATATATATATATATATATATATATATATATATATATATATATATATATATATATATACTATATATACATGCATGCTATATAAATGAATGTTGCTATTATGTTATATACTGTAATCTATGAGTATTACAGGTAATGTAAAGTAGTATTTTTCCCTACGTTCTTATGATTTGCAGAAAGTCAGTACTGAAAACTTCTGCAGTGCTCCTACTATATTTCAGTGGGTTCAGAACATGTAAAGAAGATCTAGCACCAACTGATCGAGCTGGCTGAAACACTGGGGCTCTGTGTGCAGAGGGTGCCATCTTGGTTCCTCTGTTGCTGTGCAGAAATTCCTTAGTATCTCTATCTGTATGTGCACAATGGCATTCTGATGCTGTGTGCGATAAAGTGACACACAATGATGAAGCAACCTCAAATAGGAAGACTGAACTGAGTATCTTCTTATCCATGGGAATGAATGACCCTTAGCTGAAAGTTCTTTCTTTCAAACGTAAGATCACTTGTCCCACTCAGATACAGGTGACCACTGTGAGGAACAGTGATTAACTACCGAATGGAGGGGAAGGAGATATTGCAGGATAATAAGACCCCTCATTTGGATTTTAAATTCTCTCCATTGAATAATTTTTAGACCCCCCCCCCCAATTAAACAGAGGGGAATAAGACCCCCTTTTTTCAATAAGGGGTCTCACACGTTTTTCTAGTAGTAAGTGGCCATGTGAATGTCAGTTATTTGCCTATTTATTTATTGTACGGAGGAGATGGGAGGAAGCAGCCCATATTCCCCAAAGACAAGATATACAAAATACCCAAAACATTCCTCATATCACAGCAGGAATTAACCCTTTTCAAATGAGTGGCCTCACACCCCTCTAGGAAGCAGGTGATTGCTGTAAATATGCCAATCACCTGTATGAGTGGTTTAGGTTCCTAAAGTAACCCAGCAGCACAAGCTAAGCCCAAAAATGGACAAATTTCCTTTTTAATGAAAGAGAAAAAAAAACTATTTTTTCAAACAGGAGATCACATGCCCGGTGTCTATGCATATTAAATACAATTATGAGGGTGGGGTATGCCTTCTCTCACCCCCACAATAAATAAAGGAATGTCATACCCCTTGTTTGGGAGGGAGGAGTGACAATTGTAAAGAAGCTCTTATCGTCCCCTCCATTCATTTAAGATTTTTATGTCCGTATAGCTGTCAAGTTATCGCCCTACTAATAAAAATGGCCTGGCAGCAACCACTGCTGGCCTCATTTTTGTTGTCAGTGTCTGAGCTCATAGAGGTTTGTTCCTTCAAGTAAACATTATTTGCAGGAATCCAAATAAATGGTAGCATGAGTAGAAAATTATATTCCTATCATATGACTTTTGCAGCAAATGTCCTCTACTGAGCATGGGCAAGAAACTGACTTGCTGTTACTGCAGTTGTCTCCCAGCCTGCACAAATTTAGTTAAAAAAATAAAATAAAAGGTACAATCCTTTTAAAATTATAATATATAATAATACATATTGAAATGTTTTCTACTAAGTGTAACTCACTGTTAACTGTTTTTTGTTTTTACAACAATGAAACAGACTGTTTTATATCCCTTTAATGGTTAGATGCTGACTCATTTTCAGTATAAAGTGCAAAATAGAGAAAAAGTGACAAATTATTTTTTGTCTTCTCATTTTCAGACAAAGGCCCCTAGTTATCAAGCCGTCAACCTCAAATACGCTGGAATTCCGCAGCGTATTTGTGGCGAGGCTGATTCGCCTTAGTTATCAAGCCCTGCTGCCCGGCAAAAGTAGAATTTTGTGACGTAAGCTTCGATCCGCCGGACTCAGTCCGACACAGATCAATTCTTACGTCACTCCAGATGTTCCGCACACAAGTTCGGCACAATCTGACTACTTTTGCTAGTTATCAAATGACTAGCAGGTACGCTCGGCACTTTTCCGGGCCCAGCGTACCTGGTTTTCAATCCGCCGCCCTGGAGGCGGCGGATCCCATAGGAATCAATGGGAGTCTGACCATAGCGAAAGTTCATGTTCGCTGCTGCCCGATATCCCATTGATTCCTGTGGGAGATGTCTGCACCTAACACCCTAACATGTACCCCGAGTCTAAACACCCCTAATCTGTCCCCCCCTACACCGCTGCAACTAAATAAAGTTATTACCCCCTAAACTGCCGCTCCCGGAGCCCACCACCACTCTAATAAACTTATTAACCCCTAAACCACCGCTCCTAGACCCCGCCACAACTATAATAAATGTATTAACCCCTAAACCGCCGCTCCCGGAGCCCACTGCCACCTACATTATACCTAGTAACCCCTATCCTGCCCCCCCCTATACCGCCGCCACCTATAATACATTTTTTAACCCCTATCCTGCCGATCCCGGACCCCGCCGCAACTAAATAAATTGTTTAACCCCTAAACCGCCGCTCCCGGACCCCGCCGCCACCTATATTAAACCTATTAACCCCTAATCTGCCCCCCCTACACCGTCGCCACCTATAATAAATTTATTAACCCCTATCCTGCCCCCCCTACACCGCCGCCACTAAAATAAAATTATTAACCCCTAAACCTAAGTCTAATCCTAACCCTAACACCCCTTATAATTTAAATATTAATTAAATACATATAAATATTATAACTCTTATTAACTAAATTAATCCTATTTAAAACTAAATACTTACCTTTAAAATAAACCCTAATATAGCTACAATATTACTAATAATTATATTGTAGCTATTTTAGGATTTATTTTTATTTTACAGGCAAATTTCAATTTATTTTAACTAGGTACAATAGCTATTAAATAGTTATTAACTATTTAATAGCTACCTAGTTAAAATAAAGAAAAATTTACCTGTAAAATAAATCCTAACCTAAGTTACAATTACACCTAACACTACACTATCATTAAATAAATTATTCCTATTTAACCCCTTAACGACCAACGACGTATGGGGTACGTCCTGCAAAAAAATGCAGTTAATGACCAAGGACGTACCCCATACGTCGTTGGTCTTTGAAATCAGTGGAAGCGATCCTGATAGCTTCCAGCTGCTTTCATGTTATTGCAGTGATGCCTCAATATTGAGGCATCCTGCAATAACTGTTTTTAGCCATCCGATGCAGAGAGAGCCACTCTGTGGCCCTCTCTGCATCGGCTATCGATAGCCGTTACCGTTGGTGGGTGGGAGCTCATCCAGGGAGGCGGGTGGGCAGTTATTGGTGGAGGAGGGGGGAGGGATCTTGTGCGGGTGCGTGCGCGTGCACGGGCGCGTGCACGAGAGCCGTGCGTGCGCGTGCACGGGCGCCAGTGTGCACGTGAGATCTATGCAAACAGCATCAATATGCTGTAGATCTGGAGGGTGGGACAGAGGACTGTGGAGGGTGGGATTTTCAAATCAAGGCATCTGGGAGAGGGTGGGGGGTTGGATGTTGAGGGGGGGGGCAGCTACACTACAAAAATATTTAATAAAATAAAAAAAATTAAATACATTATTATTTTTCAAACTGGGTACTGGCAGACAGCTGCCAGTACCCAATATGGTGCACAATAAAGGCAGAGGGGGGGGGGGGGTTAAAGAGCTGTTTGGGGGGGGGATCAGGGAGGTTGGGGGCCCCCCAAAAAAACTTTTATTTTAGTACTGGCCGACTTTCTGCCAGTACTTAAGATGGCGGGGACAATTGTGGGGTGGGGGAGGGAAGGGAGCTGTTTGGGAGGGATCAGGGGGTGGGATGTGTCAGGTGGAAGGCTGATCTCTACACTAAAGCTAAAATTAACCCTGCAAGCTCCCTACAAGCTACCTAATTAACTCCTTCACTGCTAGACATAATATACGTGTGATGCGCAGCGGCATTTAGCGACCTTCTAACTACCAAAAAGCAACGCCAAAGCCATATATGTCTGCTATTTCTGAACAAAGGGGATCCCAGAGAAGCATTTACAACAATTTGTGCCATAATTGCACAAGCTGTTTGTAAATAATTTCAGTGAGAAACCTAAAATTGTGAAATATTTAAAGTTTTTTTTTAATTTGATCGCATTTGGCGGTGAAATGGGGGCATGAAATATACCAAAATGGGCCTAGATCAATACTTGGGGTTGTTTACTACACTACACTAAAGCTAAAATTAACCCTACAAGCTCCCTACATGCTCCCTAATTAACCCCTTCACTGCTGCGCATAATACACGTGTGGTGCTCAGTGGCATTTAGCGGCCTTCTAATTACCAAAAAGCAACGTAAAAGCCATATATGTCTGCTATTTCTGAACAAAGGGGATCCCAGAGAAGCATTTAAAACCATTTGTGCAATAATTGCACAAGCTGTTTGTAAATAATTTCAGTGAGAAACCTAAAGTTTGTGAAAAAATTTGTGAAAAAGTGAACATTTTTTTTTATTTGATCACATTTGGCGGTGAAATGGTGGCATGAAATATACCAAAATGGGCCTAGATCAATACTTTGGGATGTCTTCTAAATATATATATATATATACATGTTAAAGGATATTCAGGGATTCCTGACTGATATCAGTGTCCCAATGTAACTAGCGCTAATTTTTAAAAAAAGTGGTTTGGAAATAGCAAAGTGCTACTTTTATTTAGTGCCCTATAACTTGCAAAAAAAGCAAAGAACATGTAAACATTGGGTATTTCTAAACTCAGGACAAAATTTAGAAACTATTTAGCATGGGTGTTTTTGGGTGGTTGTAGATGTGCAACAGATTTTGGGGGTCAAAGTTTGAAAAAATTGTTTTTTTTCCATTTTTTCCTCATATTTTATAATTTTTTTAATAGTAAATTATAAGATATGATGAAAATAATAGTATCTTTATTTTTACAGGCAAAAGAGCTGAATACTTTGGGGCATGCCCCGCAAAAGGCCCTTTTAAGGGCTGGTAAGATAATAGAGCTGTTAACTTTCGTAATTTAGAATAGGGTAGGGCATTTTTTTATTTTGGGGGGCTTTATTATTTTATTAGGGGGCTTAGATTAGGTGTAAGTAGCTTAAAATTGTTGTAATATTTTTTAAATGTTTGTAACTTTTTATTTTTTATTTTTGTAACTTAGTTTTTTTTATTTTTTGTACTTTAGTTAGTTTATTTAATTGTAGTTATTTGTAGCTAATTTATTTAATTAATTTAATGATAGTGTAGTGTTAGGTTTAATTGTAACTTAGGTTAGGATTTATTTTACAGGTAATTTTGTATTTCTTTTAGCTAGGTAGTTATTAAATAGTTAATAACTATTTAATAACTATTCTAACTAGCTAAAATAAATACAAAGTTACCTGTAAAATAAATATAAATCCTAAAATAGCTACAATGTAATTATTAATTACATTGTAGCTATCTTAGGGTTTATTTTACAGGTAAGTATTTAGTTTTAAATAGGAATAATTTATTTAATGATAGTGTAGTGTTAGGTGTAATTGTAACTTAGGTTAGGATTTAATTTACAGGTAAATTTGTCTTTATTTTAACTAGGTAGCTATTAAATAGTTAATAACTATTTAATAGCTATTGTACCTAGTTAAAATAAATTGAAATTTGCCTGTAAAATAAAAATAAATCCTAAAATAGCTACAATATAATTATTAGTTATATTGTAGCTATATTAGGGTTTATTTTATAGGTAAGTATTTAGTTTTAAATAGGATTCATTTAGTTAATAAGAGTTATAATATTTATTTAGATGTATTTAATTAATATTTAAGTTAGGGGGGTGTTAGGGTTAGGGTTAGACTTAGGTTTAGGGGTTAATAATTTTATTATAGTGGCGACGGTGTAGGGGGGGGCAGGATAGGGGTTAATAAATTTATTATAGGTGGCGACGGTGTAGGGGGGGGCAGATTAGGGGTTAATAAGTTTACTATAGGTGGCGGCGGGGTCCGGGAGTGGCGGTTTAGGGGTTAAACAATTTATTTAGTTGCGGCGGGGTCTGGGATCGGCAGGATAGGGGTTAATGAATTTATTATAGGTGGCGGCGGTATAGGGGGGACAGGATAGGGGTTACTAGGTATAATGTAGGTGGCGGTGGGCTCCGGGAGCGGCGGTTTAGGGGTTAATACATTAATTATAGTTGCGGCGGGGTCCGGGAGCGGCGGTTTAGGGGTTAAACAATTTATTTAGTTGCGGCGGGGTCCGGGATCGGCAGAATAGGGGTTAAAAAATGTATTATAGGTGGCGGCGGTATAGGGGGGGCAGGATAGGGGTTACTAGGTATAATGTAGGTGGCGGTGGGCTCCGGGAGTGGCGGTTTAGGGGTTAATACATTTATTATAGTTGCTGCGGGGTCTAGGAGTGGCGGTTTAGGGGTTAATAAATGTATTTTGTTGCGGGGGGCTCCGGGGGCGCCGGTATAGGGGGTAGAACAGTGTAGTTTAGTGTGGGTGCTTAGTGACAGCTTATCAATAAAGCTGTAGAAAAGCCGAAGAGCAGCGAGATCGGATGAGTGATAACTATCACAGTCCGCTGCTCATCGCCCCGTACTTGGTGCGCAGCTTTTTGACAGCTTTTTTGATAACTTTGGCGAGATTATTCAGGTCCGCGGCGGCGATGGTAGGCGAGCTTAGGCGGGCGTATTAGGCCGGCGAAGGCAGGTAAGTAGACACGTTGATAACTAGGCCTCTAAATGTTTTATATAAAAAATGTACAAAATTTTACTTTTGTTGTTTTGGGGAGGTAAATAGATGCTAAATGTTGAATTGGAAAGTGTTTGATTGAAATATTTGAAAAATAATAACTCCCAAGCTTTTGTTTACGCTATTGAGAATAACACAGAATTGTTCCTTTTATTGCATCCTGTATGATTATTTTATTTTATTTGATCTGTTTTGTGTGGGTAACGCCCAGAAACACTATAAAAATTGATCTGAATATATGTACTGAGACCAAAATACTAAAATTAGCTTTGGTTCAGCAGTGAATGAGTTAAAGAATGTTATGTATCAATTTGCTTGCTTTATAGTATTTTATTTAATGACTCTCTATCCACATCTTTTTTCTTATGTGAAACTACTTGTATGACAGTGTTATCACAAGGAATACTATGAAAACAGCCTGCCCTTAATCAATGCTATAGACTTTATTTAGTGTTAAAGAGACATAGCCAAATGTACAGTTGTCAGGTTTTCCAGTATTCAACCGGACAGGACAGTGCAGTATTTTAGCAGCCTGTCCAGTAAAATCTTCACAAAAAATACTGAACACTTAAATGTTTTTCTTTCCTAAGATATGCTGAGTCCATGGCGTCATCATTTACTGTTGGGAATATCTCTCCTGGCCAGCAGGAGGAGGCAAAGAGCACCACAGCCAAGCTGTTAAGTATCATTCCACTTCCCACAAACCCCAGTCATTCTCTTTGCCTTTGTGCATGAAGGAGGTGAAGTTTTAGTGTCTGAGGAAATCAGATTTTTTTTACTTCAAGTAAGATTTGTATCTAGTTTAGAAATCCGGAGTAGGTTTGCTCTGATCTTTCCTTTTCAAAGTTTGGGTCTAGCTGTACTCCACGTTAGTCTCTTCAGTAGGGCAGTGGTGGCTTTAAAGCAGTTAGGAACTTGTGAGGTGGGCCTCACTGCATTTTCCTAACATGTTGCTGCCCTTGTATAGAAAGCCAGAGTAGGTTTACTCTGTTCTTTTCTGTTTCCACAGGCCTCTGTAAGGAGTGGCTTTCTTTCATACCGTGTGAGCTGTCCTCCTGCTGGACAGCTAGATGTGCAGGTAAGTGTCTTTTGTCTTCTGGGGCTAGGAGGCTGGCACTGAAGGGGTTAACCATAAGACTGCAGTATTATGGGAACTAAAATCCTGTGTCAGGGTTGTTTTACAGCAGTGGGCAGGCATATTGTATATGTGATTTGGAGACAGGTGTTAAATTCTTTTGTGACATGAAGGAGTTAACACTATTATTGGCTCAAAGTATATTATGCACAAATAGGGCTGGGCACATGTCATTTAGTTTTGGAACTAATAGGATGTGTTGGGCACTTTGAGGATCGCAGATGCGATTTTTTTTAAGACGGGTTAGTTTTGCTGTTACATACTGGAAATGGCTTCATTTTTGTTGCAGTCCTCTTCTACTACGTTTTAGAGTTGTGGCGCAGCTTCAAAGGCCGGTCAAGTGACTCCATAGTTATGATCCTTAAAGCATCTGTGGGACCAGCATTCGGAGCGGTTATGACTTTTCTCTGACATCCAACCTAACATGTCACTCGATCGCTACGTGGGGGCAGGTAGGCACCTCAGTCACAGGCTGAGGTCACGGTGTAGAGGTGTGTTTAGGAGACAAGTCTTCTTTTCAGTGACTGTGCATTAACCCTGTGGTTTGGTGTAGATGCAATTTACTCTTTTAAGTTAAGCCTATCCTGCGTTTTTTATTTTTAAAGGGACAGTATCTTAATAAAAAATTATTTATTTTTTGGTTCTTTCTTGGCAAAAAATAATGGAACAGGATCCTGCTCCTATGGACAGGTGCCTGTTGTGTTTAGAAAGCCAAATTGTGCCACCCTTGCAATTTTGTTCCTCATGTATAGAGAGAACTTTAAGACATACAGATAAACTTTTTCTTTCTGAGCCAAACGTCTTCCAGGACGATGCTGTTCAGGCTTTGCCACAGTTTTCTCCTCAACCATCCTAAGCCTTAATGGCATCATATGCAGTGCCCTGCAGTTCCTCTCAATCTCCTGGAGGAGTTTATTTGCAAGCAGAAATTGCTGCCCAGGTATCCTCTGCAGTATCTGCGGCATTAGCTGCTCTTCCCATGCTACAGGGGAAACACAAGAGGAGAATTAAAGATTCAGAAAGTAAGGTTTCTGCTTCAGCTTCTGATACCCAAGTTGCCCTTCCTCATGATTCTGATAAGGAGGATACTTCAGTAGCTTCTGAGGGTGAAGACTCAGATTCAGACAGTATAATTCCTTCTTCTGATGCTGAAGTTATATTCTTCAGATTTAAGCTTGAACACCTATATGTACTGGTGAAGGAGGTTTTAGCTACGTTGGATGACTCCGATAATCCTGTTGCTGTCAACCGTAAAAAAATCTAGTAAACAATAAATACTTTGATGTTCCTTCCTCTGTGGAGGTGTTTCCTGTGCCAGACCGTGCTATGGAGATTATAGCACAGGAATGGGAGAAGCCAGGGAATTCCTTTTTCACTTCTTTTAATTCTTTAAAAAGATGTTTTCCGTCACTGACTCCATTAAATGGTCATGACAAATGGTGCCTAAGGTAGGAGGGGCCATTTCTACTCTGTATAAGAGAACTACTATTCCTATTGATGATAGTTGCTCCTTTAAGGATCCAATGGACAAAAAGCTGGAGGCTTATTTGAAGAGGATGTATGTTCATCAAGGTCTCCAATGGCAACCTGCAGTGTGTATTGCCACCTTGACAAGTGCGGCAGCCTATTGGTTCGACGCCTTGTCTGAGTCTCCTCAGGTGGAGACTCCCTTAGAGGAGATCCAAGACAGGATTAAGGCTCTTAAGCCAGCCAATTCCTTTATTACAGATGCTTCCATGCAGGTTATTAAATTGGGAGCCAAAATATCTGGCTTTGCTGTGTTAGCATGCAGAGCATTGTGGTCATTGTGGCTGAAATCCTGGTCAGCCAATGTTTCCTCCAAGTCCAAGCTTCTGGCGATTCCTTACAAGGGTAAGACCTTGTTTGGACCCGGTCTGGCAGAAATAATTTCTGATATTACGGGTGGAAAAGGTTTTTTTCTTCCACAAGACAAGAAGAATAGACCTAAGGGATGTCAGTGTAATTTTCATTCCTTTCGTAACTTCAGAGGAAAGTCTTCCCCCTCTTCTTCCATGCATGAACAGTCCAAGTCTTTTCAGAAACCCAGTCAGTCTTAGAACAAGGGGAAGCAATCAAGGAAACCCGCAGCAGAGTCTAAATCAGCATGAAGGGTTTGCCCCCGATCCGGGATCGGATCAAGTGGGGGGCAGACTTTCTCAGTTTTATCAAGCTTGGATAAGAAAAATCCCAGATCCCTGGGCTGTGGACATAGTATCTCAGTTTACAAATTGGAATTCAAGACCTTTCCTCCCAGGGGCAGGTTGCATTTCTCAAGATTATCTGCAGACCAGATAAAAAGTGAGGCATTCTTTCAAAGTGTACAGGATCTTTCCTCCCTGGGAGTGATAGTTCCAGTCCCAGTACAGGAACAGAGTCTAGGTTTCTATTCCAATCTGTTCGTGGTTCCCAAAAAAGAGGGAACTTTCCGACCTATTCTAGACCTGAAGCCTTGCCACAGCTCCCAGAATTTTCGGAGGGCTCTTTTGGCAATGATTCGGTCTTAGGGAATTGCAGTGTGGCCTTATCTGGATGACATTCTGGTTCAGACGCCATCTTTTAAACAAGCAAAATCTCACACTGAGATCTTGTTGTCTTTTCTTCATTCCCACGGATGAAAAGTGAATCTGGAAAAGAGTTCCCTTGTTCCAGCTACAAGGGTAGTTTTCTTAGGGACCATAATAGATTCCCTATGAATGAAAATATTCTTTCCTCTTACCTCTCTCTTCAGTCTACTGTTCGGCCATCAGTTGCTCAATGTATGGAGGTAATTGGACTGATTATTGCTTCAATGGATATCATTCCCTTTGCTCGATTCCATTTGAGAGCTCTGCAGTTATGCATGCTCAGTCAATGGAACGGAGACCATGCAGATCTTTCTCAGAGGATAGATCTAGATCAATTGACAAGAGAGTCTCTCCTGTGCTGGCTTTCTCTGGAACATCTATCTCAGGGAACATGCTTTCAGAGACTTTCCTGGGTGATTGTGACAACGGACGCCAGCCTGCTGGATTGGGGAGTAGTCTGGGACTCGTTAAAGGTGCAGGGACTTTGGACTCAGGAGGAGTTTGCTCTCCCCATAAACATTTTGGAGTTGAGAACAATTTTTAGTGCTCTGATGGCTTCACATCAGCTGTCCTTAGCCCAGTTTATCAGGTTCCAGTCAGACAACATAACCTCAGTGGCTTACATCAACCACCAAGGAAAAACTCGGAGTTCCTTAGCCATAAAGGAGGTGGCTCGGATTGTTCAGTGGGCGGAAGCTCACAGTTGCTGTCTATCTGCCATTTACATTCCAGGAGTGGACAACTGGGAAGCGGATTTCCTGAGCAGACAGATTTTTCATCCTGGGGAGTGGGAACTCCATCCGGAGGTGTTCTCCAGCTTAACGCTCAAATGGGTTTGCCGGAGTTGGATCTGATGGCGTCTCAGGCAAAATGCCAAGCTTCCAAGGTACGGTTCAAGATCAAGGGATCCACAGGCCGCTCTGATAGAAGCTATGGCGGTCGCTTGGGATTTCAGGCTGGCATACCTGTTTCCTCCATTTGCTCTCCTTCCATGAGTTATTGCTCGTATCAAACAGGAGAGACTGTTGTTGATTCTAATAGCCCCTGCGCGGTCTTGCAGGATCTGGTATGCAGACCTAGTGGAGATGTCATCTCTCCCACCTTGGAGGCTTCCTCTGAGGAAGGACCTTCTGATTCCTTCATACAAATCTTGTTTCTCTAAAGCTGACTGCTTGGGGATTGAACGCTTAGTTCTGTCTAAGCATGGTTTTTCTGAGTCAGTCATTGAGACCATTATTCAGGCTCGCAAGCCTGTTACTAGAAAGATTTACCATAAGATATGGCATAAATATCTTTTTTGGTGTGAATCCAAAGGCTACTCTTGGACTAGGGTCAGGATTTCTAGAATTTTGTCCTTTCTCCAGGATGGTCTGGAGAAGGGTTTGTCAGTCAGTACCCTGAAGGGTCAGATTTCTGCATGATCTATTTTGCTACATAAGCGTCTGGCAGATGTGCCAGATGTGCAATCTTTTTGTCAGGACTTGGTCAGAATCAGGCCTGTGTTTAAGTCTGTTGCTCCTCCTTGGAGCCTTAACCTTGTTCTTAAAGTTTTGCAGCAGGCTCCGTTTGAGCCATTGCATTCCATAGATATTAAGTTGTTATCTTGGAAAGTTTTGTTTCTTATTGCTATCGCTTCTGCTCAGAGAGTCTGGGAGCTCTTAGCTTTGCAGTGTGATTCGTCTTATCTTATCTTTCATGCCGATAAGGCGGTTCTTCATACTAAGTTATGTTTCCTTTTTAAAGTTGTTTCAGATAGAAATATTGATCAGGGAACTGTTGTTCCTTCTCTATGTTCTAGTCCTTCTTCTCATAAGGAACGTTTGTTACACAACTTGGATGTTGTGCGTGCTCTTAAATTCTATCTACACGCGACTAAGGATTTTCGCCAGTCTTCTGCCCTGTTTGTTTGTTTCTCTGGGAAACGTAGAGGTCAGATAAAGCTATTGCTACTTCTCTTTCTCTCTGGCTGAGAAGTATGATTTGTTTGGCTTATGAGACTGCTGGACTGCAGCCTCCTGAGAGAATTACAGCTCATTCCACGAGGGCTGTCTTTTCTTCTTGGGCTTTCAAAAATGAAGCTTCTGTGGAACAGATTTGCAAGGCTGCAACTTGGTCTTCTTTACATACACCTAGATTACGAGTTTTGCGTTAGAGGCTGTGCATTGCTAACGAGCAGTTTTCTCTCACCACTCACTTACCTGCAGCACTGGTATTACGAGTTTTCAAAAAACCCGTCTCTAAAAGACAAGAAGTGAGCGTTAAGCAAAATTTTTGCTTGTGCACGATTACCCCATAGGAATCAACGAGGAGAGCCGGCTGAAAAAAAGTCTAACACCTGCAAAAAAGCAGCGTAAAACTCCTTAACGCAGCCCCATTGATTCCTATGGGGAAAGAAAATGTATGTCTACATCTAACACCCTAACATGAACCCCGAGTCTAAACACCCCTAATCCTACACTTATTAACCCCTAATCTGCCGCCCTGACATCGCCGACACCTGCATTTTATTATTAACCCCTAATCTGCTGCTTTGGACACCGCCACCACCTACATTATATGTATGAACCCCTAATCTGCTGACCCCAACATCGCCGACACCTACATTATATTTATTAACCCCTAATCTGCTGCCCCCAATGTCGCCGCCACCTACCTACATTTATTAACCTCTAATCTGCCGCCCCCAATGTCGTCGCCACCTACCTACATTTATTAACCCCTAATCTGCCGCCCCAACGTCGCCGCTTCTATATTAAAGTTATTAACCCCTAAACCTAAGTCTAACCCTAAACCTAACACCCCATAACTGAAATATAATTTAAATAAATCTAAATAAATATTACTATCATTAACTAAATTATTCCTATTTAAAACTAAATACTTACCTGTAAAATAAACCCTAAGATAGCTACAATATAACTAATAGTTACATTGTAGTCAGTTTAGGATTTATTTTTATTTTACAGGCAAGTTTGTATTTATTTTAACTAGGTAGAATAGTTACTAAATAGTTATTAACTATTTAATAACTAACTAGCTAAAATAAAGGCAAATTTACCTGTAAAATAAAACCTAACCTAAGTTACCCTAACACCTAACACTACACTACAATTAAATAAATTCCCTACATTAAATACAATTAAATAAATTAAATTAAATTAGCTAAAGTACAAACCCCCCCCCCCACTAAATTACAGAAAATAATAAACAAATTACAGATATTTAAACTAATTACACCTAATCTAATAGCCCTATTAAAATAAAAAAGCCCCCCCAAAATAAAAAAAAACCCTAGCCTAAACTAAACTACCAATAGCCCTTAAAAGGGGCATTGTCCCAAAGATATAAGCTCTTTAACCTGTAAAAAAAAATACAAACAACTCCCCCAACAGTAAAACCCACCATCCACACAACCAACCCCCAAATAAAATACTAGCTAAAAAAACCTAAGCTCCCCATTGCCCTGAAAAGAGCATTTGGATGGGCATTGCCCTTAAAAGGGCAGTTAGCTCTATTGCAACCCAAAGTCCCTAACCTAAAAATAAAACCCACCCAATACACCCTTAAAAAAACCTAACACTAACCCCTGAAGATCGACTTACCGGGAGACGTCTTCATCCAAGCCAGGCGAAGTGGTCCTCCAGACGGGAAAAAGTCTTCATCCAAGCCGGGCAGAAGTGGTCCTCCTGACTTGCAGAAGTCTTCATCCAGACGGCATCTTCTATCTTCATCCATCTGGCGCGGAGCATCCTCTTCATCCGATGACTAAAACAGAATGAAGGTACCTTTAAGTGACGTCATCCAAGATGGCGTCCCTTAGATTCCGATTGGCTGATAGAATTCTATCAGCCAATCGGAATTAAGGTAGAAAAAATCCTATTGGCTGATGCAATCAGCCAATAGGATTGAAGTTCAATCCTATTGGCTGATCCAATCAGTCAATAGGATTGAGCTCGCATTCTATTGGCTGATTGGAACAGCCAATATGTCAGGGTTTTTTCCCTGTTGTTTGCCATGTGCTGCTGGCAGCCATTTTACTCACCTCTCTTCCTGACTATGGTGCATTGTGGGGGATGCTGCTCATTTCCTACACTTCCTTTTATGGCCAGACTGGTGTGCATCATCCATGTGAGACAGGATGCAGTCTCATAATTGTGATGTCATCACTTATTATTTAAAGGGCCTCTGTTCAGTATGCTTTGCCTTTGCGTTGTCTCAGACCTGTTTGTGAGAGTTCCTGTGTATTACCTGGCTGTCTGACGTCCCTCCTGGTTCCTGATCCCTGGCTTGTTCCTGACTCTGCTGTTTTCCTTGTTCCTTATTCCAGCTCATCTGACTATTTGTTTTGGCTCCTGACTCGGCTCGTCTGACTATCAGCTCTGGTTTAGACTACTGGCTTGTTATTTGACTTGTGGACTTTTTATTATTTTTTGCTATGAATAAAGGTGTGATTATTTTTGCACTTCTTGTCTCAGTCTGATTCCTGGAACCCTGACATTTCGCAAAGGCCATGAATCCTGATGGTGCTAATAATCCACCTTTACCTGCCATCATTTCCAGGATGGATGAACAGGATCACAGCTTGGATCAATTTGCACTAGCCCTGCAAACTCTGCTGACTCACACTGCACATTTGGACCAAAGTGTCCCGCAAGTTATGACTGCTCCTGTTTCCGCTGCCTACCAGGAGCATGTCCGGTTCTGCACCTCTACCTCAGCGATATGGAGGCGATCCTATTGAGTGCAGAGGGTTTTTGAACCAGGTGGGCATTTACTTTGAGATGTTACCTCAGGCGTTTCCCTCTGACAGAGCTAAGGTGGGATTTCTCATCTCGTTACTCTCTGACACAGCTCTTGCCTGGGCTAATCCCTTGTGGGAGACTAATAAACCTGTGATTTCAAATTACCCTGAATTTGTGGCCTCCTTTCGAAGGGTATTTGATGTTCCGGCTCGCTCCTCCCCTGCTGCTAAACGACTTATGTCCATTCAGCAAGGTACAAGATCTGTTGCTCAGTATGCTATTGAGTTCCGTACGCTTGCCGCAGAGGTAGGTTGGAACAATGAAGCCCTTATTGCCGTCTTCTTTCATGGGCTCTCTGATGCGATTAAAGATGAAGTTGCTGCCAGAGATTTACCAGAGGATCTCGAGGCATTGGTGTCTTTTTTGATGCTAATTGACATCAGACTCAGAGAGAGGCCCTCTTTCAAGTAGCACTTGCGGAAGCCTCCTGTTCCATTGTCTCCTACGTGTTCGTTCCCACCCATGCCTCCCTCTCCTCCCATGCCTCCAGGTACTGCTGAGCCAATGCAGTTGGGATTCACGCGTCTCTCCACGGCGGAGAGGGCCTTTAGGAGGAGGGAGGGGCTCTGCCTCTATTGTGGGTTACAGGGCCACCTTTTGAAGTCTTGTCCTACACGGCCGGGAAACGCTCACACCTAAGGTCCTGTTGGGGGCAGATCTTGGGTGGTTTATCCTCGTCCCCGGAACCGCTGAAGGAGAAATCTTTTGTCATGGTTGTCCTTTCCTGGGTGGACTCCTCCATAGTCACTCAGGCTCTTGTTGACTCTGGTGCTGCGGGCTATTTCATTGACAGTGCTTTTGTATCAAAGCACTCCATTCCTGTTTTGCCTCGGTCCGTTCTGCTTGCTATTGAGGCCATTGATGGCAGGCCCCTTCAGCCCGCACTCGTTACTCACGAAACTGCTCCGTTGTCCATGGCTGTTGGGGCTCTCCATTTTGAAAAACTCCAGTTCCAGGTGATAAACTCTCAGCATTTTCCAGTTTTTCTGGGTTATCCCTGGCTCCAAAAGCACAATGCCAGTCTCGACTGGCGCAGGTTCGAAATTTTGTTGTGGTCCCCGCAATGTATTTCCACTTGTCTTTGGAAACCAGTTAAAGTCTTGTGCACTTCTTCGGTATCTCAATGGCCAGAGGAGTACCAAGAGTTCCTAGACATGTTTGACAAGGTGCGTGCCGGTACGTTGCCTCCTCACCGGTCTTACGATTGTGCCATAGACCTGCAACCCGGAGCCATTCCTCCTTGGGGCCGGGTGTACCCTCTGTCTGTTGCAGAGAATTGTGCTATCGAGGAGTATGTTGCCGATGCTTTGTCACGGGGAATCATCCGCAAATCCTGCTCTCTTGCAGGGGCTGGCTTATTCTTTGTGAAGAAAAAGGGTGGTAAGTTAAGACCATGTATCAATTATAGGAGTCTTAATCGTCTTACCATTAAGAATGCTTACCCTATTCCGCTCATTATGGAACTCTTTGACCGCCTCAAGGGAGTTACGGTCTTTACTAAACTTGATTTGAGAGGAGCGTACAATCTCGTTAGGATTAAGGAGGGTCACGAATGGAAAACAGCATTTAACACCAGGAGCGGGCATTATGAGTATCTTGTAATGCTCTTTGGCCTATGTACTGCTCCTGCTGTTTTTCAGGAATTTATTAATGATGTCCTACGAGATATGTTGCAACAGTGTGTTATGGTGTACTTAGACAACATCCTCATACACTCACCCACACTGGAGGCTCATCGTTCTGATGTTACACAGGTTCTTCAGAGACTACATGAGAACGACCTGTTTTGTAAACTTAAGAAATGTGAGTTCCATCAGACTCAAGTAACCTTCCTAGGTTATGTTATCTCTGTTGCAGGGTTCTCCATGGATCCTGACAAGTTGTCTGCAGTTCTGCAGTGGCCTCGCCCAGTTGGTCTTCGGTCTATTCAACGTTTTTTGGGGTTCGCCAATTACTATAGAAAGTTTATTAAAAACTTTTCTTCCTTGGTCAAACCTATCACAGACATGACCCGTAAAGAGAATGATCCCCTCCATTAGTCACCTACTGCCATTAAGGCCTTTGATAGTCTTAAGACTGCCTTTGCTGCCACTCCAGTTCTGGCTCATCCTAACCCTGTCCTGCCTTTCGTTCTTGAGGTCGATGCGTCTGAGACTGAAGTAGGTGCCCTCTTGTCTCAACGTCCTACGCCTGACGGTTCCTTGCATCCGTGTGGTTTCTTCTCTAAGAAATTGTCTCCAGCGGAGTGCAATTATGAAATTGGCGACAGGGAATAACTGGCCATAATTTTGGCACTCAAGTAATGGAGGCATCTTCTCGAGGGTACTAGCGTGCCAGTGCTCATTCTTACAGAGCACAAGAATTGAACTTATCTATCTGAAGCAAAACGTTTGTTGCCCCGACAGGCCAGATGGGCGCTATTTTTGTCTCAGTTTAATTATGTGGTCTCCTACCTGCCTGGTAGTAACAATGTTAGGGCTGATGCCCTCTCTCGACAATTTTTGCCTCTGTCCAAGGAGGAGTCTATACCTACTCCTGTTATACCTCCTGACCATATTTTGGCTACTATACATACTAATTTGATTTCTCCCTTGGGGGAGGAGATCCTGGCTGCACAAACCAATGCACCTCCTGAGAAACCTAGTGGTAAGTGTTTTGTTCCTGAGAATCTTCGAACTAAACTTTTGCACACTTACCACTATCCTAAAGCCGCAGGTCACCCAGGCAAGAACCAAATGATGTGGTCTGTCACTCAACAATTCTGGTGGCCAGGTCTTCGTTCTGATATTGCTGCGTATGTTGCCTCCTGCTCAGTTTGTGCACAGAATAAGATTCCTCGATGTCTTCCTGTGGGTCTTCTTCAACCTATTGTAATGGTGAGCATCCTTGGACACATCTTTCCATGGACTTCATTGTTGAGCTCTCTATTTCCAATGGCAATACTGTTATCCTTATGGTGGTTGACCGTTTTCCTAAAATGTCACATTGCATTCCCTTGATGAAGCTGCCTACCGCTCAGGAGCTTGCTTCGATTTTTGCCCGGGAGGTCTTCCGTTTACATGGGTTACCCAAGGAGATAGTGTCGGACCGGGGTAGCCAGTTTGTCTCCAGATTTTGGCATTCCTTTTGTGCTCAAATGGGGATCCAGCTTTCCTTCTCCTCGGCATATCACCCTCAATCCAATGGGGCTGTGGAACGGTCTAATCAAGCTCTGGAACAGTTCCTCCGTTGCTATGTCTCAGATCACTACAATAATTGGTCTGAACTGTTACCTTGGGCAGAGTTTGCTCGTAATAGTGCTATTAATGCTTCCTCCAAGTTATCCCCGTTCATGGTGAATTATGGGTTTCAACCATCCTTGTTGCCCGATTCATTCATGTCTCAGGGTATTCCGGCTTTGGAGGAGCATCTCCGGCAACTCCGTTCCACGTGGGTGCAGATTCAGGATTGCCTTCATCGTTCTATGCAGCACCAAAAGTTCCAGGCTGATCGTAGGCGTCTGCCCGCACCTTCCTACCAGGTTGGTGAGAGAGTTTGGCTGTCCTCCCGCAACTTGAACCTTCGTGTGCCTTCCAATAAATTAGCTCCTCGTTATGTTGTTCCTTTTCGAATACTCAGACGGGTTAATCCTGTGGCCTACGCTCTTGACCTTCCTCCTGCTATGCGCATCTCCAATGTTTTTTATGTCTCCCTCTTAAAACCATTGGTTTGTAATCGGGTTTACCACTGTGTTGCCTTGTCCCCATCCTATCTTTGTTGACAACCATGAGGAGCATGAGGTCAGCAGCATTATTGACTCTCGTATGTCCAGGGGCCGTGTACAGTATTTGGTTCACTGGAGGGGCTACGGTCCGGAGGAGCGTTCTTGGGTTCCCTCCTCTGATGTTCATGCTCCCGCCCTCCTCCGTGCCTTCCATGCCCGTTTCCCCAATAAGCCTTTTGTCCTCCAGCGAAGGGAGGGGTCATTGAGGGCAGGGTACTGTCAGGGTTTTTTCCCTGTTTTTTGCCATTTGCTGCTGGCAGCCATTTTACTCACCTCCCTTCCTGACTATGGTGCATTATGGGGGATGCTGCTCATTTCCTAAACTTCTTTTATGGCCAGACTGGTGTGCATCATCCATGTGAGACAGGATGCAGTCTCAGAATTGTGATGTCATCACTTATTATTTAAAGGGCCTCTGTTCAGTATGCTTTGCCTTTGCGTAGTCTCAGACCTGTTTGTGAGAGTTCCTGTGTATTACCTTGCTGCCTGACGTCCTTCCTGGATCCTGATCCCTGGCTTGTTCCTGACCCTGCTGTTTTCCTTGTTCCTGATTCCGGCTCGTCTGACTATTCGCTTTGGCTCCTGACTCGACTCGTCTGACTATCAGCTCTGGTTTTGACTCCTGGCTTGTTATTTGACTTGTGGACTTTTTATCATTTTTTGCTATGAATAAAGGTGTGATTATTTTTGCACTTCTCGTCTCAGTCTGATTCCTGGCACCCTGACACAATAGAATGCAAGCTCAATCCTATTGGCTGATTGGATCAGCCAATAGGATTGAACTTCAATCCTATTGGTTGATTGCATCAGCCAATAGGATTTTTTCTACCTTAATTCCGATTGGCTGATAGAATTCTATCAGCCAATTGGAATCTAAGGGATGCCATCTTGGATGACGTCATTCAAAGGTACCTTCATTCTGTTTTAGTCATCAGATGAAGAGGATGCTCTGCGTCGGATCTCTGCCCATCTGGAGGACCACTTCTGCCCGGCTTGAATGAAGACTTCTGCCCGTCTGGAGGACCACTTCTGCCCGGCTTGGATGAAGACTTCTGCCTGTCTGGAGGACCACCTCGCCCGGCTTGGATGAAGACTTCTGCCCGTCTAGAGGACCACTTCTGCCCTACTTGGATGAAGACTTCTGCCCGTCTGGAGGACCACTTCGCCCGGCTTGGATGAAGACGTCTCCCGGTAAGTCGATCTTCAGGGGGTTAGTGTTAGGTTTTTTAAGGGTGTATTGGGTGGGTTTTATTTTTAGGTTAGGGACTTTGGGCTGCAATAGAGCTAACTGCCCTTTTAAGGGCAATGCCCATCCAAATGCCCTTTTCAGGGCAATGGGGAGCTTAGTTTGTTTTAGCTAGTATTTTATTTGGGGGGTTGGTTGTGTGGGTAGTGGGTTTTACTGTTGGGGGGTTGTTTGTATTTTTTGTTACAGGTAAAAGAGCTGATTACTTTGGGGCAATGCCCCAACAGTAAGGACTATTGGTAGTTTAGTTTAGGCTAGGTTTTTTTTTTTTATTTTGGGGGGGCTTTTTTTATTTTAATAGGGCTATTAGATTAGGTGTAATTAGTTTAAATATCTGTAATTTTTTTATTATTTTCTGTAATAGTGTTTTTTTTGTACTTTAGCTAATTTAATTTAATTTAGATAATTGTATTTAATTTAGTTAATTTATTTAATTGTAGTGTAGTGTTAGGTGTTATTGTAACTTAGGTTAGGTTTTATTTTACAGGTACTTTTGTGTTTATTTTAGCTAGGTAGTTATTAAATAGTTAATAACTATTTAACTATTCTACCTAGTTAAAATAAATACAAACTTGCTTGTAAAATAAAAATAAATCCTAAGCTAGCTACAATGTAACTTTTAGTTATATTGTAGCTAGCTTAGAGTTTATTTTATAGGTAAGTATTTAGTTTTAAATAGGAATAATTTAGTTAATGATAGTAATATTTATTTAGATTTATTTAAAATATATTGGGGGTGTTAGGTTTAGGGTTAGACTTAGGTTTAGGGGTTAATAACTTTAATATAGTGGCAGGGACATTGGGGACGGCAGATTAGGGGTTAATAAATGTAGGTAGGTGGCGGCGATGTTAGGGACGGCAGATTAGGGGTTAATAATATATAACTAATGTTTGCGAGGCGGGAGTGCGGCGGTTTAGGGGTTAATATGTTTAATATAGTGGCGGCGACATTGGGGGTGGCAGATTAGGGGTTAATAAGTGTAGGTAGGTGGCGGCGACATTGGGGGTGGAAGATTAGGGGTTAATAAATATAATGTAGGTGTCGGCGATGTTGGGGTCAGCAGATTAGGGGTTCATAAATATAATGTAGGTGGCGGCGGTGTCCGGAGCGGCAGATTAGGGGTTAAAATTTTTATTTTAGTATTTGCAATGCAGGGGGGCCTCGGTTTAGTGGTTAATAGGTAGTTTATGGTTGTTATTGTACGTTTTAGCACTTTAGTTATGAGTTTTATGTCATGGCGTTGTACCATAAAACTCATAACTACTGACTTTTAAATGCATTAGGACTCTTGACAGGGTAGGGTGTATCGCTCACTTTTTGGCCTCCCAGGACAGACTCGTAATATCAGCGCTATGGAAGTCCCATAGAAAAAAGACTTTACGAAGTTTACGTTAGTCGTTTTGCGGTGTCAGTATATTTATAAGAATCTTAGTAGTGCTATCCAAATAATAAATCAGTTTATGGCAGGGTTACAAACACAATATAAAAAAAAAATAGAAACCCTAATTAACCATGCATCTACTAGACCATACAATTAATATAAATACCTGAATTCTTTTATTTAGTTAATATCCATGAACATATTGAACTATATTTGCAATAAAAGGAAACTAAATAAAAGTTTATATGCGTTAAAACCAACTCTTAAGATATGCTATCCTTCTTACAAAACCCAGAAAAATATACCTTCACAATTCAGCCTTTTATTTATTTAACACAATGGGACTAAAAACCTTTAACATCCAAGCAATACAATTCTAAACAGTGTTTATAAAACAATAGGATAATATATATATTCTGCTATTTAACTGCAATTTATCCTAATACAAAATTAACTGACAATATCAGAACTTGCATAGATGAGTTACTTGGTCAATCAGACACAGATTTAAACAACAATACAATATATAGGCTGTGACTAGCAATTTGAAATACAATATACACTTCTGAATTATTATTATATATTTGCATGACCAATGGTTGTCTGCAATAAAAATAGAAATAATTATTAGAGATGATCCAAGCATTAATATGTGTATGGTCCATAAGTATTTATTTATATTCTTAAAAACACAGAGGCTAAGTAAGATCTTTTATGTTTTCAAAACATATATATCATTTCTACGTATATCTGAATTTATTTCCTATAAAAATATCCCCTGCAGCAATTATCTATTTAATACAATGTGCTTAATTTCAATATATATATCATGAACCATTCTAAACATACATGGAAAACTGGCATTGTTCCCCTTGCAAAATGTATTTAATTTTATTTGTGTCACCTTCCCCCAAGATGGGGTTTTTGCAGTACGTCTTCAAATAGAGATTCAGTGAGATAGAACTGTTGTATCACACGTGTCAAATTCCAAAGGGGTCCTTGAACACATTCTTTTCTCACCTCACCAAATGTTCTGAAGTTATAAAAATCTGCATATATAGTCAAATGAATAGGGTCACTGAGCTATTTCCTTTAGAAAAAAAAAATGTTTGTGTGTTTTACACTACAGGGGTCGTGCTTCAAAAAGGCTCTACTGATCGTCAATCCTGATAGACGTGTATTAGAAGCTGTGTTCAACAAACTCATGTTCAATTAATCCTGAGGTCTCATCTAACATATACAGTGTATAAAATATACATATATATATATATATATATATATATATATATATATATATATATATATATATATATATATATATATATATATGTACACATATGTAATATTCATCATAATATTCATATACTCTGACATAAATCCCCCTTCCAACTTCAAATAGATGTAGGACACATGTATTTGAATTGGCTTAAAGTCAGTGGTATTTGATGAGGATCAACCGTATACCTCATAGACAGTCTCTTATGAAGAAAGTTTGTTATTTTGAGCTTTCATGTTTATCAGTTAGGCATCTTTAAATTACAGCATGTCTTTAGTGCATTTGGGGATATGACACTTCATTCTCCCTCTATGACTTGTAGTTGGGATCTGGGATGACATGCCCGCAATTGATTGATATGTACCCATTTATCTATGAAACCTTCATTTTTGGGGATCCGTATTTTATAGGCCACTGGAGATATTTTGTCAGTAATGACAAAAGGACCTTTCCATGAGGGAAGAAATTTCTTCTCCCTAACCTGATCTCTTCCAAAGTTATAAAGATAAACTTTATCATTTATTTCATATTCCTTTTTGGATGTTTTGAGATCATAATAGGTTTTAGTGGCAGTTGCGGCTCTTTCTAAATTCCTTTGAGCAAATGCAAAGGCATATTGCAGCTGCTTTCTTAGGTTTTCCACATATTGATGTGTATTGGCAGCATTTATCAAGTTTTGGTCTGATGTACGGTACAGCAGATGCTGAGGTAGAACCATTCTTCTACCAGTCATCAGTTCAAAAGGTGACATCTTGGTAGCACTACTTGGAGTTGCTCTTAATGCCATTAAGACAAGAGGTAGTTTTACATCCCAGTCTTTACCTGTTTCACTCACAAACTTTTTGAGGATTTTAACAATGGACTGGTTGTAACGCTCTACACCACCACTTGAGGCAGCTCTATAAGCAATATGGAGCTTTCTTTTAACCCCTAGTATTTTCCACATTTTTGTCATCACTTCGCTAGTGAAGTGGGTCCCCCGATCTGACTCGATTCTTTGGGGCAGACCAAATCTGGAAAATACATGGTTGATGAGCAATGCTGCACATGTTTCCGCACTATTGTTAGGTGCACTAATGCACTCTACCCATTTAGTGAACAGGCATGTCACGGTTAACATGTATTTGTTACCTCTTGATGACCTTGTTACCGGACCAATAAAATCAATTTGTATATCTGACCATGGCATTACCATCCCCCTTTTCTGCAATGGCGCTCTATGCATTGGTGCAGTGGGTTGGAACTGTGGGCAGATTAAACACCCTTGACAGTAGGTTTGAACATCTTTCAACATGTGTGGCCAAAAAGCGTAATCACGTAATATTTCATACGTGAGTTTGGCCCCACGATGACCAGATGTGGGAGCATCATGGGCATGTTGAAGCATTAGACCTCTGAACTTGGTGGGTACTACCCACTGCTGGATGCCAGTTTTGGAGGTTCTAATTAACAAACCCTCCTGTAACTTGAATTGTGATTTAGATTTTATTAAGATTCTCAGATCTTCTTTGCCAATACAATCATCTTTTGAGATGGGGTTGCTTTCAGGATCTTCTATGTGTTTATAGAAGATGCCTACAATGGGGTCTTCTTTTTGACTAGTGATCAGATCCTCACTAGGAGAATCCTGACTCCATTGTACCAAGTTAGGCTCACTCTGTTGTTTTGCCTGGTTTCTGGTAATGGCTTCTACCTGAATTGCACCCATTAAATGGTCAATATTAAGGAGTTCTCCAGTTATGGCTCCTTGTTTGGCTAATGAGTCCGCAAGGTCATTGCCTTCCTTATCAGGACCTAGAACTCTGGAATGACCCTTGGTCTTTTTCCAGTGTATGGTTAAATCGTTGGATACCACCAGATTATCAATCTCGCAGAACAACTTGCCATGCTTGACTGGTTTGTTATTGCTTTTCTGCATGCCATTTCTTTTCCAAGTTGGCAGGTATTCAACAAAACTGTCACGCACATAATTTGAGTCAGTTATGATCACAAATTCATGAATACCATGTTCAATAGCCATTTCAATGGTTTTGAAAACAACAGTTAGTTCAGCAACTTGACTGGATCTTGGTCCAATGTTGAAACCTATAGATATATTTGGGAATCCATTTGCCCCCGTTATACCAATGCCAGCGACTAATCTGCGCTCATTATCAATAGTGGCATGGTAAGAACAACCATCAACATATACCCAAGGTAATGTTTGACAATGGTCCTCATTGTACATTTTATATGGGGAAAGCAATAGTTCCTCCAGAAAATCATCTTCTGATAATTCTTCCCCAGGATTTCTAGCAGTACAGTCGTGGAGCTCAGCAAGCCCTTGTGCGACTGGATTCTTTTTATTCTGCTTGTAGCGAATTTCTAAGGGCCAGCCTTGTAAGGAAAGAGTCCACGCTGTTATGCGGCTATTAGACAAATTCCCATCTCTTATTCTCTCACTCTGCAAATATAGCAAAGGCTGGTGGGCCGTTTCTACAATAATTTTCTCGCCCTGTATATAGCTGCGGAAATTTTGTAGAGCCCATACAGTAGATAAGAGGGCTTTTTCGCAATCGCTAAATTTTATTTCTACTGGGGATAGATTTTTGCTCGCATAAGCAATGGCTTTGTTCAAATTATCATGCTTTTGGTATAAAACAGCACTCATGCTTATATCTGTGTAACCTGTCTCTAAGAAGAAAGGTTTGCCACCTTCAGGGTACGCTAAGCAAGGTGCTTGAGTGAGTTTTCTCTTCAGCTCTCTGATGGCTGTCTCTTGAGACTCACTCCAGTGCCATTTCACCTCTTTCTTTAGAAGAAGTAGTAGTGGTTTAGCTAATTCCGCATAATTATCAATGAATTTGCGAGAATAATTTGTCATACCCAGGAATGATCTCAATTCCTTTAAGTTAGTTGGGTTTTTAGAATTCACTATCGCTTCCACCTTTTTCTTCTGGGGATTTAATCCGTCAGAGGTAACTTCATGTCCCAAGAAGTTTACACGAGTGCGGCACCATTGAGCTTTTTGTAGGGATAATTTGACACCTGCCCTTTTAAGTTGGCTGAGGACATGTTTAAGCTCTGCGATGTGTTTTTCAAAGTCTGTGCTTTTGATTAAAACATCATCAACATAAGATAAGGTCCCCCTTTCCAGTGCATCAGGCATAGCCTTATGCATGAATACAGCAAATTCATGTTCAGAATTTATGTATCCAAATGGAAGTCTCTGGAATGCATACTGAACCTTTTGGAAGGAGAATGCTAGCTTATATTGGTCCTCTTCATGTACCTTTATGATCCAGTATCCCTGTGCACAATCAATGGCAGTGAATATTTTGGATCCCTGCATTTGTGCTAGGCACTGGTCAATGTATGGTACAGGCCAGCCAGACATGTATACTCGTTTGTTTAGCTGTCTTAAGTCAGCACACAAACGCCATTGTCCATTGGGTTTAAGGACACCTAGAATAGGGTTATTATAAGAGCTGTGCACCTGTCTGATAATACCTCTTTCTTCCAAATTCCTTATGATCTCTGCAAGAGAATCATATGAGGCTAAGGGAAGTCTGTATTGTTTGACAAATACAGGTGGCGCATCGGGATCTGTTTGTATTCTTGCAATGTGCAAGTCTGTAGTACCACAGTCATAAGAATCCTTAGCGAAAATATCCTTGTATTCCATTAGGAGTTCTCGCAGCTGTTGGCGTTCGTCATAGCTGGAACAGCCATTAGCTAAGGATATTTGCTCTTCGACTATTTGCTGAAATCCTGGAAAGATTTCAGGCTGTCCTATTTCATATGCTTCTTCCAGTCTAGAGGTGAGATCCCCTTGATTATAGTTTACATTGCTCCCATGACTCTGGGTATTGGGATAATCTTGCTGTTTGATTGGCTGATCAAACACTAGAGAGGCTTCTTCAATTTTACAGATGCCTTCCTCTGAGCTGAAGGGATAAATAGACTGAACATTAAATAGACCCTCTGGCATAGATGCAAAGGATTGTTCTATTAATTGTTCTTCAGTTAGGTATCCTTCAGGTATTAGCCCAATTACATTATTCTGGAATCCAAAAGTGTAATAACTTGATTCCAGTGCATATCCTATGGTAGTTCCCTTGGATAAGGTTATATCCTGTGGGGTCATGTTATGTACAATAATATGTATTGGAATAGTTCCAATATTCACCATAGGAGTGTAAGTCACTGTGACACCCAGATTTTGTATTCTATGGGAGAGGCAAATCAGTGTTTCAGAAGTTTTTAATTTCTGACCTCTCTTTACCTGTAAGGGTAAAAGAAATTTATCAGCCCCAGCAGGAATTATAACATCGCTAGATACCTGCATATTCACAGCATATGGCAATTGCTGGTTTGATTTCAGGGCTGCATTTTCATCCTGAAATACTTCAGGGTCCCCCTTTAACCTGCTCCAGAGGCAAGAATTAATCAAATCTATTTGTATGGCATATCTATGTAAGATATCATTGCCAATGTATATTTGATTATGGGGAGTATTTAAAACTAAAAACAGGTGCTTCACTGACTTATTACCAATAGAGATAGATAATAAGCACTTAGCTGTGATGTTATAACTTTCAGACCTGTCATCCAGGCCGTTGACACAGTGGTCTTGGGGAGAAAGATATTTAATCACTTTAGGTTCAGCTATTTGCGCTAATAAACCTTCGCTTATATAGCTAGCTTCCTGCTTTAAATTTATTTTAGCATACTTGGTTTTACCAAGGTCATGCACTTGTATAGGGATAAATAGATCCTCTTTAACTCTCTCAATCCCTGTGAGGTATTGAGCATGGTCTCCCCCTTTAGGGATTTTAGGATCCCCCTTGTGGAGTGATATGGTTAATATATCGCCATCTAGGGAGATATTCGCTATTTTTCCGGGCGAAATTTTAAAAGTATTACCATCAGAGCCACTAAAAGGAGTCTGATCATCTATTTGTAGAATAGTGATTTCAGGTGTAGAGTTATTCCTGAAATGAATCTCCACAGCATCTGGTTTCTCTTCCACCACGTGACAGCTATGTCGGGCGCGAGATATACCAGATTTTTCATAATTGATAGGCCGTTTAACTTGCGACCAAATTACATTATTTATGCAATCAATTATGGTGCTTAATCGTTTCAGGAGATCACTACCAATAATTAAACGATCAGTTGGCAGATCCACTATAATGACAGGGTGTCTTATGACCCTGTTCCCCAATTTAAATTTTAACCAGGCAGTACCGTAGACTTTTAGGGAGTCACCCCCAACACCTATTAGAGAACCGTCAAATTCTCTTATTTTGGGTTTGTGGGGTGTTAGCTCATTTAGCTGTGTGTAGTACCTGTGGGATAAGATAGTCGCCTGTGACCCAGTGTCAATTAATCCCCTGATAGGGTTGGAGACTGGATCTTGCAGCTCAACTAGTACATAATATCTTCCTGCAGTTTCTATCATTTCACACATAAAATTTGCATTCTTGTACATCTGTGGGCTTCGCCACGTTTTACCTGAATTCGCTGTGTCATTCGATGCAGAGGAACCTTCATACCTACCTGTTTCCTCTATGACAGGGTTGGTTGGATTCTTGTGTACTGCATCTGTGGAAATAATGTTAAGAGAACACTGCAGAGGAAAAGTTTGGTTAATTTTTCCCGGCTGATGTCGCTCATTGTCACAGCTAATTTGTCCGTTTCCGGTCTGTGGGGAGATAACATGATTAGTATCATTGATATTTATTACTACATTTTGTATATCTCTCCCCTCCCCTTCAGGTGATACTGCAGTATTTATGACTGTGCCTGTGGTCCACTGCTGACCACTGGCTGTACCCCTAAAAAAGTATTGTTCGGTTGCTGAGCCGTAGATTTTTGACTCATATTAGCGATTTGTTCGCTCAACCGATTTAATTGGGTAAACAGCATATCTACCTGATTGTACAAGTTACCTCTACCCCTGGGCCTATCTCTTGGTGCCCCATTGTACTGATTCCTGGACCATTGGGTTCCCTCAGAATCAGGGCCACTATTTCTATTCTGGCGTGTTTGCCCCTGGGGTTCAGCTTGTTCAGCATTAGTACTTTGGGGAGCATTATATACCTGGGGTGTCTGGTTACCCTGAGAATGTCTTCGCCGTCTATTGTATCTACCCTTGCGCGGATACCAATTATTTGGTGAGTATTCTCTTTGTGAGTAATTATTCACCTGATTATGTCCCCCACTTTGGTTATAGTCTCCCTGCGCCTCAACCTGTGTAGGGGGAGGGGCAGAATTAAACCTCTGTGGAGATGGCCTGTTTTGACTGGCCACCTCTGCATAAGTCCTCTTGTTAGACTCCAAATTGAGGGGGCTAGGTGACACCCTAGTTTCTGCCACAATTTTGGGTTTTGACTCCTTTTTAACCCCCTGCTCACTGGACTGCTGAATAGAGTATAACTTCATACTCTCTTTGATCAGCCATTCCAATGAGCAGTCCTCATCAAAATCTCTAGCTAAGTTGATTTTGATGGGTGTAGGCAATGCTTCAAAAAATAAATTTACAAATTCTGAGCCATCAAATCTGGGATTATCTTCAGCCATACTGTACGCATTTTTCAATACAGAAAGGAATTCAACTGGACTCTGATTTGCACGACACTTTAAACCATATACCGCTATTTTCGCTGCAGTTTTAGTGCGATATTGCCCGAATTCTTTTCTGCATTGTTGTTTTACCCCATTCCAGGAATGAATATTCATATCCTTTAGTGAAACAAAGAATTTGTGATGCTTACTGTCAAATACCCAAGGCAGAAATTCAATTTTCAATTTCTCACTTGTAACATTCATTATAGCTAACGCATTTTCAAAAGCCTGTAAATGATCAATTACAGATGTTGTTCCCTTATTGGAGAATATAGGTACTGCGCGTTGTACGAAGGTGATTATTTTATGGGAATCATAGACTTTATCAGACTTATTTTGGGATTCTCTGTTAGAGTTTCCCTCCCCCGCATCAGCTGCGCTACAGCTGTCCTCTGGATTTACATCCTGAGGGGATTGTCTATTTGGGAAATCTACTTCTGACCCGTTAGGGGTCATTTGTCTATGTTGTTCTATATATTTTCGTACCTCGTCCCTAACGCGTTCGCTAAAGGAGTTAGCATTATCTGTATTATTCTCATTGCTAATATAGGGGTTTTCATTATGGCGATATGACCTTTTTACATCGTTTAATTCTTTCTGGCTTTGCGCAAGCTGTTTATTTAAATCTTGTATCTGTGCGATTAAGTCTGTATTATGCTTATCTAAGGCTGTTAGGTTTTGGGCAAATTCATCCATTTTATTTTTGGCTATTTTTAAACCCTCTTCGCGTCTGCGCGAGGAACGAATACTATTTTCTAGCTCCTGTATTTGCAATCGTTTGTCTGTGACACAAAACGACATTTCTTCAATTATGCATATTAAAAGGGGCCAGGATTTTAGTATTAGTTCATCTCGCTTTTTGGGAGCTTCGCATTGATTAATCATTAATAATTCCTGGAAGAATTCATTCTCTTCATTCCACATATTATTATTAACGATAATATTTTTAGCCCTAGTTTCAAGCATATCCATAAAATCATTTAATTCACCCGCAATATTAAACTTCCCTTTAAGGTAACTTAAGATATCTTTCTTAAGGACCTGACCTTTAGTAATAGGTATGGTTATGGGACCAATTTCATTGCTATGTATAGAATTAAATGAGTCACTTCTGGCTACAGACATTATTATATTGGTTTAGTATTTATTTAACTAAAATGCTAATACAATTTTTGCCAATAAAAAGAGAGAAAAATTTTATATTTCAAAAAAAAATATATTATTAATTTTGAAATATGAAAAATTAATATTCCGAAATATGAAAAATTAATATTTTTGATTAACTTTGAAAATATGAAAAATTAATATTTTTGATTAATTTTGAAATATGAAAAATCAATATTTTTATTAATTTTTCAAAATTAATCTTTAATAATATTTCAAGATATTAATGTCAATCTCGAAATATGAAAATTAATATTTCAACTTTTCAAAAAAAAATTATATCTTCAAAATATTAATATCGAAATATGATTTTTTTTTTTTTTTTTTCTCTTTTATAATAATTTCTATTTACTTACAAATATATTATATCAATTATGATGGATATTATTAAATCTCAGAAAAGTGCCTCCAATTATTATGTCAGTATATTTATAAGAATCTTAGTAGTGCTATCCAAATAATAAATCAGTTTATGGCAGGGTTACAAACACAATATAAAAAAAAAATAGAAACCCTAATTAACCATGCATCTACTAGACCATACAATTAATATAAATACCTGAATTCTTTTATTTAGTTAATATCCATGAACATATTGAACTATATTTGCAATAAAAGGAAACTAAATAAAAGTTTATATGCGTTAAAACCAACTCTTAAGATATGCTATCCTTCTTACAAAACCCAGAAAAATATACCTTCACAATTCAGCCTTTTATTTATTTAACACAATGGGACTAAAAACCTTTAACATCCAAGCAATACAATTCTAAACAGTGTTTATAAAACAATAGGATAATATATATATTCTGCTATTTAACTGCAATTTATCCTAATACAAAATTAACTGACAATATCAGAACTTGCATAGATGAGTTACTTGGTCAATCAGACACAGATTTAAACAACAATACAATATATAGGCTGTGACTAGCAATTTGAAATACAATATACACTTCTGAATTATTATTATATATTTGCATAGATAAACAATTTAGGATTGGGATTAGTATAACAATACATAGGCTATGAAATGCTAACTTGAAATATTTCCTTAACTCTGCTAAGTACAGCAATAATAAATGTTTAATTTAAATGCTTGCATACAAACAGGCAGGCTAAGAGCTATTTAAGGTTATATAATACAATCTAAAAGCCCAATTTGTTCTTTCCAATTCAAAAATTGTAATTTTACTGTAGTGGCTATGCTTATAACTTATCTTACAAAAACCTTGTATACATCACCCAAATAAACAGCAATCCAGTTCCCAATTTTCGCAACGGATCCAATTTCACACCTCATATAAAATAAGTGTAATTGCAATGGAATAGGAGAAATATGGCCCACTTTGTTTTTGTAGTTTAACTGTGTCCCACGCAAAACAGTTTCAGTCAGTTCAAAAACCTTTTAGACCAGTCTCTTTCCCTCCTTCTGCATCAACTTATTAGTGTAATCATTGGTGTGAAATATGGGTGGCCCTTCGAAACCTTGTCCCTCTATTGGATAATCTGAATATCCCATTTCCAACAGCCAAAAAGCTTTCTGGCTGTAGTTCTCTCATGGCAACACTGGGTGGCATCATTACAAACATGTATAGCAACATTTGAATCAACTTAAATCAGTATTTCTATTAAATGGTTATTCATTTTATCATAATTTATTGCAACAACTATTCACAATATTTGTTTTGGATAAGTTATATCTTAATGAATTTTCTGATCATTTTGATATGAAACATCAAATACATCTAGCATTATATTAAAATAACTTATATTTCATAGTTATATCACATCAAATATATATCTCATAGTCATATCACATCAAAGTAACTTCCATATTTTCATCTCACTATATTTTAAAAGATGTATGTGAAACTTCATAAACATTTATTTGCACGTTTATATGATATGACTTAATTCATTTCATGCGGCATTCCGTCTCTTTCTAAGATTGATGCTCATGACCAATGGTTGTCTGCAATAAAAATAGAAATAATTATTAGAGATGATCCAAGCATTAATATGTGTATGGTCCATAAGTATTTATTTATATTCTTAAAAACACAGAGGCTAAGTAAGATCTTTTATGTTTTCAAAACATATATATCATTTCTACGTATATCTGAATTTATTTCCTATAAAAATATCCCCTGCAGCAATTATCTATTTAATACAATGTGCTTAATTTCAATATATATATCATGAACCATTCTAAACATACATGGAAAACTGGCATTGTTCCCCTTGCAAAATGTATTTAATTTTATTTGTGTCACCTTCCCCCAAGATGGGGTTTTTGCAGTACGTCTTCAAATAGAGATTCAGTGAGATAGAACTGTTGTATCACACGTGTCAAATTCCAAAGGGGTCCTTGAACACATTCTTTTCTCACCTCACCAAATGTTCTGAAGTTATAAAAATCTGCATATATAGTCAAATGAATAGGGTCACTGAGCTATTTCCTTTAGAAAAGAAATGTTTGTGTGTTTTACACTACAGGGGTCGTGCTTCAAAAAGGCTCTACTGATCGTCAATCCTGATAGACGTGTATTAGAAGCTGTGTTCAACAAACTCATGTTCAATTAATCCTGAGGTCTCATCTAACATATACAGTGTATAAAATATACATATATATATATATATATATATATGTACACATATGTAATATTCATCATAATATTCATATACTCTGACAGCGGTAAGGCCAAAGAAGTGTACGGTGACCCTAAACCTTCAAGACTCGTAATAGCAGCGGGCGTAAAAAAGCAGCATTAGGACCTCTTAATACTGCTTTTTTACCGTAACGCACAACTCGTAATCTAGCCGATACTTTTTCCAAATGTTATAAATTTGATACTTTTGCCTCGGCTGAGGCCTCTTTAGGGAGAAAGGTTCTTCAAGCGGTGGTGCCTTCTGTTTAGGACTACCTGTCTTGTTCCCTTCCTAGTCATCTGTGTCCTTTATCTTGGGTATTGGTTCCCAACAGTAAATGATGACGCCATGGACTCACCATATCTTAGGAAAGAAAACAAAATTTATGCTTACCTGATACATTTCTTTCTTTCCTGATATGGTGAGTCCACGGCCCCTGCCTTTATTTTAAGACAGTTATTTTTTACTAAACCTCAGGCACCTCTACACCGTGTGTTGCTCCTTTTTTCTCCATTTACCTTTGGTCGAATGGCTGGGGTTTGTGGGAAGGGGAGTGATACTTAACAGCTTGGCTGTGGGGCTCTTTGCCTCCTCCTGCTGGCCAGGAAAGATATTCCCAACAGTAAATGATGACGCTGTGGACTCACCATATCCGGAAATAAATACATTTATCAGGTAAGCATACATTTTTTTTTTATTTTTTTTTTTAATCCCTGACTACTTAATGTAAAGTATATCCTATGCCCCAATGCATTACACATATGGAGCAGAAAAAAAAGTGATAGTCGAGGGGATCAAATCATTACTTATTACATGTTACTGGCAGCCAAGGGGTACAATGACTGCTCGGTTATGAAATAAATGCATGGTGGGAGCCAGAGTATGAGCGTTTGCAGTGACATTGTGTGATCCCATCTACCATTGTGACCAGTAACCAACAGATTTTCAGAATTTTTGTGGAGGACAGCTGGTAACCATATCCAAAAGTGAAAAATATTAAGTTTTTTGTTTAAGCTCTTTTACTGTGCATGTGCACATGAAGCATTTATAAATATGCTTCATGCATCAGTATTTTAAATAGTGTGTCAGCTAAGAGAAATGGTGGTGTCTTATACTGCATGAGCAATGACCCTGTTAACTTCACTGAAGCCACTGCCAGTTCTCTGACCACACATAAGGCCAGATTACGAGTGGAGCGTTATCAGGTTTTTGCTTTTGTTTGCGTGCAAGTTAAATTGCGCTCATATATATTACAAGTTGAAAGTAAACACGATCGCTTTAGCACAATTGAAGTTAACGCTCGTTGGGTTATTGCGTGTTCAGAGCTGTGGTTAACTGTTTCGTGAAGCAAAAAAGTGTCACAAAAAACATCAAAAATACATTACACAATACAGTTACACTCATAATAACATTATCTAATAATAATTATTTAAAAAAAATCACAATAAGGTTATAAGGGTTCAAAGATATAATATTGTGTTATAAAAAAAAGGCAGGCAAAGGGATTTAACATAGGCATACATACATATACATGTCTAAAGATGTCTATGTGTGTATATATATATATATATATATATATATATATATATATATACTGTATATATGTCTAAATATGTATACATATGTATTTATGTATTTATATATGTATACATATGTATTTATATGTGTATATGCATTTATGTATTTATATGTGTATATATGTATTTATAGACACATATAAACACATAAATACATATATATACATATATAGACACATAAATAAGTTCATTTTGCAGTTAAAGGGACAGTATAGTCAAAATTAAACTTTCATGATTCAGATTGGGCATGCAATTTTAAACAACTTTCAAATGTACTTTTATCATCAAATTTGCTTTGTCCCCTTAGTGGTATTTTTGAAAAGCTAAACCTAGGTAGGCTCAAACTGATTTCTAAAACCGTTGAAAACCGCCTCTTAGCTCAGAGCATTTTGAAAGTTTTTCACAGTTAGACAGTACTAGTCCATGTGTGTCATATAGATAACATTGTGCTCACTCCCGTGGAGTTATTTAGGAGTCTGCACTGATTGGCTAAACTGCATGTCTGTCAAAAGCACAGAGGTAAGTGGGCAGTCTCCAGAGGTTTAGATACAAGGTAATCACAGAGGTAATATGTGTATTAATATAACTGTGTTGATTATGCAAAATTAAGTAATGGGTAATAAAGGGATTATCTATCTTTTTAAACAATAAAAATTCTGGAGTAGACTGTCCCTTTAAGTATATATTTATGAAATATTGATCTACAGGTATACTATAATCGTGTTTGTAACGCGTCCGTCGCTGTCATCAGTTGTGCGCGCAGCCAAAAGAATGTAAGAATAAAAGGAAGCATTTAGCCAAAAAACCTAACTGCCCGCACAAAATATTAACAAAAAAACTAAAAATGAAGTATTAACAAAAAACGAAAAAGCCCGCACAAAGTTTTACCAAAAAACACTGCACAAAGTATTAACAAAGAAAAATCTAACCGCCCGCACTAAGTATTAACAAAAAAAACTAACCGCCTGCACAAAGTATTAACAAAAAACGCCTAACCACCCACACAAAGTATTAACAACAAAAAAACCTAACAGCCCGCATGAAGTATTAACAAAGAAAAACTTAACCGCCCCCATGAAGTATTAACAAAAAAACACCTAACCGCCCGCACAAAGTATTAACAAAAAAAAAGCTAACCGCCCGCAAGAAATTTTAGCAAACAGCTAACACAAAATGTACCTCTAAACTGCCAACCCCCACATCACAAAATAATAAAGTAATTACCCCCTAATCCGCAAATTAAAGTATTAACCCTTAAACCTCCAAACCCCCACAACACAAACAAAATAATTACAGTATTACGCCAAATACCTAATTACAATATTAACCCCTAAACTGGCAATCCCCCACAATGCAAAAAAAATCAATCTAATCACTAAGCCCCCTAACCTAAACCCCCATAAATTAACCCCAATTATTTTACAAGATTTAAAGTGAATTTAAAGTTTCAGCAAGTAGTGCCCGTTTTTTTAAAATACTATTAAGAACAGGGGCACTTTCATTAATTAAACTTTACATTGCACCATATTTGTGGAAATACTTACCTCTTCGTCTTGAAACCCACTCCAGCGCTTCACCAGCCCGTCGCAAGCCTCTTCCTATGTCAGAAATGACGATTCCGGCCTTCCTCAAAGCAATGCTTCCCCTGGGGGGAGGTCGTGATTGGAGGATGCCGGAATCGTCATTGCTGACGTAGGAAGAGGCTTGCGATCGGCTGGAGCGGCTTTCAAGACGAAGAGGTAAGTATTTCTACAAATATGGTGCAATGTAAAGTTTCATCAATGAAAGTGCCCCTGTGTTTAATAGTATTTTTAAAAACCGGGCACTACTTGATGAAACTTTCATTCACTTTAAGATTAAATAGAAAAAAAAATAATATTACAAAAAATAAAAAAATCTAAAATTACAGAAAAAAATAAACGTAATTATCCAAAATATTTTTTTTAAACCTAAACTAATACCCCTATAAAAAAGCCAGTCAAAATGAAACACCCCTAATCTAGCACTAAACTACCAATAGCCCTTTAAAGGGCTTTTTTGTAGGGCATTGCCCTAAGTTAAACAGCTCTTTTACCTAAACAAACAGTTAAACCCCCCACCCAACTAACCACCCAAAATAAAAAAAAACTAAGTCTAAAAAAACCTAAGCTACCCATTGCCTCTAAAGGGACATTTATATGGGCATTGTCCATACAAATTAATGCTGCCCATTAAAATAAAAAAGCCCTAATCTAAAAAAAAAAAAAAACCACCCAAAAAAAACTCTAAAAAGTCTAACCCCGAAATGAGGTACTCACAGTTCCTGAAGTCCGGCGGTGAAGGTATTCTTCCAGCTAGCTCCATCTTCATCCAGCGCCGGGACATATTCTATCTTCATCAGGAGAGAAGTCGGCGCGGAGCGGAGGTGACCGCGGAGTTGGACCGGCTATCTTTATATTGAGGTACCTTGCATTCCTATTGGCTGAAATTGAACAGCCAATAGGATTTCAGTAGCTCTCATCCTATTGGCTGATTTCAAAATTTCAGCCAATAGGAATGCAAGGTACCTTTTCATTCAATATTCAGTATGCGGCGGCAACTGCATGAAGAGGATCCTTCACGCCGGTCCTACTCCGTGACTGCCAGTCCTGCTCCACGGTCACCTCCGCTCTGCACTGCCTTCCCTCCAGGTAAAGATAGAAGATATTCCCTCGCTGGATGGGTGTTTTTGTTTTTTTTTAGAGTAGGGAATTTTTTATTTTTTAATGGGCAGCAAAAGAGTTGATTGCCCTTTTAAGAGCAATGCCCATACAGACTTAGCTTTTTTTTATTTTGGGGGGTTGTGTGGGTGGGGGTTTACTTTTAGGGGGCACTTTGTAATTTTTTTAGGTAAAAGAGCTGTTTAACTTAGGGTAATGCCCTACAAAAGGCCCTTTTAAGGGCTATTGGTAGTTTATTGTTAGATTAGAGGGTGTTTTTAATTTTATATAAGGTATGTAGAGAGAAGTGGATGAACTGCAATAAGGTGCATCCAAAACATTAGGGGTAAAGCACACTCAATATCTATAATAACTTATGGAGACAGTTCAGATACTATGCAAAAATTTTAAATTTTATGTAATTATAAACATGTAAAAACCAACATATATGTAAACAGGTATATGATGAAATACATAAAGACAAACAAACATACACAAAACATGGGCCCCTAACTAAAGAGAAAAGCTAGCCGGCCTGTATAGTTCATATGGTGCATCATAACATAAGCAGTTCATAAGCAGTTCAGCATAAGAGTGCAAGAAAGTAAAAGCTGGGTGTTAGTGGCAGAAGGTACTCCAAGCAGGCACAGCCAGAACTCAGTTTAAAACCTTTAATTAGGATGACCAAACGTGAAGTGTCCATATGAGCACTAGCAGGGTAGTAAATAAGGGCAGGTTTATTTTTATAGGGGTATTAGATTAGGTTTAATTTGTTTTATTTTTGATAAATTTGTTTATTTTTTTCAGTAATTTTAAATAGTCTGCCCCCTGGGCAGGCTTATCGCCTAGTATTTAATAAAGTGTTTTACTGTAAATATCTAACACTCCAATATTCTGCACATAGCAGAATATGTTCTAAGTATTTCTAAATAGATATTCATAAATATATCTGTATATATCTATACCTATATATAATCATGTGTATATATATATATATATATATATATATATATATATATATATATATAACACACAGAAAACCTGGCACTCGCCAGCAGATTCACAGTAACATTATTGTGAATCTGCTGGCAAGTGCCAGGTTTTCTGTGTGTTGTGTTGATAATGTTTGTAATGCTTCCCTGCGGTCCTGTCACCCATTCTACTCTGGGGTTAACTGCCTGGGTTGCTGGGAACTTTGCAGCTTTCTGTAAGTGTTCAGGGCTGTGGAGTTTGCTGTGGCTTAGGATGTGTACACAGTCCAGTCTGTGAGTGCAGTCCATTCCTGTGTTTTGTATTTACATAGGGGAGGTTACAAAAGTCTGTGTCACCCTGGGAGGTTTCCAGTTGGTTTGTTTGGAAGTATGCATTGTGTGGGTGCTGGTTTAAGGTCCCAGGAAGGGGGAGACCTTGTTGTGGTCCTGGGCTTGATCCTTTGGCGCCAAATGTAACTGACTTACCACAGTTTTGCTTTTAAACATTACTGTGAATCTGCTGCCGAGTGTCAGGTTTTCTGTGTGTTGTGTTGATAATGTTTGTAATGCTTCCCTGCGGGCCTGCCACCCAAGCTGCTCTGGGGTTAACTGCCTGGGTTGCTGGGAACTTTGCAGCTGTCTGTCAGTGTTCAGGGCTGTGGAGTTTGCTGTGGCTTAGGATGTGTACCCAGTCCGGTCTGTGAGTGTGGTCCATTCCTGTGTTTTGTTTTTACATAGGGGAGGTTACAAAAGCCTGTGTCACCCTGGGAGGTTCCCAGTTGGTTTGTTTGGAAGTATGCATTGTGTGGGTGCTGGTTTAGGGTCCCAGGAAGGGGGAGACCTTGTCATGGTCCTGGGCTTGATCCTTTGGTGCCAAATGTAACTGACTTCCCCCAGTTTTGCTTTTAAACATTACTGTGAATCTGCTGGTGAGTGCCAGGTTTTCTGTGTGTTGTGTTAATAATGTTTGTAATGCTTCCCTGCAGTCCTTTCACCCAGGCTGCTCTGGGGTTAACTGCCTGGGTTGCTGGGAACTTTGCAGCTGTCTGTCAGTGTTCAGGGCTTTGGAGTTTGCTTTGGCTTAGGATGTGTACCCAGTCCAGTCTGTGAGTGCGGTCCATTCCTGTGTTTTGTATTTATATAGGGGAGGTTACAAAAGCTTGTGTCACCCTGGGAGGTTTCCAGTTGGTTTGTTTGGAAGTATGCATTGTGTGGGTGCTGGTTTAGGGTCACAGGAAGGGGGAGACCTTGTTGTGGTCCTGGGCTTGATCCTTTGGCACCAAATGTAACTGACTTCCCCCAGTTTTGCTTTTAAACATTACTGTGAATCTGCTGGCGAGTGCCAGGTTTTCTGTGTGTTGTATTGATAATGTTTGTAATGCTTCCCTGCGGTCCTGTCACCTAGGCTGCGCTGGGGTTAACTGCCTGGGTTCCTTGGAACTTTGCAGCTTTCTGTCAGTATTCAGGGCTGTGGAGTTTGCTGTGGCTTAGGATGTGTACCCAGTCCGGTCTGTGATTGAGGTCCATTCCTGTGTTTTGTATTTACATAGGGGAGGTTACAAAAGCCTGTGTCACCCTGGGAGGTTTCCAGTTGGTTTGTTTGGAAGTATGCATTATGTCGGTGCTGGTTTAGGGTCCCAGGAAGGGGGAGACCTTGTTGTGGTCCTGGGCTTGACCCTTTGGCACCAAATGTAACTGACTTCCCCCAGTTTTGCTTTTAAACATTACTGTGAATCTGCTGGTGAGTGCCAGGTTTTCTGTGTGTTGTGTTGATAATGTTTGTAATGCTTCCCGGCAGTCCTGTCACCCAGCCTGCTCTGGGGTTAACTGTCTGGATTGCTGGGAACTTTGTAGCTGTCTTTCAGTGTTCAGGGTGGTGGAGTTTGCTGTGGCTTAGGATGTGTACCCAGTCCGGTCTTTGAGTGCGGTCCATTCCTGTGTTTTATATATATATATATATATATATATATATGTATAGATATATGTTTCCAAAATACCATCAGATATGTGTAGAAGTATGTATTTCTAAATAAATAGAACATTGGAATGTGAAATATTCAGATTTTCATGTTGTGTTAGCGCACTTGAGAATATGCGATCATGTTTGCGCGCAAGTAAGGTGTTTTTTTCCCCTTTTTTTCTCCATTGACTTCTATGGGGGAATAGGTTATCGCGCGCGCGATATTCTAAGTTTGGCTTTTTGCGTGTGTCGAGTTAGTGCGAGAGATAACTTTTTTCTTTCAGCTCATAATACAAGCGGAACCTGACGTGCGTAAAAAGTTTACTTCTAGCGCAATAAGTGCTCTAGCGAAAGTGCTAAATAGTACTTCACTCATAATCTGGCCCATACTGTGTAAAATGCTGAAGAAGCACTTATGTCCTTTACATGCACGTGCACAATAAACATCACTGATAACAGTGATAGATTTTAGTAGAAGGATTTTGCTTATACAGGTGTATTGCACACATGTTTCTGTTCATAACCGAAATGCATTGATGTGTATTCCAGTTTTCGCTGTAATATCTCTTTAAAACCCCACCCTATGTAATGACACTAGCTTAGCATGTTGCTGTGGTAAGTATATATATATATATATACACACACACACACAGTGTATATACACATTATCAATTTTTCTTTGTTCTCTTGGTATCTTCATTTGAAAAAGCAGCAGCTTATGAGCTGGCCCGTCTTTGGTTCTGCACCTGGGTAGCGCTTGATGATTGGTGGCTACTATGCTTACATTCCTGCTTTTTCAAATAAAGATACCAAGAGAACGAAGAAAAATTGATAACAGGAGTAAATTAGAAAGTGGCATAAAATTACATGTTCTATCTGAATCTTTAAAGAAAAAAGTTGGGTTTAGTATGTGTTTACTTTGTGATGCATATATATAAAAACTACTTTAATGCAATTTCTTACTAGATCAGGGAAAAATATCAATATAGTTTATTAGTCATGGCAAAAACAATAGTCAGGGGAGAAAACATTTCTACAGAGGAAAAAGTCAAATTTTGTACTTGTTTGCTGGAATTTCTTACTAATGTGGGATTACTGGACTATTATATATATATGTGTATACACATGTTTTTGTCATTATTTTGTTATTGATCTTCAGGATATTTTATCCCACAGATCAGATTATGTTAAAGCTTCATATTGTTTTTATTTTCAGTCTTTTACGGTCTGCACATCAATCTACATCTTTAAGTAGAACCATTCCAATAGGACATGAACTGAAGAAACGTAAGTCATTTTACATGTTTCAAATGCATTGCTTTTATGCAAGTCTTGTGTTAGTGAAATTCTTATCCAGGCACAGTGAATGCCATTAGACATGCATTTACAGAATGCTTTATTTCACTACCTAATCTGGCTTTATTCTAATTCACTATAACCTGAGAATCGTATTTACTCTGTTATCTGAAAATAGCATTTGTTGTAACAGCAGGAGATCTGCATCAAGCACATAACTTTTCTTTTCAACATCAGAGCTCTTTAAAAATAAATACATTTATCGCTGACTTGTAAATATCTTCATTGCATCATGAATCTGACATTGCATTGCTGACTTGTTATATTAAACAATGTTTAATGGCTATAAAAACCATTGCTGGAATATATCAATGTGTATGGAATACCTTTTGCTTTATCCAAGTGTGCTACCTAAAACCTTATATGTTTCATTTTAAATCATAGGAGATAGGCAGATGTATAGTTGTCTGGCATGTGTATGTATCTGGTATTTCTAAACACGGACAATATAATGCATGCTAATTTATAGATAACTCATGGTTATGTAATATTGTGTGGTTGGAAAAGGTTAAAACTTTCATCTCTTTTAGAATAAAGATTAGATGTGAACACATATTGAAGCAGTTTGCAGTAATTTCTATCACAAATGTATTATCATGTGCAAAGGTATAATCAGCCTTTCTTATGATTTTAATGTTTTTATGGCATTTAAAAGCCGTTTTTAAAATCTGATTACGGTCTAGATTCATAAATGGGCAGGAGGTTGCCGAGGAGCAATTTCAGAAAGGTAAAATCAGGTTTGAAATTGACTGAGCATCACTTAAACTATCTTTTCAAGTGTTTTGTTAGTAGGCGTTTCTTCTGCCTGATATATGAAAACTTGTGCATGAAATAAAAAACGCTAGCTACGAGGAGAAACAATAACAGCACCACTTTGTAAACATGCTTATAAAACAGTTTATATAAATATTTGTGGTTGTAAAATATTCAAGTCTGTTTTGTTATGGTAAAATAGTCCTGCCGGATAGAACACAATGGGCTAGATTACAAGTGAAGTGGTAATTACAAGTCGAAAGTAAATATTTATCGCCTGCACGCTAACCCATTGTGCGCAAAGAGCTGAAGTTAATATACTCCCCCTTTGACTTCAATGGACAGAGAAAAGTGGGGGGAAAAACTAACACCAATACTCAGCGTTAATCCGGATCGCCATAAACCCCTTACCCTAATAACCCCTAAACCGCCACAACAGCCATCGCAAAGTAACCATCTACACTATTATCCCCTAAACCACCACAACCCCCATTGCAAAGCATATCACTGCACTATTAGCCCCTACGTTTTTCTCTAAAAATAGAGAAGAGAAGAGCGCGGACTCAAATGCAGAGTAACATCAATTTAATAATACACACGACAAATGGCCACTTACAAAATGAAAATATAAAATCAGCATATATGTAATAAAACCATAGACTTATCGTCTCATGCCAGCATTCATCTGTATTGATGAGATGTCAGAGTAAGCTTGTCCCTTTATTTCCTCCTTAGTGTTGCCAGATTCAGGTATGTCAGAGTCGGTCCGTGAGGATTACCTCCAAGCAAAGTTCATAAATTCGTGCCAATTGTGGACCAAAGTTCTGAGCCAATACTAAAACAGGTGACAAGTGAAATGGCAAGCTAAATGTGCGTTATAGCTAAGAGTGAAAACGTTCCTCGACTCTTTAACCTCCAAGCTCGTAGCTGCAGACTTAGAGCTGGGGCGGCTTCACAGGAACGGATAGCTCAGAGGGTGGGCGGGCAGTGGGCGGTTCTCTACGCGTTTCGTCACGTCTCGGCGTGACTTTCTCAAGAGTGCTATGTGAGGGGGGCGGGGAGGCTCTTATGAAGAGGAGTGTAACTACACACACCCTCTTTTTTAACCAATTGTACACAGTAAAACACGATAATATTTGGTGAGTGATAAAAGGCATAGTGTTCAAACGAAAAAAAAAATTGAATAATATACAATATCACAATAATACATTCCTAATACATTAACATATCGATTAATATAAAAAACAAACATATACATGATACCAAAAGATAAAAACATTGAAAAAATATAAGTTCATATCGATATACTTAAAATAACTGAACAATCAGGTGCTAGAAAGCTATATATATATATATATATATAAAACAAAACAAGATACACATCCATACATAATAAATGCATATTATATATATATATATATATATATATATATATATATATATATATATATATATAACAAAGACAAAAACACACAATTAATATTAAAAAATAGTATATAAATATATTAAAAATATATGTTATAAAAAAGCCTGCAAGTCAATTTCAATATTGAGTCCATTAGGCTCCAAACAATTGAGACTTTTAATCCAATACGTTTCCTGTTGTCTGAGTTTTAAAAGCCTATTGGTATCCCATACATAAGGTTTTATCCACTCTATAATTTTAACTGAAAGATCTTGGGGATTTTGATTATGGTGGGTTTTGAAATGGCGAGACACACTGTGATTGTCAAAGCCAGATATAATATTATTTACATGTTCTCTAATTCTATACTTAATTTTCCTTTTCGTGCGCCCTACATAAATATGGCCACATTTGCAGACTAGTTGATAAACCACATATGTGGTGTGACATGTGTATCTATCTTTACAAGCATACTGTTTACTATGGTTGTAGTTGGAAAAATGGGTACTGTCTTGATCTATTAAGGGGCACAAGACACAGTCAATCTTTTTGCATGGATATAAACCATTTTCCCCCCACACCATTTATTAAGAGAGATAGATTGTTTTTTATTATTTCTTAATTTTGTGGGAGCAATATAATTTTTGATGTCTTTACTTTTCTTAAAAATAACCTGTGGTTTATCTTCCAAAATAAGATTAAGAACAGGGTCTAATTTTAATACATTCCAATGTTTCCTCAAAATATTCTTTATTTTGAAATGCTGATTATTGTATTGTGTTACAAATTTAGGATGATTACTTTTGTTTGTATTTTTGTATTTGGGTACACTGGTCTTATTCAAAAGAGAATTTCTATCCATCATATCTACTTTCGCTTTACTTTCCTTTAGAAAGTCCATACTATAACCCTTTTCTCTGAATTTATCTATTAGAATGTCTGATTCTTTATGATAATCTTCTGAATTGGTGCAATTGCGTCTTATTCTTTGGAATTGACCCAGAGGAATATTATTTTTCCACTGTCTCAAATGGCTACTTTTAATGTTTAGTAGACTATTTCTCTCAGTAGGTTTCCGGTAGTTTCTAACAGCTACTTTTTTGTGGATACATCATGATAGAGAATAAGATCCAGAAAAGAAAGAGAGACGGGTGATTGTTCCAATGTGAAATTGAGATTATATGTGTTGGTATTTATATAGTTTAAAAAATCATCTATCCTATTTTGAGGACCTTGCCAGATAATGATAATATCATCTATGTACCGATGATATTTGGCAATATCATCTTTAAATGGATTATTATTCCAAATAAGATGATCCTCAAAATTAGATACATATAAATTGGCATAGGATGGGGCGAAGGTTGTCCCCATCGCTGTGCCTTGATGTTGATGATAGTAAATGCCTTCAAATAAAAAATAATTATGATTTAAAATAAATGAAATTCCTTCCAATAAAAATTCTATCTGTTTTTCTGCAAATGTATTCTTTCCCAACACATCTTTAATCGCTGCCAGCCCTTTAGTGTGGGGTATGCTTGTATAAAGGGAGGATATATCACAAGTAATCCATATGTAGTTATCGACCCAGGGGGTATCTTCATATTTATTTATCACGTCAATGGTGTCTCTGAGATAGGCTCTGGTGGATTTGACTATAGGTTGTAAATAATTGTCAATAAATTTAGATAGATTATCACACAGAGAGCCTATCCCAGAGACTATAGGTCTACCAGGGGGATTCAGTGAATCCTTATGGCTTTTTGGCAGATGGTAAAAGCATGCAATTTTAGGTGCAACTTCATATAAGTAATTGTATTCATTAGTGTTTAAAATTCCCTCTAATTTAGCCAAGGATAAGAATTCAAACAATTCTTTTTTATATTTTTCCGTTGGGTTAAAGGTTAACTTCTGATAAGTTTTAGAATCAGAGAGTAGAGTATTAGCCTCTTTTAGGTAGTCGCATCTATTTTGTACGACAATGCCTCCCCCTTTGTCCGCCGCCCTAAAGACGACGTCTGTGCATTTACTGAGGTTATTTAGGGCCACTCTTTCTGCCTTTGTAAGATTATCTCTTATATTTGAAACATATGGTACTGATTTGTGGGAAAGCGATTCTAAATCCTTACAAACTAATTTGTTGAATATTTTAATATACTCAGATTGTGTGTGTTGGGGATAAAAAATTGATTTTCTTTTTAAATCACAATGTTTTATGGGAAAATCTTCATCATCTTCATACATAGAAAAGTCTGCCCAATCTGAGTTATCACTTGAAATATCATTACTGTTGGTATTAGTATTATTATCTAAGCTAATTATGGTGTCCAATATCTGTAAGTCATTCTGGTCTAATGTAGATCCAGATGAATATGCATCAGTATCTGTCTGTTTGTGAAAATACCTTTTTAATGTAAGATTCCTAATGAATCTCTGGAAATCTATATATAAGTCAAACTGGTTAGGACTATTAGTGGGTGCAAAATTCATGCCTTTAGCTAGCAGATTCAATTCAGACTCATCGAACTTTTTTTTAGATAAATTGAATATCATCTTAACCCCTTGTTCTAGTTCCATACTTCTTTGTTTCTTTTTTCTCTGTTTGTGTCCCCCTCTGCTCCCTCTGTATTTTCCTCTTCGTATGGTCTTTTTGGGTTTCTCTGATTTAGGGGGGGAGGGATAGATAATAATGGTACTATCTCCCCCCCTCCTCCCTGTTGTCTCCAGGGGGGAACCCCTAAAAAAGATTGATTATTTGTAGATGGGGGATAGTTGAAGTTCTGTTGAACTTTGTTGTGGTTATTACTATAATGTGGACGATTATGGAAAGTATGTCTGGGGGAAGAATTACCATTATGATGGGGACTGTTCCATCTAGGTTTGGCCCCTTGTTTGTGCCAATAAGGGGATTGTGGCTGTGTATCTAATGCAGTATACCTGTTTTCTGACTGAAAATTTTGGTAGGAATTGTTTGTTGAGCCAGTCCTCATATGTTGTTTTTCTTTATAAGTATTTCTCTCTTGTGGATAACTGTTATAATTGTGACCCTGTATGTGGTTTCTATCACTGTTAATTGTTCCATTCACTGTTTTATTATAAACTGGACCTATGTTTTTATTTTTATTAGTATAATGTACCGGAGGTTTAATACCTGTAAGATCAGAATTGGGTGTGGGTTCATCCCCTGGGGCTTGTCTTTTATTTGGGCCCTGATAAGTTCCTGTATTCTTTTTGTATGAATAGACCTTATCAGTCCTGAAGTCTTCTAGATCCCTTTGTAATTTTTTGGCCTTAGATGTCTCTAATTCCTTTGAAAAAGTATCAACTCTATTTTGGATATTAGTGTTCATTTCTTGCCATTTCTGTATGTGTTCATACGGTTTAATTTTAATTACTAAATTGTCTATATCATTTTTTAGTTTTTCAAGCTTAGATTCCCTATATTTAATAAGAAGTTTGATAAGTGCTATAGAACAGTTGTGTAATATCTGTTCCCACTCTGTCTGGTACTCAACTTCGTCTAAATTAAATGCCGGGAACTTGAAAATTCTGAGGCCCCTGGGTATTACATTGTGTAAGATGTAATTGTCTAACAAGACTAAGTCTTGCCACTCCTTGGCATCTTTTAATAAAACTTTTTCTTATTCTCTGAAGATATGTATAGGGTCTTCAGTGGTTACAGATGTGTCAGAACTAGTAAGTAAATTATGTGCACGTTGGCGTTTGGATCTGTTTTCACTAATACCAAAGGTAGTAAGTGAAGGGGCAATAGTTTCCACTATACAGAAAAATAATGAACGGTGACTACTATATCTAGCAATTATATATAGGTTTACAGATAATGCAGCTACTTAAATAGGATGAAATGAAAATAGAATACAGATTTAGGTGTGTGTGAAACACACACCAAAGCAGCGCAATGATCTGGAAATTACCAATTAGATACCATATATTATAAATAAATAGCAATATCTGACAGATATATGTGTATATAGTTATGCAAAATTAAAAAACAACAACACAAAGTCCAAAAAATTATTTTAGATACAAGGACAGTTCTTGATACTTGTTCCGAAAATATATTGATAAATGAAATGAAGCAAAAGATCCAGCAGCTCCTCTGGAACAGGTGATTCCACAGACCTTGGTTGCAAACACATTTTTCTCTAAAAATAGAGAAGAGAAGAGCGCAGACTCAAATGCAGAGTAACATCAATTTAATAATACACACGACAAATGGCCACTTACAAAATGAAAATATAAAATCAGCATATATGTAATAAAACCATAGACTTATCGTCTCATGCCAGCATTCATCTGTATTGATGAGATGTCAGAGTAAGCTTGTCCCTTTATTTCCTCCTTAGTGTTGCCAGATTCAGGTATGTCAGAGTCGGTCCGTGAGGATTACCTCCAAGCAAAGTTCATAAATTCGTGCCAATTGTGGACCAAAGTTCTGAGCCAATACTAAAACAGGTGACAAGTGAAATGGCAAGCTAAATGTGCGTTATAGCTAAGAGTGAAAACGTTCCTCGGCTCTTTAACCTCCAAGCTCGTAGCTGCAGACTTAGAGCTGGGGCGGCTTCACAGGAACGGATAGCTCAGAGGGTGGGCGGGCAGTGGGCGGTTCTCTACGCGTTTCGTCACGTCTCGGCGTGACTTTCTCAAGAGTGCTATGTGAGGGGGGCGGGGAGGCTCTTATGAAGAGGAGTGTAACTACACACACCCTCTTTTTTAACCAATCGTATACGGTAAAACACGTTAAATATTTGGTGAGTGATAAAAGGCATAGTGTTAAAACGAAAAAAAAAATTGAATAATATACAATATCACAATAATACATTCCTAATACATTAACATATCGATTAATATAAAAAACAAACATATACATGATACCAAAAGATAAAAACATTGAAAAAAATATAAGTTCATATCGATATACTTAAAATAACTGAACAATCAGGTGCTAGAAAGCTATATATATATATAAAACAAAACAAGATACGCATCCATACATAATAAATGCATATTATATATATATATATAACAAAGATAAAAACACACAATTAATATTAAAAAATAGTATATAAATATATTAAAAATATATGTTATAAAAAAGCCTGCAAGTCAATTTCTATATTGAGTCCATTAGGCTCCAAACAATTGAGACTTTTAATCCAATACGTTTCCTGTTGTCTGAGTTTTAAAAGCCTATTGGTATCCCATACATAAGGTTTTATCCACTCTATAATTTTAACTGAAAGATCTTGGGGATTTTGATTATGGTGGGTTTTGAAATGGCGAGACACACTGTGATTGTCAAAGCCAGATATAATATTATTTACATGTTCTCTAATTCTATACTTAATTTTCCTTTTTGTGCACCCTACATAAATATGGCCACATTTGCAGACTAGTTGATAAACCACATATGTGGTGTGACATGTGTATCTATCTTTACAAGCATACTGTTTACTATGGTTGTAGTTGGAAAAATGGGTACTGTCTTGATCTATTAAGGGGCACAAGACACAGTCAATCTTTTTGCATGGATATAAACCATTTTTCCCCCCACACCATTTATTAAGAGAGATAGATTGTTGTTTATTATTTCTTAATTTTGTGGGAGCAATATAATTTTTGATGTCTTTACTTTTCTTAAAAATAACCTGTGGTTTATCTTCCAAAATAAGATTAAGAACGGGGTCTAATTTTAATACATTCCAATGTTTCCTCAAAATATTCTTTATTTTGAAATGCTGATTATTGTATTGTGTTACAAATTTAGGATGATTACTTTTGTTTGTATTTTTGTATTTGGGTACACTGGTCTTATTCAAAAGAGAATTTCTATCTATCATATCTACTTTCGCTTTACTTTCCTTTAGAAGGTCCATACTATAACCCTTTTCTCTGAATTTATCTATTAGAATGTCTGATTCTTTATGATAATCTTCTGAATTGGTGCAAATGCGTCTTATTCTTTGGAATTGACCCAGAGGAATATTATTTTTCCACTGTCTCAAATGGCTACTTTTAATGTTTAGTAGACTATTTCTCTCAGTAGGTTTCCGGTAGTTTCTAACAGCTACTTTTTTGTGGATACATCATGATAGAGAATAAGATCCAGAAAAGAAAGAGAGACGGGTGATTGTTCCAATGTGAAATTGAGATTATATGTGTTGGTATTTATATAGTTTAAAAAATCATCTATCCTATTTTGAGGACCTTGCCAGATAATGATAATATCATCTATGTACCGATGATATTTGGCAATATCATCTTTAAATGGATTATTATTCCAAATAAGATGATCCTCAAAATGAGATACATATAAATTGGCATAGGATGGGGCGAAGGTTGTCCCCATCGCTGTGCCTTGATGTTGACGATAGTAAATGCCTTCAAATAAAAAATAATTATGATTTAAAATAAATGAAATTCCTTCCAATAAAAATTCTATCTGTTTTTCTGCAAATGTATTCTTTCCCAACACATCTTTAATCGCTGCCAGCCCTTTAGTGTGGGGTATGCTTGTATAAAGGGAGGATATATCACAAGTAATCCATATGTAGTTATCGACCCAGGGGGTATCTTCATATTTATTTATCACGTCAATGGTGTCTCTGAGATAGGCTCTGGTGGATTTGACTATAGGCTTTTTTATAACATTTATTTTTAATATATTTATATACTATTTTTTAATATTAATTGTGTGTTTTTATCTTTGTTATATATATATATATATATATATATAATATGCATTTATTATGTATGGATGCGTATCTTGTTTTGTTTTATATATATATATATATAGCTTTCTAGCACCTGATTGTTCAGTTATTTTAAGTATATCGATATGAACTTATATTTTTTTCAATGTTTTTATCTTTTGGTATCATGTATATGTTTGTTTTTTATATTAATCGATATGTTAATGTATTAGGAATGTATTATTGTGATATTGTATATTATTCAATTTTTTTTTTCGTTTGAACACTATGCCTTTTATCACTCACCAAATATTTAACGTGTTTTACCATATACGATTGGTTAAAAAAGAGGGTGTGTGTAGTTACACTCCTCTTCATAAGAGCCTCCCCGCCCCCCTCACATAGCACTCTTGAGAAAGTCACGCCGAGACGTGACGAAACGCGTAGAGAACCGCCCACTGCCCGCCCACCCTCTGAGCTATCCGTTCCTGTGAAGCCGCCCCAGCTCTAAGTCTGCAGCTACGAGCTTGGAGGTTAAAGAGCCGAGGAACGTTTTCACTCTTAGCTATAACGCACATTTAGCTTGCCATTTCACTTGTCACCTGTTTTAGTATTGGCTCAGAACTTTGGTCCACAATTGGCACGAATTTATGAACTTTGCTTGGAGGTAATCCTCACGGACCGACTCTGACATACCTGAATCTGGCAACACTAAGGAGGAAATAAAGGGACAAGCTTACTCTGACATCTCATCAATACAGATGAATGCTGGCATGAGACGATAAGTCTATGGTTTTATTACATATATGCTGATTTTATATTTTCATTTTGTAAGTGGCCATTTGTCGTGTGTATTATTAAATTGATGTTACTCTGCATTTGAGTCCGCGCTCTTCTCTTCTCTATTTTTAGAGAAAAACGTGTTTGCAACCAAGGTCTGTGGAATCACCTGTTCCAGAGGAGCTGCTGGATCTTTTGCTTCATTTCATTTATCAATATATTTTCGGAACAAGTATCAAGAACTGTCCTTGTATCTAAAATAATTTTTTGGACTTTGTGTTGCTGTTTTTTAATTTTGCATAACTATATACACATATATCTTTCAGATATTGCTATTTATTTATAATATATGGTATCTAATTGGTAATTTCCAGATCATTGCGCTGCTTTGGTGTGTGTTTCACACACACCTAAATCTGTATTCTATTTTCATTTCATCCTATTTAAGTAGCTGCATTATCTGTAAACCTATATATAATTGCTAGATATAGTAGTCACGGTTCATTATTTTTCTGTATAATGGAAACTATTGCCCCTTCACTTACTACCTTTGGTATTAGTGAAAACAGATCCAAACGCCAACGTGCACATAATTTACTTACTAGTTCTGACACATCTGTAACCACTGAAGACCCTATACATATCTTCAGAGAATTAGAAAAAGTTTTATTAAAAGATGCCAAGGAGTGGCAAGACTTAGTCTTGTTAGACAATTACATCTTACACAATGTAATACCCAGGGGCCTCAGAATTTTCAAGTTCCCGGCATTTAATTTAGACGAAGTTGAGTACCAGACAGAGTGGGAACAGATATTACACAACTGTTCTATAGCACTTATCAAACTTCTTATTAAATATAGGGAATCTAAGCTTGAAAAACTAAAAAAATGATATAGACAATTTAGTAATTAAAATTAAACCGTATGAACACATACAGAAATGGCAAGAAATGAACACTAATATCCAAAATAGAGTTGATACTTTTTCAAAGGAATTAGAGACATCTAAGGCCAAAAAATTACAAAGGGATCTAGAAGACTTCAGGACTGATAAGGTCTATTCATACAAAAAGAATACAGGAACTTATCAGGGCCCAAATAAAAGACAAGCCCCAGGGGATGAACCCACACCCAATTCTAATCTTACAGGTATTAAACCTCCGGTACATTATACTAATAAAAATAAAAACATAGGTCCAGTTTATAATAAAACAGTGAATGGAACAATTAACAGTGATAGAAACCACATACAGGGTCACAATTATAACAGTTATCCACAAGAGAGAAATACTTATAAAGAAAAACAACATATGAGGACTGGCTCAACAAACAATTCCTACCAAAATTTTCAGTCAGAAAACAGGTATACTGCATTAGATACACAGCCACAATCCCCTTATTGGCACAAACAAGGGGCCAAACCTAGATGGAACAGTCCCCATCATAATGGTAATTCTTCCTCCAGACATACTTTCCATAATCGTCCACATTATAGTAATAACCACAACAAAGTTCAACAGAACTTCAACTATCCCCCATCTACAAATAATCAATCTTTTTTAGGGGTTCCCCCCTGGAGACAACAGGGAGGAGGGGGGGAGATAGTACCATTATTATCTATCCCTCCCCCCCTAAATCAGAGAAACCCAAAAAGACCATACGAAGAGGAAAATACAGAGGGAGCAGAGGGGGACACAAACAGAGAAAAAAGAAACAAAGAAGTATGGAACTAGAACAAGGAGTTAAGATGATATTCAATTTATCTGATAAAACGTTCGATGAGTCTGAATTGAATCTGCTAGCTAAAGGCATGAATTTTGCACCCACTAATAGTCCTAACCAGTTCGACTTATATATAGATTTCCAGAGATTCATTAGGAATCTTATATTAAAAAGGTATTTTCACAAACAGACAGATACTGATGCATATTCATCTGGATTTACATTAGACCAGAATGACTTACAGATATTGGACACCATAATTAGCTTAGATAATAATACTAATACCAACAGTAATGATATTTCAAGTGATAACTCAGATTGGGCAGACTTTTCTATGTATGAAGATGATGAAGATTTTCCCATAAAACATTGTGATTTAAAAAGAAAATCAATTTTTTATCCCCAACACACACAATCTGAGTATATTAAAATATTCAACAAATTAGTTTGTAAGGATTTAGAATCGCTTTCCCACAAATCAGTACCATATGTTTCAAATATAAGAGATAATCTTACAAAGGCAGAAAGAGTGGCCCTAAATAACCTCAGTAAATGCACAGACGTCGTCTTTAGGGAGGCGGACAAAGGGGGAGGCATTGTCGTACAAAATAGGTGCGACTACCTAAAAGAGGCTAATACTCTACTCTCTGATTCTAAAACTTATCAGAAGTTAACCTTTAACCCAACGGAAAAATATAAAAAAGAATTGTTTGAATTCTTATCCTTGGCTAAATTAGAGGGAATTTTAAACACTAATGAATACAATTACTTATATGAAGTTGAACCTAAAATTGCATGCTTTTACCATCTGCCAAAAATCCATAAGGATTCACTGAATCCCCCTGGTAGACCTATAGTCTCTGGGATAGGCTCTCTGTGTGATAATCTATCTAAATTTATTGACAATTATTTACAACCTATAGTCAAATCCACCAGAGCCTATCTCAGAGACACCATTGACGTGATAAATAAATATGAAGATACCCCCTGGGTCGATAACTACATATGGATTACTTGTGATATATCCTCCCTTTATACAAGCATACCCCACACTAAAGGGCTGGCAGCGATTAAAGATGTGTTGGGAAAGAATAAATTTGCAGAAAAACAGATAGAATTTTTATTGGAAGGAATTTCATTTATTTTAAATCATAATTATTTTTTATTTGAAGGCATTTACTATCATCAACATCAAGGCACAGCGATGGGGACAACCTTCGCCCCATCCTATGCCAATTTATATGTATCTCATTTTGAGGATCATCTTATTTGGAATAATAATCCATTTAAAGATGATATTGCCAAATATCATCGGTACATAGATGATATTATCATTATCTGGCAAGGTCCTCAAAATAGGATAGATGATTTTTTAAACTATATAAATACCAACACATATAATCTCAATTTCACATTGGAACAATCACCCGCATCTCTTTCTTTTCTGGATCTTATTCTCTATCATGATGTATCCACAAAAAAAGTAGCTGTTAGAAACTACCGGAAACCTACTGAGAGAAATAGTCTACTAAACATTAAAAGTAGCCATTTGAGACAGTGGAAAAATAATATTCCTCTGGGTCAATTCCAAAGAATAAGACGCAATTGCACCAATTCAGAAGATTATCATAAAGAATCAGACATTCTAATAGATAAATTCAGAGAAAAGGGTTATAGTATGGACCTTCTAAAGGAAAGTAAAGCGAAAGTAGATATGATGGATAGAAATTCTCTTTTGAATAAGACCAGTGTACCCAAATACAAAAATACAAACAAAAGTAATCATCCTAAATTTGTAACACAATACAATAATCAGCATTTCAAAATAAAGAATATTTTGAGGAAACATTGGAATGTATTACAATTAGACCCCGTTCTTAATCTTATTTTGGAAGATAAACCACAGGTTATTTTTAAGAAAAGTAAAGACATCAAAAATTATATTGCTCCCACAAAATTAAGAAATAATAAAAAACAATCTATCTCTCTTAATAAATGGTGTGGGGGAAAAATGGTTTATATCCATGAAAAAAGATTGACTGTGTCTTGTGCCCCTTGATAGATCAAGACAGTACCCATTTTTCCAACTACAACCATAGTAAACAGTATGCTTGTAAAGATAGATACACATGTCACACCACATATGTGGTTTATCAACTAGTCTGCAAATGTGGCCATATTTATGTAGGGCGCACGAAAAGGAAAATTAAGTATAGAATTAGAGAACATGTAAATAATATTATATCTGGCTTTGACAATCACAGTGTGTCTCGCCATTTCAAAACCCACCATAATCAAAATCCCCAAGATCTTTCAGTTAAAATTATAGAGTGGATAAAACCTTATGTATGGGATACCAATAGGCTTTTAAAACTCAGACAACAGGAAACGTATTGGATTAAAAGTCTCAATTGTTTGGAGCCTAATGGACTCAATATAGAAATTGACTTGCAGGCTTTTTTATAACATATATTTTTAATACATTTATATACTATTTTTTAATATTAATTGTGTGTTTTTATCTTTGTTATATATATATATATATAATATGCATTTATTATGTATGGATGCGTATCTTGTTTTATATATATATATATATAGCTTTCTAGCACCTGATTGTTCAGTTATTTTAAGTATATCGATATGAACTTATATTTTTTTCAATGTTTTTATCTTTTGGTATCATGTATATGTTTGTTTTTTATATTAATCGATATGTTAATGTATTAGGAATGTATTATTGTGATATTGTATATTATTCAATTTTTTTTTTCGTTTTAACACTATGCCTTTTATCACTCACCAAATATTATCGTGTTTTACCGTATACGATTGGTTAAAAAGAGGCTGTGTGTAGTTACACTCCTCTTCATAAGAGCCTCCCCGCCCCCCTCACATAGCACTCTTGAGAAAGTCACGCCGAGACGTGACGAAACGCGTAGAGAACCGCCCACTGCCCACCCAACCTCTGAGCTATCCGTTCCTGTGAAGCCGCCCCAGCTCTAAGTCTGCAGCTACGAGCTTGGAGGTTAAAGAGCCGAGGAACGTTTTCACTCTTAGCTATAACGCACATTTAGCTTGCCATTTCACTTGTCACCTGTTTTAGTATTGGCTCAGAACTTTGGTCCACAATTGGCACGAATTTATGAACTTTGCTTGGAGGTAATCCTCACGGACCGACTCTGACATACCTGAATCTGGCAACACTAAGGAGGAAATTAAGGGACAAGCTTACTCTGACATCTCATCAATACAGATTAATGCTGGCATGAGACGATAAGTCTATGGTTTTATTACATATATGCTGATTTTATATTTTCATTTTGTAAGTGGCCATTTGTCGTGTGTATTATTAAATTGATGTTACTCTGCATTTGAGTCTGCGCTCTTCTCTTCTCTATTTTTAGAGAAAAATGTGTTTGCAACCAAGGTCTGTGGAATCACCTGTTCCAGAGGAGCTGCTGGATCTTTTGCTTCATTTCATTTATCAATATATTTTCGGAACAAGTATCAAGAACTGTCCTTGTATCTAAAATAATTTTTTGGACTTTGTGTTGTTGTTTTTTAATTTTGCATAACTATATACACATATATCTGTCAGATATTGCTATTTATTTATAATATATGGTATCTAATTGGTAATTTCCAGATCATTGCGCTGCTTTGGTGTGTGTTTCACACACACCTAAATCTGTATACTATTAGCCCCTAATTTGCGACAACCCTCATCGCAAAGTAACCGACTAAAATCTAAACTCCCTAATCTAACACCCCCCAAGTTACCCCATAACAGACTAACCATACCTTTAAAAAAATACTAACTACATTTAAAAAAATAAATAAAACTTACCTGAAAAAATAAAAAATCCTAACCTTTCCTTTTAAAAAAACAAACAACCTAACATTACTTAAAAAAACAAACTAAAATGACTTGAAAACAAAACAAAAAAAAAACAAGTTATAAAGCAGCGGTCTAAAGAACACTGCTCCATAACCTGTCCACCTGTTTTGAGGCCGACGGACAGACATCACCAGAAATCAACCCGATCGAATACGATCAGGTTGATTGACACCCCCTGCTAGCGGCCGCAAATCTGCAGGGGTCGGCATTGCACCAGCAGTTCGCAAGTACTGCCGGTGCAATGATAAATGCTGAGAGCGTATGCTGTCGGCATTTATCGATGTGCAGTGGACATGATCCGCAATATCGAATCATGTCCGCTCGCACAATGATAATTCGGCCCCATAGCCCTTAAAAGGGCCTTTTGTAATGCATTGCCCTAAAGTGTGCGCTTTTTTTGTGAAAAAATAAACTATAAACCTCTACAATTAGCCCCCCCCCCCAACAAAAAAAAAACAGCCCATCTAAAAAATACTACTCTAAAAAGTGCCCGGAAAAGGGCATTTGTGGGGCATTGCCTTTAAAGGGTCATTTAGCTCTTTTGCTGCCCAGGAAAAAAGTTGAAAAGCTCTAATCTTAAAAAAAAACAGAAAATAAACACTAAACCCTGAAGATGATACCCACCGAAGATGAATCCGGGTGGCTGTGCTGCATTTTCATCCCATCGCATGTCCATCTTCCTATCTTCATCCCAACGTCGATCTTTATTCATCTTCTTATCTTCATCCCTATGCGGAATTCATCTATCTTTTATCTTCTGTTCCCAATGTCCTCTTCATGCGATCACCATCCGCTCTCTTAATTTTGAAAGCAAGGTACCCCCTTTATAAAGGGGTATCTATGCATTCCTATTGGCTGATTTTCAATTTCAAATTCAAATTCAGATGAATTGGCTGATTTGAATTTGAAACTGAAAATCAGCCTATAGGAATGCAAGGGTACCCCTATATAAAGGGGGTATCTCGCAATCAAAATGTTTTTTTTTTCTGTTAAGTAATGTTAGTTTTTTTTTTAATGTAATGTTAGTTGTTTTTTTTAAAGGTAGTTATGTTTTTTTAAAAGTAAGGTTAGTCTATTTTGGGGTAACTTAGGGGGTATTAGGTTAGTGAGTTTGTTTGCGACGGGGTGTGTGGCAGTTTAGGGATTAATAGAATAGTTTAGTGTAACAGTTTCCTCCAGCCAAACTCTTTACGTAACCTTTCAGGTCGCGTAAAAAGTTTGAGCAGTAAATGCGATTGCGTTCAGGCAGTCGCACCACCAGTAGAAAATATGGGGAGCGTAATTACCACGATTTTGCGCAAACAAAATTGCAGTAATTTAAACAGCACACCAGTTATAATATGGATTTGAACATAAAGAACACCGCAATCTCACAATCGCGTTTACACTTCTAGTGCTAACGATAGCGTTCCACTCGTAATCTGGCCCAAAGTGTCTAAAAGGGCTGGGTGTGGGTATTTTGTGTCGTTCTAGCACAGTCTGGATTTTTTACCTATTCCTTGGACCAGTGTCATAAAGACTCTACTGCCCTCTATAAAATATATCTTGCATCGCAATCAGGTCTCATTATTTCAAAGCTGACGAGGTTGTGTTATTTTTATTTCATTTCTCTTTAAAGGCACATAAAACCTTAACATTTTCTTTCATGATTCAGATAAAGCATAAAGTTTTAAAGACCTTTATTACTATTATCAAAGGTTCTTTGTTTTCTTGTTATCCTTTGTTGAAAGGCAGGAAGGCAAGTTCAGGAACGTGCACGTGTCTGCAATACTATATGGCAGAAATTTTGGGAACAATGTTATACATTAGTAAGAGCACTAGATGGCAGCTCTACTTCCTGTCATGTACTGCTCCAGACATGCACACGCTACCTACCTAGGTATCTCTTTAACAAAGAATAAGAAGAGAACAAAGCTTTTTTAAAAATTGTATTCTCTATCTGAATCATGAATGAAAAAATGTGGGTTTCATGTCCCTTTAACTGTTTTCACATTTCCTTTTCTACTTATGTTAATCGTTTTTGTGATGCTGCAATCTTTCATAGTAAAACTCATTGTAAGCGCTGAGAAGTGTACAGTTACGAGATAGATGCTGCTCGATTGTGTATAATTTTGATGTATTTGACAGTTTAATGTCTTTGCTCCCACTGTGCCTTAAATGAGAAATAGTAATTATGTATTTGCAGAAAGCTGTTGAATGTATTAAGCTAGACTGTGTGTGAATGAAAATGATTTGTAAGTAGAATTTTGTTGTACCAAACTGTAACAAACTGTAAAATAAAGTTTTTTTCCCCAGTAACTACTAATATTTAGAGTAAAATGCGATTGCACTTGGTGTTTGCATTTACTTTTAACTTGTAATATGAGCACTAGTTACTGGGGGCTCAAGATATTTCAATATTGCGCACACTATCATTAGCGCCCCACTTGTAATCTAGCCTATTACTCCTGAGAATTCCACTTTTGACTACTAGGAGGAGGCAAAGATTCCCAAAACTTTTTATAAACCGCATACTTACCTTATAGGCACCCAAACTATTTGTAGAAAAAAAACATAATTTATGCTTACCTGATAAATTCATTTCTTTCATGGTGGTCCATGATTCATTGCTCCCGGAAATTACCTTCCCTACCACTAGGAGGAGGCCAAGATTCCCAAACCTCAAGAGCTCTATATAACCCCTCCCACCTCTAGGGTTAGTCTGACATATAGCCAAGCAAAAAAAGGTAGGAAAAGAAATACACAGCAAAAAATATAGGAGCAGGGAAAAAAAGATTTGCCATAAAATAAAAATCCATCACCAAAAACAGGGTGGGGTCTCGTGGAACTAATACAAAAATCTGTGGAGAGTCCATGAGTAATAAGATAGGGCGGGATAAGAAACGTCTTTTATTCCAGAAGGAAACTAAATCCATAACCCTTATTCCAGAATGAAACTAAATCCACAACCCTTAAAGGAAAGTACATATATTTTTCATATTTTTTTTTTGCACTTAAAAACAACTAACAGGACAAAGTACACTGAAACAACAGCCTAAAGGATCTTCCTACCAGAAGCTGTCTCAGAAGACTCTAAAACATTGAAATTGTAGAATTTCATGAAAGTATGCAAAGAAGACTAAGGGGCCGAATTATCAAGCTCCGAATGCTTCATAACTTGTCCGCCTGCTCTAAGGCCGCGGACATGATACGCTACATTGTATCATGTCAGCTTGCACATTAATAAATAGCTACCTTGCAAATTTGGTCAACAGAAGTTTCAGTCTTAAAGCCCAAGAAGTAGCTACTGAGCTAGTAGAATGAGCAGTAATCTTATAAGGAGGGGACTGACACTCCTTCAGAAGCTTTAATCAAGAAGCCAAAGATACAGCAGAAGCTTTCTGACTTTGCTTAGAACCAAAAAAGTGAACAAACAAACTCAAAGTTTGTCTGAAATCCTTAGTAACATTAACATAATACTTCAAGGCTCTAACAACATCCAGATTGTAAAGATGCCTCTCAGAAGAATTCTTAGGATTAGGATACAAAGAAGGGACAACAATTTCCCTGCTTAAATTATCTAAGGACACAATTTTTACGAAGAAAATAAAATCTGGTTCCTAAAACTGCTTTATCTTGATGAAATATCAGATAACGAGAATCACAAGAAAGAGCAGGAAGTTTAGAAACATTTCTAGCAGATAAATTAGCCAGAAGAAACAAGACTTTCCAGGAAAGAATCTTAATATCCACCTTATGCATAGGCTCAAATGGAGGAACCTGAAAAACCTTCAGCACCAGATTCAAGTTTCAAGGTGGAGAAATTGGTTTAATAACAGGCTTAATATGCACCAAAGCCTGAACAAAACCATGACTCTCAGGAAGATTAGCATTTTCTTGTGAAACAAAACAGAGCAGAAATCTGACCTTTCAAAGAATTGGCAGATAAATCTTTTTCCAAACGATCTTGCAATATTTACAAAATTCTAGGAATCCTGAAAGAATGCCAGGAAAAACCATAAACAAGAAAATTAAATAAAATAAAAGTTTAAGCCTTAATCAGGGTCTCAATCAAGGACTCAGATAAACCCATATGTCTGATCTCCATGCCATCAGGTTTAGAGATTTCAGATCATAATGGAAAAACAAACCTTGGCAAAGAAGATTTGGCCTTAGAAAAAGAGGTCAGGGAACGCAACTGGACATCTGAACCAGATCTGCAAACTAAAGTTTGTTGTTCAACTGAGAGTCCATCAGATCTACCTCTGGAAGTCTCCAAAGATTTACAATCTGAATGAATATTTCCAGATGAAGGAACTGATGACTGAGAAAAACTGCCTCCCAATTGATCACACCTTGGATGTGGACTGCTGGAATTAGATAACAATTTGCCTCTGCCCAAGAGAGAATTCAAGAAACTTCCCTCATGGCTTAAGGATTGCAAGTCCCCCCTTGATGGTTGACATAAGTAACGGCTATGACATTGTCTGACTAAAACTGGAGAAATGATTTTCCTCTCAGTAAGAGCCAAGCTTGAAGAGCATTTAGAAAAAGTTATAAGATGTTTATAAGCAACCTTGCCTCCCAAGGAGCCAAAACGCCCTGCATTGTCAGAGGCCCCAAAACAGCTCTCCATCCTTAAATATTTGTATTTGCAGTGATCACAGACCAAATAGGATGAGCAAAAGAAGCCCCCTGCAGAATAGGCTGATGATCCATCCACCAAGAAAGAGACTTGTTCTGAAATCTAGATAAATCTTCTGAGATAACAGAGTATTATCCCTTCACCACTGGCATAGCATACAAAGCTGAAGTGGTCTCATATGAAAACAAGCAAAGGAATAGCATCCAATGCTGCAACAATAAGACCTAGAAACTCCATACAAAGAACAACACTAGAAAACTAGAGAGACTGAATATTCTGACAGGCCGAAACCAACTTTAATCTTCTTTGAGCTGTTAGAGACAATCTCATGGAGACTGAATTTATCTGGAACCCCAGAAAAAGTAACAATTGTCTGAGGAACTAAAAAACTCTATAGCAAATTGATCCTCCAACCACGTTGATGAAGAAACAACAACAGTCTTTTGGTGAGATTCTACTAAATGTTAAATTTGAAGCTACTATCAACATATCTTCCAGGTAAGGAAACACAGTGCTATACTCTGGCCTCTGATGACAAACAAAAGAGCCCCTAAAACCTTTTTATAGATCATTGGAGCTGTAGCCAGACCAAACAGAATAACGGCAAACTGAAAATTTATGTCTAGAAAAGCAAACCTCAAAAACTGAAAGTGATCTATGTTAATCAGAATATGTAAGTAAGCATCCATTAAATCTACTGTTGACATAAACTGCCCTTCCTGAATGAAAAGCAGAATAGACCGAATAGTCTCCATTTTGAAGGTTGGGACTCTGACCAACTTGTTCAGAGCCTTTAGATCCAAAACTGGTCTGAAAGTTACCTATTTCTTGGGAACAATAAAGAGATTTGAATAGAATCCCTTTCCCTGTTCCAGCAGAGCAACAGGACTATCAAACTCATGGATTCCAGATCCCGGAATGATTGAAGAAAAGCATAAGCTTTTAAAGGAACATTTGACAAAAGAAAACTTCCTCTGGGAGGTCTTACCCTGAAACCTATCCAAAAACCTTTGGAAATTATGTTCAGAGTCCAATAATCTGACATCTTCTGAAACCTGCCTCCTGAATAAGACTTAACCTGTCCCCTTGTACATATCTTGTACTAGCCTTTTACCCTTACTTGAAGGCGGAATGACTGCCAACATTTCAGACTCTGTAGCCGTAATAAATTCTTTAATGCCAGGAGTGATTTGAGCTGGACCTTCCGATAATGAACAAACAGAAGGAACAATAATATCTTTGGAAGCAAGCGCAGCATTAGATTGGTCTGAATGCATCAACACATTAAGGGCCAGATTACAGGTGGCAAGCTAACAGTTACGCATGAGCGAAAAGGGATTTATTGCGGTTGCATGCATGCATGCATCAGGTGTAGTGCTCGTATTAAAAGTTGAAAGTAAATGTGAGTTCTCAGAGCTCTGGGTAACTGTTTTGCAAAACAAAAAGTGTCACATTACATTACATATATAGACATACACTCACCGGCTACTTTATTAGGTCCAGCTTGCTAGTACCGGGTTGGAACCCCTTTTGCCTTTAAAACTGAATTAATTATTTGTGGCATAGATTCAACAAGGTGTTGGAAACATTCCTCAGACATTTTAGTCCATATTGACATGATAGCATCACGCAAATCTCCCATTCCACCAGATCCTAAAGGTGCTCTATTGGATTGAGATCTGGTGACTGTAGATGCCATTAGAGTACAGTAAATTAATTGTCATGTTCAAGAAACCAGTTTGAGATGATTTGAGCTTTGTGACATGGTGCATTATCCTGCTGGAAGTAGCCATTAGAAGATGTGTACACTGTAGTCATAAAGGGATGGACATGGTCAGCAACAATACTCAGGTAGGCCGTGGCATTTAAACGATGCTCAATTGGTACTAAGGGGCCCAAAGTGTGCCAAGAAAATATCCTAGATACCATTACACCACCACCACAAGCCTGAACCATTGATACAAGGCAGGATGGATCCATGCTTTCATATGGTTTACACCAAATTCTGACCCTAACCTCTAAATGGTATTTTCTGTAATTTAGTGTTGTTTTTTTTTGTACTTTAGTTAATTTTATTTCATTGCATTTAATTGTAGGTAATTGTAGTTACTTAATTTAATTAATATAATTGTAGTGTAGTGTTAGGTGTTAGTGTAACTTAGTTTAGGGTTTATTTTACAGGTATATTTGTATTTATTTTAGCTAGGTAGTTATTAAATAGTTAATAACTATTTAATAACTATTGTACCTAGTTAAAATAAATACAAAGTATTTAGTTTTAAATAGGAATAATTTAGTTAATAATATTAATATTTATTTAGATTTATTTAAATTATATTTAAGTTAGGGGGGTGTTAGGGTTAGGGTTAGACTTAGGTTTAGGGGTTAATACATTTAATATAGTGGTGGAGATGTAGGGGGGGCAGATTAGGGGTTAATAAATGTAATGTAGGTGGCGGTGGGCTCCAGGAGCGGCGGTTAAGGGGTTAAACATTTTATTTAGTTGCGGCGGGGTCCGGGAGTGGCGGTTTAGGGGTTAATACATTTATTAGAGTTGCGGCGGGGTCCGGGAGCGGCGGTTTAGGGGTTAATAACTTTATTATAGTTGCGGCAGGGTCCGGGAGTGGCGGTTTAGGGGGTAAAACAGTATATAGTATAGTGTAGGTGCTTAGTGACAGTATAGCAAAAAAGCTGTAAAAAAGCCGAAGAGCAGCGAGATTGATGACTGTTAGTTAAGAACAGTCCGCTGCTCGTCGCTCCGTACTTGGTGCGCGGCTTTTTGACAGCTTTCTTGATAATTTTGGAGAGCATATTCAGGTCTGCGGCGGCGATGTTAGGCGATCTTAGGCGAGCGTATTGGTGCCGTTGAATGCAAGCAAGTCGACGGCTTGATAAATAGAGGCCATCATCTTTATAGGTTTAACTATTCAATCATACACGTTTAAAAACACTTAAACTCTCTAGATATTAATATTTAGCATAGGTGTGTGAATAATACCTCTGAGAATCATGTATCTGGATGTGAAGCATTGAAATTGGTTTGTATAATATCAAACAGTCAGATACAAACAATATCTTTAGTAGCCGGCTATTAATAAATTCAGAAATAGCGTTGTATCAAGAGGACCTGTTAATATGTGGGATGTCAGATTGCGAGATTAAAGCTATCTAGCTAATACTCCTTGCTTGTACAGTTAACTTTAGCACAGCTGTTCAGTGTAATAGATTCTGTCTGCTTAAGCCCTTCTATAGCGGGGGCTAGATTAACGCTTAACTGACTTGTTTCACTATCATAGCATAACGTCTGATCTCAGGATATAACACATTTACAAGCTATTGGCAACATTATTGCAATCAACAATTATCATAGGGAGTAAGCGGTTAAAAAACGAGAGTATGAACTCTCTGAAGCCAGACCCCTGACATGTGTTTCACTCACGCTTCCTCAGAAGGGTTACACAAAGGCTGTTTGGTAAATCTATTTACTGGTTCATAAATCCCACCTTGTTTGTGGGATTGGATGATCATGAGGAATTATCTTGATTCTAATTGGTAGGATTGCATGTCAATCATGTTTAGGCATCCAATGGGAATACAATTTTCATTTGAAGCCTTATGCTATACATGTTGCAAACTTATGCATGTTGGTTACAATAATAAAGGTTAATTTGCGAACTTATGCATGTTGGTTACGATAATATATGTTACTTTATCAGGGAGTTCTTTATTTTGCCACTGAAGAATAAGTCCTAAATTTTCTTATTGTACATACTTTCACTTGTGTGTACTTTGTATTATACCACAGGTATATTATTTGGTAATTGGACCATATGCAGGGTTTTTGATCTATTTATTACAGGTTGGTATTTATAATGAACGTATTGAATACATCAGTTGCATGACAATAATTAAAGATGTTTTAATGACAGAAGCAAGATTATGCAGAACACTGTGTATACAATTTCGGACATATTTTAATAGAGTGTCATAGTGGTATGGTGTCTATTAATGTTAGTATTTATCTAGAGTTAAGAGGGTTGTTTATAAATTTCTAGGGCAATAGATACCAGTGATGTTTTGAAGGGGAAAATAGGTTAATTTGGTTCACATTAGTGCATGTAAATGTTAAGGGTGCAGGAATAGATGTTTCTAAATATTATGTGAAAGTCAGTTTCTATGAATTTGTTACTTAAAAGTGTGTTGAAGAGAAGAGTGGTTGTGTACACATATAGTTAAAAAGGTAGGTCACATAAATAAAAATTATCGTAATAAAGTGAAGTGGATGTGAAAAACTTACGGCTAGATTACGAGTTTTGCAATATGAGTGAAAAAGCAGCATTAAGGCTCTTTTTCACTACCGCTGGTACTACGAGTTTTGCAGGTTTAGGTGTACCGCACACTTTTTTGCGATATGAGTCAGTAGTTATGGGTTTTACGCTACAAAGCTGTAGCATAAAACTCATAACTACATTTTTAAAAAGTACACTAACACCCATAAACTACCTATTAACCCCTAAACCGAGGCCCTCCTGCATCGCAAACACTAAAATAAAATTATTAACCCCTAATCTGCCACTCCCGACATCGCCGCCACTATAATAAACATGGTCCCTAATTAACCCCTTCACTGCTGGGCATAAAACACGTGTGGTGCACAGTGGCATTTAGCAGCCTTCTAATTACCAAAAAGCAACGCCAAATCCATATACAGGGAGTGCAGAATTATTAGGCAAATTAGTATTTTGACCACATCATCCTCTTTATGCATGTTGTCTTACTCCAAGCTGTATAGGCTCGAAAGCCTACTACCAATTAAGCATATTAGGTGAGGTGCATCTCTGTAATGAGAAGGGGTGTGGTCTAATGACATCAACACCCTATATCAGGTGTGCATAATTATTAGGCAACTTCCTTACCTTTGGCAAAATGGGTCAAAAGAAGGACTTGACAGGCTCAGAAAAGTAAAAAATAGTGAGATATCTTGCAGAGGGATGCAGCACTCTTAAAATTGCAAAGCTTCTGAAGCGTGATCATCGAACAATCAAGCGTTTCATTCAAAATAGTCAACAGGGTCGCAAGAAGCGTGTGGAAAAACCAAGGCGCAAAATAACTGCCCATGAACTGAGAAAAGTCAAGCGTGCAGCTGCCAAGATGCCACTTGCCACCAGTTTGGCCATATTTCAGAGCTGCAACATCACTGGAGTGCCCAAAAGCACAAGGTGTGCAATACTCAGAGACATGGCCAAGGTAAGAAAGGCTGAAAGACGACCACCACTGAACAAGACACACAAGCTGAAACGTCAAGACTGGGCCAAGAAATATCTCAAGACTGATTTTTCTAAGGTTTTATGGACTGATGAAATGAGAGTGAGTCTTGATGGGCCAGATGGATGGGCCCGTGGCTGGATTGGTAAAGGGCAGAGAGCTCCAGTCCGACTCAGACGCCAGCAAGGTGGAGGTGGAGTACTGGTTTGGGCTGGTATCATCAAAGATGAGCTTGTGGGGCCTTTTTGGGTTGAGGATGGAGTCAAGCTCAACTCCCAGTCCTACTGCCAGTTTCTGGAAGACACCTTCTTCAAGCAGTGGTACAGGAAGAAGTCTGCATCCTTCAAGAAAAACATGATTTTCATGCAGGACAATGCTCCATCACATGCGTCCAAGTACTCCACAGCGTGGCTGGCAAGAAAGGGTATAAAAGAAGAAAATCTAATGACATGGCCTCCTTGTTCACCTGATCTGAACCCCATTGAGAACCTGTGGTCCATCATCAAATGTGAGATTTACAAGGAGGGAAAACAGTACACCTCTCTGAACAGTGTCTGGGAGGCTGTGGTTGCTGCTGCACGCAATGTTGATGGTGAACAGATCAAAACACTGACAGAATCCATGGATGGCAGGCTTTTGAGTGTCCTTGCAAAGAAAGGTGGATATATTGGTCACTGATTTGTTTTTGTTTTGTTTTTGAATGTCAGAAATGTATATTTGTGAATGTTGAGATGTTATATTGGTTTCACTGGTAAAAATAAATAAATGAAATGGGTATATATTTGTTTTTTGTTAAGTTGCCTAATAATTATGCACAGTAATAGTCACCTGCACACACAGATATCCCCCTAAAATAGCTATAACTAAAAACAAACTAAAAACTACTTCCAAAACTATTCAGCTTTGATATTAATCAGTTTTTTGGGTTCATTGAGAACATGGTTGTTGTTCAATAATAAAATTAATCCTCAAAAATACAACTTGCCTAATAATTCTGCGCTCCCTGTAAGTCTGCTATTTCTGAACAAAGGAGATCCCAGAGAAGCATTTACAACCATTTATGCCATAATTGCATAAGTTGTTTGTAAATAATTTCTGTGAGAAACCTAAAGTTTGTGAAAAAGTGAACATTTTTTTTTTATTTGATCGCATTTGGCGGTGAAATGGTGGAATGAAATATACCAAAATGGGCCTAGATCAATACTTTCGGATGTCTTCTAAAAAATATATATATACATGTCAAGGGATATTCAGGTATTCCTGACAGATATCAGGGTTCCAATGTAACTAGAGCTCATTTTGAAAAAAAGTGGTTTTGAAATAGCAAAGTGCTTCTTGTATTTATTTCCCTATAACTTGCAAAAATAGCAAAGAACATGTTAACATTGGGTATTTCTAAACTCAGGACAAAATTTAGAAACTATTTAGTATGGTTGTTTTTTTGGTGGTTGTAGATGTGTAACAGATTTTGGGGGTCAAAGTTAGAAAAAGTGTGTTTTTTTCCATTTTTTCCTCATATTTTATAATGTTAGGTGATTTATGCCCTTTGTGGATTAAAACCAGACTCTGCATCAACTATGTAATTTTCCATGGGAGTTTTGCCATGGATCCCCCTCCGGCATGCAACAGTCCAGGTGTTAGTCCCCTTGAAACAACTTTTCCATCACTATTGTGGCCAGAAAGAGTCCCTGTGGGTTTTAAAATTTGCCTGCCTATTGAAGTCTATGGCGGTTCGCCCGGTTCGCCCGTTCATGAACATTTGAGGAAGTTCGCGTTCGCCATTCGCGAACCCAAATTTTTATGTTCACAACATCACTACTCATTGCATTTGACCGTTTTTGACAGTTAGACACTACGTGTATCATACATAACATTGTACTCATAAGGCAGCAGCTTGGAGTTATCTAACAGTCAGCACTGATTAGCTAAATTGCAAGTCTGTCAAAAGAACTGAGATAAGGGGCAGTCTGCAGAGGCTTAGATAAAAGGTAATCACAGAGGTAAAAAGTGTATTAATATAACAGTGTTGGTTATGCAAAACTGGGGAATGTGTAGAGTAGATTGTCTGGAGTAGATTGTCCCTTTAAGTAGTACTAAGGAGGTAATGTAAAAGCAATGGAGACTTAAACAAAAAGGAAATGAGTCTACACACATATTTAACTTTTTATATCACCACTGATACCAGCTAGGCCTATGGTTACAAAGGAACAGGCATGATGCTAATGCAAATAAAAATGAAAGTGGATTTTGAAACTCACTAAGGTATTTAGTTGGAAGGAGCTAATATCAATGTAGAGGTAAAAGCATTCTGCCAAAGTCTATAAGGAAGACCTGTTAATTAGTAGTTAGATGTCATGTAAGTCATATTAATAGGGAGATTAACTGTAGGCACGGAAACCGAGCTGTAACAAGAAATAAAAAGTTATAAAGCTAAATAGTGGAGACATTATAGTAGTCATAGGTCCAAACACAGTATAGCTAAAACTACTCTAACAATTCAATGCCTACCCAATTTATGTGCAAGCCTATGGACCACCCACTAATATTTATTTAGATGTCCAAATAAGAAAGTCTTGCTGAGCTGCTAGGAATTAAACTGTTATACTATATGCAGGATAGTAACTTATTGGGGTTTATAGAGCTATATAGCAAGCTTAAGGTTCAGACAGATAGCACTGCAGCTATCAGGTATAAATAACATTAGAACTGTTAGGAAAAGTATTATGCATGACTGAAACTTGTCAATCCCTTTTTAATCTTTGTCTCCTTTTCTTCTATTCTATTTTTACTTGCAGTTACCTTCCAAATATAACACATATTGTAATATGTCACTGCTGCTCTGATGGTGTAGTTTGCTGATGAGTCTAGTAGTCACATGGGCTTAGGCTGTGGCTTATTTGTACAGGAAAATGACCTGTCCTACAGCTGGGTAGAACACTGGGCATACAAAAAATCTTGTCTGTCAAATTCAGGCCTATGTGCACCATTGCTGGTACATTTGGTTGACTAAACTTACTGAAGATCATTCCGAAAAATCTCTATAGAGGCCAGACATTCTCTACATTGAGTGTAGACCTCCCCGGGAAACACAGACTCAAATTCCAAATGGTCAGCCAAGTAGCTTCAGGGTGTCAACATCCTTGTACCTGACAGAAGATATGACTGCAGTTTTAAAATTGCAGACTATGCTTTATGGAAAGAAGTCAGAATTTGTTGTCACCCTCAAAAAATTAATTCCACATTATATGCTCACTTAATAAAAATCTTAGCCTTAAAGGGATATGAAGACCAAAATTTTTCTTTTCATGATTCAGACAGAGGTCACAATTTTAAATAAACTATTTTATTTATTTAATTTGTTTTGTCCTCTTGTTATCCTTTGTTGAAAAACATACATAGGTAGGCTTAGACGCTGGAAGCTAGCTGCTGATTGGTGGCTGCATTTATATGCCTCATGTCATTGGTTTTTTACCAATTTGTTCAGCTAGATCCCAGTAGAGCATTGCTTCTCATTCAGTAAAGGATACCAAGAAAATGAAGCAAAATTTATAATAGAATTAAGTTGGAAAGTTGTTTAAAAATGTCTGAATCATAAAAGAACAAGTTTGGGTTTCATGTCCCTTTAAGGTTACGCTTCCATCCTCCAATTCTTCATGAAAGGAAAAAATGTTTACATCCCTAGCCAGTGACTTGTTAATTTACACCCAAAGATAATTAAAGGGACATTAAACTCAATTAGTGAATTTATGCATTGTAAATAACCGACAGCATGACAAAATCTACACGCAAAATAAGGGCAAGAGAACAAGTGGCACACTAACTTATTTTTAGCTCGCGTGCAAACTCCGCTCAAAGTAAACTTTTGACACCTGCGGGTTAGTGCACATATTACAAGGTAAAAGTAAATTGTTTGTGAGCGAACAAAAGTCTCAGGTGTGTTAACTTCAGGACTTCAGATATCGTGCCTGTGCTAACTTCTCTTCAATGGAGCACCTTTTTTTTTTTTTTTTAAACCTAACACTTATTCCTTGCACGCTAGCCTGACAGCGTTTAATCAAGTGCGCTAAACCCAAACATAGTTATGAATATTTTACATTCCAATGTTCTTTACATAGAAGAAAATTATCTTTTTTATTTTTGAATATATATGATTAATTTTCTGTATATATATATATATATCTATACCTATATAACTATCGGCTAGTTTACGAGTTTTGCGTTATGAAGGGTGCGGTACTAACTTGCACGTTATTGTCACCGCTCACTTCCCTACAGCTCTGGTATTACAGGTTTACAAAAACCCGGCGTTAACAGGCAAGAAGTGAGCGTAGAGCAAAATTGTGCTCCATACCGCACTCCAATACCAGCGCTGCTGAAAGCTGTGGTGAGCTGTTTTTACATGCTCGTGCACGATTTCCGCATAGGCATCAATGGAAAGAGCGGGCTGAAAAAAAGCCTAACACCTGCAATAAAGGAGCGTTTACACCTAACACCCGCCGCTACTATAATAAACATATTAACCCCTAAACCGCCACACTCCCGCATCACAAACACTAGTTAAATAATATTAACCCCTAATCTGCCGCCCCTAACATCACCGCCACCTACCTACATTTATTAACCCATAATCTGCCGCCCCCAACATCGCTACCACTATACTAAATTTATTAACCCTAAACCTAAGTCTAACCCTAACACCCCCTAACTTAAATATAATTAATATAAATCTAAATAAAAATTACTATCATTACCTAAATAATTCCTATTTAAAACTAAATACTTACCTGTAAAATAAACCCTAAGGCCTAGATTTGGAGTTTGGCGTTAGCTGTGAAAACCAGCGTTAGAGGCTCCTAACGCTGGTTTTAGGCTAACTCTGGTATTTGGAGTCACTCAAAAAAGGGTCTAACGCTCACTTTTCAGCCGCGACTTTTCCATACCGCAGATCCCCTTACGTAAATTGCGTATCCTATCTTTTCAATGGGATTTTTCTAACTCCGGTATTTAGAGTCGTGTCTGAAGTGAGCGTTAGAAATCTAACGACAAAACTCCAGCCGCAGGAAAAAAGTCAGTAGTTAAGAGCTTTCTGGGCTAACGCCGGTTTATAAAGCTCTTAACTACTGTACTCTAAAGTACACTAACACCCATAAACTACCTATGTACCCCTAAACCGAGGTCCCCCCACATCGCCGCAACTCGATTAATTTTTTTTAACCCCTAATCTGCCGACCGCCAACTACGTTATACTTATGTACCCCTAATCTGCTGCCCCTAACACCGCCGACCCCTATATTATATTTATTAACCCCTAACCTGCCCCCCACAACGTCGCCGCCAGCTACCTACACTTATTAACCCCTAATCTGCCGACCGCAAAGCGCCGCCACCTACGTTATCCTTATGTACCCCTAATCTGCTGCCCCTAACACCGCCGACCCCTATATTATATTTATTAACCCCTAATCTGCCCCCCTCAACGTCACCTCCACCTGCCTACACTTATTAACCCCTAATCTGCTGAGCGGACCGCACCGCTACTATAATAAAGTTATTAACCCCTAATCCGCCTCACTAACCCTATAATAAATAGTATAAACCCCTAATCTGCCCTCCCTAACATCGCCGACACCTAACTTCAATTATTAACCCCTAATCTGCCGACTGGAGCTCACCGCTATTCAAATAAATGTATTAACCCCTAAAGCTAAGTCTAACCCTATCACTAACACCCCCCTAAATTAAATATAATTTTAATCTAACGAAATTAATTAACTCTTATTAAATAAATTAATCCTATTTAAAGCTAAATACTTACCTGTAAAATAAATCCTAATATAGCTACAATATAAATTATAATTACATTGTAGCTATTTTAGGATTAATATTTATTTTACAGGCAACTTTGTAATTATTTTAACCAGGTACAATAGCTATTAAATAGTTAAGAACTATTTAATAGTTACCTAGTTAAAATAATTACAACATTACCTGTAAAATAAATCCTAACCTAAGTTACAATTAAACCTAACACTATACTATCATTAAATTAATTAAATAAAATAACTACAATTACCTACAATTAAACCTAACACTACACTATCAATAAATTAATTAAATACAATATCTACAAATAACTACAATGAAATAAACTAACTAAAGTACAAAAAAATAAAAAAGAACTAAGTTACAAAAAATAAAAAAATATCTACAAACATAAGAAAAATATTACAACAATTTTAAAATAATTACACCTACTCTAAGCCCCCTAATAAAACAACAAAGCCCCCCAAAATAAAAAATGCCCTACCCTATTCTAAATTACTAAAGTTAAAAGCTCTTTTACCTTACCAGCCCTGAACAGGGCCCTTTGCGGGGCATGCCCCAAGAAGTTCAGCTCTTTTGCCTGTAAAAAAAACATACAATACCCCCCCCCCAACATTACAACCCACCACCCACATACCCCTAATCTAACCCAAACCCCCCTTAAATAAAGATCTTCCTACCTTATCTTCACCATACCAGGTTCACCGATCCGTCCTGAAGAGCTCCTCCGATGTCCTGATCCAAGCCCAAGAGGGAGGCTGAAGATGTCCATGATCCAGTAGAAGTCTTCATCCAAGCGGGGCAGAAGAGGTCTTCCATCCGATTGAAGTCTTCATCCAAGCAGGGCAGAAGAGGTCTTCCATCCGACATCCATCTGGAGCGGAGCGGCAGCATCCTGAAGACCTCCGACACGGAACATCCATCCTGGCCGACGACTGAACGACGAATGATGGTTCCTTTAAATGACGTCATCCAAGATGGCGTCCCTTGAATTCCGATTGGCTGATAGGATTCTATCAGCCAATCGGAATTAAGGTAGGAATATTCTGATTGGCTGATGGAATCAGCCAATCAGATTTAGCTCGCATTCTATTGGCTGATCGGAACAGCCAATAGAATGCGAGCTCAATCTGATTGGCTGATTGGATCAGCCAATCGGATTGAACTTGATTCTGATTGGCTGATTCCATCAGCCAATCAGAATATTCCTACCTTAATTCCGATTGGCTGATAGAATCCTATCAGCCAATCGGAATTCGAGGGACGCCATCTTGGATGACGTCATTTAAAGGAACCGTCATTCGTCGTTCAGTCGTCGGCCAGGATGGATGTTCCGCGTCGGAGGTCTTCAGGATGCTGCCACTCCGCTCCAGATGGATGTCGATAGAAGATGCCGCCTGGATGAAGACTTCAATCGGATGGAAGATCTCTTCTGCCCCGCTTGGATGAAGACTTCAATCGGATGGAAGACCTCTTCTGCCCCGCTTGGATGAAGACTTCTACCGGATCATGGACATCTTCAGCCCCCCGCTTGGGCTTGGATCAGGACATCGGAGGAGCTCTTCAGGACGGATAGGTGAACCAGCCGCGACTTTTCCATACCACAGATCCCCTTACGCCAATTGCGTAGCCTATCTTTTCAATGGGATTTTTCTAACGCCGGTCTCGGCTGAAGTGAGCGTTAGAAATCTAACGACAAGACTCCAGCCGCAGAGAAAAGCCAGGAGTTAAGAGCTTTCTGGGTTAACGTCGGTTCATAAAGCTCTTAACTACTGTGCTCTAAAGTACACTAACACCCATAAACTACCTATGTACCCCTAAACCGATGTCCTCCCACATCGCCGCCACTCTAATATTTTTTTTAACCCCTAATCTGCTGCCCCTAACACCGCCGACCCCTACATAATATTTATTAACCCTTAATCTGCCCCCCCCCCCAATGTCGCCGCTACCTACCTACACTCATTAACCCCTAATCTGCCGACCGGACCTCACCGCTACTATAATAAATGTATTAACCCCTAAAGCTAAATCTAACCCTAACCCTAACACCCCCCTAAGTTAAATATAATTTAAATCTAACAAAATAAAATAAATCTTATTAAATAAATTATTCCTATTTAAAGCTAAATACTTACTTGTAAAATAAACCCTAATATAGCTACAATATAAATTATAATTATATTGTAGCTATTTTAGGATTAATATTTATTTTACAGGCAACTTTGTATTTATTTTAACCAGGTACAATAGCTATTAAATAGTTAATAACTATTTAATAGCTACCTAGTTAAAATAATTACAAAATTACATGTAAAATAAATCCTAACCTAAGTTACAATTAAACCTAACACTACACTATCAATAAATTAATTACATACAAATACCTATAAATAAATACAATTAAATAAACTAACTAAAGTACAAAAAATAAAAAAAGAACTAAGTTACAAAAAATAAAATTTTTTTTTACAAACATTATAAAAATATTACAACAATTTTAAGCTAATTACACCTACTCTAAGCCCCCTAATAAAATAACAAAGCCCCCCAAATAAAAAAATGCCCTACCCTATTCTAAAATAAAAATTTAAAAGCTCTTTTACCTTACCAGCCCTTAAAAGGGCTTTTTGCGGGGCATGCCCCAAAGAGTTCTGCTCTTTTGCCTGTAAAAAAAAACATACAATACCCCCCCAACATTACAACCCACCACCCACATACCCCTAATCTAACCCAAACCCCCCTTAAATAAACCTAACACTAAGCCCCTGAAGATCTTCCTACCTTATCTTCACCATGCCGGGTATCACCAATCCGTCCAGAAGAGGGTCCGAAGTCTTCCTCCTATCTGGGCGATGTCTTCATCCAAGCGGGGGCTGAAGAGGTCCATCATCCGGCTGAAGTCTTCATCCAAGCGGGGGCAGAAGAGGTCCATCATCCGGCTGAAGTCTTCATCCAAGCGGGGGCTGAAGAGGTCCATCATGCGGCTTAAGTCTTCATCCAAACGGGGGCTGAAGAGGTCCATCATCCGGCTGAAGTCTTCTATCAAGCGGCATCTTCAATCTTCTTTCTTCTGGATCCATCTTTCTTCCGGGCTGGTAAGGTAAAAGAGCTTTTCAATTTTTATTTTACAATAGGGTAGGGCATTTTTTTTATTTTGGGGGGCTTTGTTATTTTATTAGGGGGCTTAGAGTAGGTGTAATTAGCTTAAAATTGTTGTAATATTTTTATAATGTTTGTAAATTATTTTTTAATTTTTTGTAACAGTTCTTTTTTTATTTTTTGTACTTTAGTTAGTTTATTTAATTGTATTTATTTGTAGGTATTTGTATGTAATTAATTTATTGATAGTGTAGTGTTAGGTTTAATTGTAACTTAGGTTAGGATTTATTTTACAGGTAATTTTGTAATTATTTTAACTAGGTAGCTATTAAATAGTTATTAACTATTTAATAGCTATTGTACCTGGTTAAAATAAATACAAAGTTGCCTGTAAAATAAATATTAATCCTAAAATAGCTGCAATATAATTATTATTTATATTGTAGCTATATTAGGGTTTATTTTACAGGTAAGTATTTAGCTTTAAATAGGAATAATTTATTTAATAAGATTTATTTTATTTCATTAGATAAAAATTATATTTAACTTAGGGGGGTGTTAGGGTTAGGGTTAGACTTAGCTTTAGGGGTTAATAACTTTATTATAGTAGCGGTGAGGTCCGGTCGGCAGATTAGGGGTTAATAATTGTAGGTAGGTGGCGGCGACATTGGGGGCGGCAGATTAGCGGTTAATAAATATAATATAGAGGTCGGCGGTGTTAAGGGCAGCAGATTAGGGGTACATAGGGATAATGTAGGTTGCGGCGGTGTATGGAGCGGCAGATTAGGGGTTAATAATAAAATGCAGGGGGAGGCAGATTAGGGGTTAATAAGTGTAAGGCTAGGGGTGCTTAGACTCGGGGTACATGTTAGGGTGTTAGGTGCAGACTTAGGAAGTGTTTCCCCATAGGAAACAATGGGGCTGCGTTAGGAGCTGAACACTGCTTTTTTGCAGGTGTTAGGTTTTTTTTCAGCTCAAACGGCCCCATTGTTTCCTATGGGGGAATCGTGCACGAGCACGTTTTTTAAGCTGGCCGCCCCCGTAAGCACCGCTGGTATTGAGAGTTGCAGTGGCGGTAAATATACCTGTACGCTCCCTTTTTGGAGCCTAACGCAGCCCTTCTGTGAACTCTAAATACCAGCATTATTTAAAAGGTGCGGGGGGGAAAAAACACGTGTAGCTAACGCACCCCTTTGGCCGCAGAACTCTAAATCTAGCCGTTAGTTATTAATAGTAAGTTTTATTTAGATTTATTTTAATTATATTTAAGTTAGGGGGTGTTAAGGTTAGACTTAGGTTTAGGGGTTAATACATTTAGTATAGTGGCAGCGACGTTGGGGGCGGCAGATTAGGGCTTCATAAATGTAGGTAGGTGGTGGCGATGTTAGGGACAGCAGATTAGGGGTTGATAATATTTAACTAGTGTTTACGATGCGGGAGTGCAGCGGTTTAGGGGTTAATATGTTTATTATAGTGGCGGCGATGTTCGGAGTGGCAGATTAGGGGTTAATAATTTTATTTTAGTGTTTGCGATGCGGGAGGGCCTAAGTTTAGGGTTAACAGGTAGTTTATGGGTGTTAGTGTAGTTTTTAGCACTTTAGTTATGAGTTTTATGCTACAGCTTTGTAGCGTAAAACTCATAACTACTGAATTTAGATTGTGTTACGAATCTTGCGGGATAGGCTGTATGGCTCACTTTTTGTCCTCCCAGAAAAAGCTTGTAATATCGGCACTATGGAAGTCCCATTGAAAAAAAGACTTTACGCAAATTGCGTAAATTAATTTGCGTTAAGGCCAAAAAAGTGTGCAGTGCTCCTAAACCTGCAAGACTCGTAATACCAGTGGTAGTGAAAAAGCAGCGTTATGAGCCTTAACGCTGCTTTTTCACTCATACCGCAAAACTCGTAATCTAGCCGTATATGACTCGAGGTTGGGAGGAGTGTGGATCTGTACGTCAACACCTGACTTGATCCACGGACGTTCTGTATTCACCTCTTACCCGCACGGTAAAACAGCATCTTTACTCACTAGAGGATTTTCATGTAGGACTGAAGGAGCGAGGTATCCGCGGTTTGATTTGCAGCACCTTGTGATTTTAAAGGCTTTGATGTTTCTTATAAGTACAATTGCATTTGCGCTTTTTAATCTTGAGTAATAAAACGCTACACTTAGAGGAGGTGCACTTTTGTCTTTTCTTTCTTTATGTATGTATATATTTATATATATAGTGTTATGCTCATTGTGGGCTAGAATACAAGTGGAATGATATTTAGCGCTCTCACTTGAGCGACAATATCGCTAGACGGAGGTTTTTGCGTGCATCGGGTTGAGCTTGTATTATGAATTTAAAGTAAAACGTTTGCGCACATGCAAAAACCCAACATGCGCTATATATATAAAAATTAGTTTCCGCAAATTAGTTCCGTTCCGTTAAATCAGTTTTGGATCCATTTGTTTTTTCGGATCCGTTAATTTTTTCGGATCCATTCTTATTTCATATGCATTATTCTTTTCTGAACTAAGTTATAGAATAATGCATATGAATAAAGAATGGATCCAAAAAATGATTTATTTTTAAGTAACTAATGTGCCGGCGAATGGCGAAACAAAATTAGGTAAAACCGCCGCCACCACCCACGCCACCACTAAATAAGCTATTAACCCCTAAAGCGCCGTCCCCCCACATCGCCAACACTACCTAAACCTATTAACCCCTAAATCACAGCCCCCCACATCGCCAACACTAACTAAATCACTAAAGTTATTAATCCCTAAAGCGTTGATCCCTGATATCGCAGACACTAACTAAACCTATCAACCCCTAAACCACACACACCCCACATCGCCAACACTACCTAAACCTATTAACCCCTACACTGCCATTCCCAAACATCGCCAACACTAACTAAATCACTAAATAAAGTATTAACCCAAAAACCGCCGTTCCCCGACATTGCTGAGACTAACTAAACCTATTAACCCCTAAACACACCCTAACCGTAACCCTAACCCTAGCACCGACTAACTTTAACATAATTTAAATAGAGCTAAATTAAAGTTAAAATTATTAACTAACTACCTATTTAAAACTAAATACAAACTTACCTGTGAAATAAAAATGAAACCTAAGCTAGCTACAATATAACTGATAGTTATATTGTAGCTAGCTTGAGTTTTTATTTCACAGGTAAGTGAAATAAAACCATTACAAAAAATAACAAACAAAATTATCTGAAACAATAAAATGATAAAATGATTCCTATTTTTTAAAAAAACAACCTAATCTATAATAAACTATCAAGGGCCCTTAAAAAGGCCTTTTGTAGGGCATTGCCCTAAAGAAATCAGCTCTTTTTCTAAAACAGAAAAACAAACACCTAACAGTATACACACCCCCACCCCCCAAACCCACAAAATAAAAGTAAAGTTGTTCAACCTAATCTACCCACTGCCCTGAAAAAAGCATTTGTATGGGCATTGCCCTTAAAAGGGCATTCAGCTCTTTTACTGCCCATTAAAAATAAAAAAGGGCTATTCTTAAAAAAAAAAAAACACCCCAAAAATAAAATAAAAACATTACACAAAATAACAAATTAATTATTTAAAATAATAAAAATTATTCCTATTCTAAACTGTTTAAAAGCAAAACCACCCCAAAATAAAAACAAACACCCCCTAAAATTACAAACTACCTCCCACCCCAAACCCACAAAATAAGAAAACCTAACTAATAAAACCTAATCTACCCATTGCCCTGAAAAGGGCATTTGTATGGGCATTGCCCTTAAAAGGGCGTTTAGCTCTTTTACTGCCCTTCAAAGGGCATTCAGCTCTTTTAAGATTGCCCAATAGCCCTAATCTAAAAAAAGAAACCACCCCAAAAAACCCTTAAAAAAACCTAACACTAACCGCTCTTTAGGTACTCATAGTTGCTGAAGTCTGGCTTGAACGATCTTCATCCCAGCGGCTCCATCTTCATCCAGGTGGCTCCATCTTCATTCATCGAGGGACCGGCATCTTCTTCATCCCTGCGGAGGCAGAGCGGTCGATGTGCAGAGGCGGAGGTCCATCTTCGTCCAGGCGGCTCCATCTTTATCCATCAAGGGACTGGCATCTTCTTCATCCCTGCGGAGGTGAAGGTCCAGGTGGAGCTCTATTGATCCGACGTGGAGGTCCTCTTCATGTGATCGTCCGCTGCACACTGAGGATTCAAATGCAAGTAGAGTAGGTGTAATTAGTTTAAAATTGTTGTAATATTTTTCTAATGTTTGTAAATATTTTTTTATTTTTTGTAACTTAGTTCTTTTTTATTTTTTGTACTTTAGTTAGTTTATTTAATTGTATTTATTTGTAGGTATTGTATTTAATTAATTTATTGATAGTGTAGTGTTAGGTTTAATTGTAGATAATTGTAGGTATTTTATTTAATTAATTTATTGATAGTGTAGTGTTAGGTTTAATTGTAACTTAGGTTAGGATTTATTTTACAGGTAATTTTGTAATTATTTTAACTAGGTAGCTATTAAATAGTAAATAACTATTTAATAGCTATTGTACCTGGTTAAAATAAATACAAAGTTGCCTGTAAAATAAATATTAATCCTAAAATATCTACAATATAATTATTAGTTATATTGTAGCTATATTAGGATTTATTTTACAGGTAAGCATTTTGCTTTAAATAGGAATAATTTATTTAATAAGAGTTAATTTATTTAGTTAGATTTAAAATATATTTAACTTAGGGGGTGTTAGGGTTAGGGTTAGACTTAGCTTTAGGGGTTAATACATTTATTAGAGTAGCGGCGAGGTCTGGTCGGCATATTAGGGGTTAATACTTGAAGTTAAGTGTTGGCGATGTTAGGGAGGGCAGATTAGGGGTTAATACTATTTATTATAGGGTTATTAAGGCGGGAGTGAGGCAGATTAGGGGTTAAGTTTATTATAGTAGCGGCGAGGTCCGGTCGGCAGATTAGGGGTTAATAATTGTAGGTAGCTGGCGGCGACGTTGTGGGGGGCAGATTAGGGGTTAATAAATATAATATAGGGGTCAGCGGTGTTAGGAGGTAGCAGATTAGGGGTACATAGGGATAACATAGGTGGCGGCGGTGTGCGGTCGGCAGATTAGGGGTTAAACATTTTTAATAGAGTGGCGGCGATGTGGGGGGACCTCGGTTAAGGGGTACATAGATAGTTTATGGGTGTTAGTGTACTTTAGAGCACAGTAGTTAAGAGCTTTATGAACCGGCGTTAGCCCATAAAGCTCTTAACTCCTGACTTTTTTCTGCGGATGGAGTTTTGTCGTTAGATTTCTAACGCTCACTTCAGCCAAGACTCTAAATACCGGCGTTAGAAAGATCCCATTGAAAAGATAGGCTACACAAATGGCGTAGGGGGATCTGCGGTATGGAAAAGTCGCGACTGGAAAGTGAGCGTTAGACCCTTTCATGACTGACTCCAAATACCAGCGGTAGCCCAAAACCAGCGTTAGGAGCCTCTAACGCTGGTTTTGACGGCTAACGCCAAACTCTAAATCTAGCCGTAAGCTAGCTACAATATAACTATTAGTTATATTGTAGATAGCTTAGGTTTTTTTTATATCAAAGGTAAGTTTGTATTTAGTTTTAAATATTATTTAGTTAATAATTGTAACTTTTATTTAGCTTTATTTTAATTATGTTAAAGTTAGGGGGCTTTAGGATTAGGGTTAGGTTTAGAGTTAGGGTTATGGTTAGGGTTAGGTTTAGGGCTAGGGGTTAATGTAGTTTAATTTAAGTTGTTGCAATGTGGGGGCCGGCGGTTTAGGGGTTAATAGGTTTAGTTAGTTTTGGGGGTGTTTGGGAATGGCATTTTAGGCGTTAACAGGTTTAGTTAGTGTCGGCGATGTCGGGGATCTGCGGTTTAGGTTTGAACAGGAGATGTTTGTAGGGGGTGCGGTTTAGGGGTTAATATGTTTAGGTAGTGTCGGCGATGTTAGGGAACT